>NC_134080.1:108151709-108462509 GCF_000715075.1 Nicotiana tabacum | reverse complement strand
ATTCTATTTTTTTAAATACTTCATATATACTTTATATATTATACTACCGTGGTCATATGGTACCTTACATGCTACTAGTTCATAATTATCGGGTATTATCGCTCGACCTGTATTTTATTCCAAATTGTCCACTTTCAAGGAAACTTGTTTTCTTTAATCTGTGTACCCCTTTATCCTTCTAACACTTATTTATCGCTTGTTATAAATAGAATAAGTACTTTAACGTCAAGATAATCTCATCCCCGAGTCCACGTCGGTTAACTGAAAACGAAATTTTAACGTACGAAAACGCGAGATGTAACAGGTAAGCAGTAGCAAGAGGGCCTTAGGAATGAAAAGATTTTCTGGAACCAGTGCATAGTTAGGGTGGAGAACAGTTTGAGAAAACATGAAGAACATTTTGGGATCAGAGAGCAAGTCACAGAACACACAGTTTCAGAAAATATTTTGGGCAAACAGACTCTACATAGAGGGAGAGAGGAATTGGGGGACCCATATAATACAACCTAGTGTGTAAGCAAACAGATATGCAGATGAGGTTGGGTAATTGACAAGTTAGTTACAAGGATCGCAATAAAGACATGTTGATAACACATAGGTCTTAGACATGACCAATACACACAACTAGAATATCCTTGAAAGGGCTACAAGTCTTAATAGGATTCCATCAGACTTGAACAAACTAGACAAGTACTTCATGAAGCATTCTAAGTTTTAGAAATACTAAACACATGCAGAACAAGCAGAATTTAGACATGCTGGTTGAGATAGTAAACACACAATGAACTTGGACATACTATAGTGAACAAATTATCTAAAGCAGGATTGACATGCTAAATAGTATACTAGCTATAACTTTTAACAGAATAAACTTAAACATGCTAAGTGATATGTTGATACCCAATTTTTCCCTATATCTTTTTTATATACATAAATACCTTTTAAATAACATATATATGCATATACAAGCATGCACAAGGTTTTTTTATAATCCCATAATTTTAAGAATTTGAATTGATTTATTTCCTTCCCTTTTTATTCATAAAATCTCAAATAATTATTTTCTAAATTATTGTTATGATGATTTATTTATTTAATTTCTATATTTATACCAAAATATGTTTAATATATTTTTTATGCATTTTTATAATTGCATTTGGTATTTTTAAGCTAAATTGCATATAATTGCAATGTTAGCCCATTTAATGGATAATTATATTTTATACGCGTAAAATTGGTCCCTATATTTTTTAAAATGATAAATATATATTTTAAATTATTTTTGTACATAAAATTATTTTTCAAAAATTGTTTATTACTTATTATAAATTAAATAGTGAAAAATTGGCTATTTAAATTATAGCCAGATTTGGCTTTCAATTGTAGCCTAAATTGAACCCAACCCCAACCCAATTTCCTACCAAATTACCCGACCCAGACTCTATATACACTTACCCAAACCCAGAACCCATCTGCCTGATCCAACCTAAATCAAATCCTGGTCGTTCATCTCCTAGATCAACGACATATGGTTCCTTTCCTTTTTTAATTCAAACAACACCTAACCCTATATTATTTCCAAAATTCCGCCGCCCTCAAATCCTCTCATCTCCTCTCTTCTCTCAACCTAACCCTAGCCTCTTTCAACCGCCTCCCTTCTCCGGTCTTCTCCAGTGACCACCCTTCAACCCCAAGCCTCCAATGGCTCCTCCATTGCCTTGCTCATCTTCTCTGAGGCCCTCAAGGGCCCTGGGCCATGCCGACTGGTATCTAGGGTTTACTATTTTGGCTATTCATGGCTACTCCGGTGTGATTTCGAGCAAAATTGCACTGTATTTGTTACGATCTTTGAAGTTCTAAATAGGTTCTTCATCTTTATTTGAGTTTCCTTTGAACCCTAATTTTTGTTTGCATGTCTTAGATCTGTGCTATTTTTAAAAAATTCGAGTCTGTTCCTTCTATGTTTTGCACTATTCTCGAACCTCTTTTGCAAAAATCATAGATTTCAAGTGGTTTTACTTTCTTTTAAAGTTAGGATTTTTCAGAACTTCTTCTACACTTTGTTTAAATCGATTCTTCATGTTTTAACTTCTATCCTTTGCATATCTTGACTGATTCTATGTTTTTACTCCTTTTTTAACTCGCCTATGTTGAAAGCTCTAATTTCTTAGTTCCAATCTTGGGTTTCTAGGTTCTATTTGATAACGTGTTCAGTAAATCTGTATGTTCCTATGATTCTATGATTTTTGCCCTATGTTTGCTTGTTATGGTTCCTAATCGAGATTATCCCTGCCTATTGTTTGATTTTGCCTTAGCTTACTAATTCAGACTATACTCTTATGAATCCCTAATTTTATATGTGATTCTTGTCCTACTCGCCCTCTTAGGGTTCTGATTTTGCTTACACTGTGCCTGTTCTTATAGAATGGTGCTAAATCAATGCTACCTCTTATTCTTGCATCCTTGAATCGTTGTGATTGATTTTTCACTGAATTTGCATGTTATTTCTACTGATTTTTACCTTGTAGAATGCTTTCTGACCTTATTCTATGGTCAATCATGTTCAGCCTTATACGATTTCTTTCCTTACTTGTCATGTGTCTATGACCGTTTGAGGTTAACTCCTCAATTAAAGAGAGTACTTGCCTTGATTTTCTGACTAACTGATTCTCAGTCCTATAATTACTAATGGACTCTGATTTTTACCTTATTTACTACCTTCTTTCAAACTATAAATACCCTAGTCTTCCACTAGCACAACACACGAACTCTTGGTTCCAAAAAAAACCTATCTCTCACACTCAAACTTTCTGCCTCTCTTTTGTACTACTTGTTACTACTTTAAGTTAGCCGGCTGCAACCCAAGGCTAACCATTGTGTTCTCTTGTTCTTTCACCCTGCTTACTATCCTCTTTACTGGTATGTTCTAGTTTCAATTCAAAGTTCCAACAACAATATGATTTTCTTATTGCTTCAGTTCATCTTTTTCTAGTTTGCTTCTATTTGTGATTTTGTTGTGAAACTTGTAGTTGATGGTTATATTATTAGTATGTTATTATGTCTTTCCCTTCCTTGAGATCAATATATTTCCCCTTATGTGTGTTTCTGAGCATGTCTTACCAATTATCTCTTACTTGTTGTGTACTTACCATCATATGCTACATGAATCCCCAAATCCCCATCACCCATCTATGTGGTTGTGTTCTTTATGTCAGGTTTTGTGACTATGCCAGGGTCAACTATTTCTGAGCATGTCTAAACTAGTCCTAGACCTTTGCTGGGTTATGTGTTTGTAGTCAAGTGTTCTATGTATCCCAAACCCCTTGACCCTGTGTGTGACTACTGAATTTACTTAGTTCTGTGAATTGACTATGTATAAACCTGTCCTAAGGTGTTTGGACTTCTGTTCATCTCGTCAATCTCTTTTTAAATAGTCTCTGTTGCTTTACTAAATTACTTTCAAACAGACTTTGGTTTTAATACAGTTTTTCACTAAAACCTTCAACTTGTGTCCATCACTTTTTACTCTACTCTTAGTCAATAAGTTCTTCCCCCTCCAGTATGTGTACTGCCTTGGGATCCTTTTGAGAACCCTCTGAACTCTGGCATACTGAGGCTGGCCCTTCCACACTGCACTTGTTCAATTTTTGATTACCAAGTCTAGGTGTAAGCACTACCCGGGATCCTTGAGATTCTTAGGGAACTTTGATGCACCTAGACTATGTCATTGTCTATGGAATTGAGGCATTTGAGGTCATTAGAGGCTTTAGGAATCAGATCCTTGTCGAAGGCTCCCTATAGAATAGCTTCTTATTTTTTATATACTTATGTAATTCATTCATTGGTCTGTAATAATTTGTAAACAAATATTGGGGTATTTAGTGAAAATGGTGGGTAGATACATGTTTTATGGGGTAATTCGGGTAGAAATCATGTTCATAGGATTTTACATTTAATCTGATTGCTTTATCGAGTAGAAATCAAGCTTATAGGGCTTCACATTTTTAGAAACCATGCCTATAGGTTCCAAATAATCATGCCTTCAATGTCTTAAAATTGGATTAACTAATAGATGCCATGCCTATAGGACTTAATTCAGATTCTGGTACAACGAGTGTTATGTATGTTTCCATGCCTACAAGTCTTTTAAAATCAGTATCAAACGTAGATATCATGCCTATAGAAAATCATACTCGAATTCCTGCCTGTTAATCTAAGCTAGTCTGAATAATTCAGCTAGTTTGAGTTGGTTTAATTAAGTGTTCCATATTTCCTGAAACGAGTTCTTTAAAACTACCTCAATCTCATTAGATATCATGCCTATAGGTGTTACAGAAAATCTATTTCAAAACCTATTTTGTTCCACTATACAAATGTGCTAATCAGTACTCCGCGTATAGGCAAGCTTTTAAGGCATTTTCAAAACTGCATTTCTGAAAGCTATTTCTATTGCTTAATATTTTTCTGATCCTAACAGACTTTAAAAATCCATAGGCAACTGCTAGGGTCACTACTCCTGAGTTTCTAAAAAAATAAGTTGTTTGTTTCTGCATATTCACCTAGGTATCCTACCTTCGGAAACTGTCTAATAAAAGCCATTAATTGTGCTTGAGTCGTGCTGTTTATGTGCTTGTTTGAGGAGGAAACTTTGAGCCTCTAATTGCTCCCTTTTATGTGCTGAAAGTCCTAAGTGTTTGATTGTCGCCTTAGAATTTTCACCTTTTAAACCTTAGGGGTCCGTCTAGAACCACCTATAGGTAGAGGTCATAACTCCCTCCAGGACCATTAAGAAGGGACGGGTAGTAGCACGCAATAGAGATTGCTTACCAAACACTCTCTTTGCATGACCAATAAGGGGATGGGAAGAGTCGATATGGGATATGATGACTACGCGCTAATGTCACATGTAGCCCCTCATTGAGGAGTGTTTACCGTACATTGTGTGGGGTGATCCTATAGGATAACCAACCTAGGACCCCTCCTTTAACAAAATTTCTTTTTTTATTTAAACCTTTGTTTTACAACTTGTCCCAATCTTATTACTTGAGTTATCTATCGTGCTTTACTTGCAACCTATTTGATTCCACTGTTTACTTGTAGTGGACTAATTTGTGAATATAAGTTCGGTCGGGACCCACAATTGTGGACCGAGAGGGGTGCCTAACACCTTCCCAGTAGAGGTTAATTCGAGCCCTTACCCTAATCTCTGATAAGGCAGACCAACCAAAGAGTTAATCGCTCTAGGTGCCCTAACGCAATGTAATCCGTTACGTGGCGACTCTTCCAATACCCAATTCCCAAAAGGAAACGAGTCATTACACCCCGTGAATGTCGAAACCCGGACTTCCCCGTCAAAAGAAAAAAAAGGGCGCGACATAATATAGTAACTAGGCAGTGTAATTTAAGCATGCTGGTTACACATTAAGCATATGACAGTAGAATAGAAAATAGAACTGGAAATCACAAGTAATGACGACAGCAACAAAGATAACACATAGTTTTTAAATGTGAATTGAATCAGGACATACCAGTTAAGGAGAGAATACAGAGTATAGAGCAGAGATGATGCAAGTAGCCAGCATTTTCTTACAGCCGGCTGGATTCGTGAGAATTGCAACCAACAGAAGAGAACAAAGAGAGCTTTTGAGAGTGTGAGAGTGTAGATGAACTAATGTTCGTGTCCAAAAGTGAGGAGTAAAGGAGAGTATATATAGCAGTTAAGAACAAGGAAAATAAGGTAAAGGGAATCAACCCTTCTGCAATTAAGGAAGCCACATAATCAATTATATACCAATTAGTATAATTTTTCCTTAATTAAGGGTAATTAACCAACGGTAAAGGAAGAATATATTTAAAGAAAGAAAATCAAACGAGCAATTAAGGGTAAATAGACAGAAGTTTAATTAAGAAAATGATTAGTGAAGAATCAGTGAATATCATGGTTAATTGAATGAGGTAAGAAAGCTAATCAAGATTGTAAATAAAGAAAATAGTTAGGAATTAGCACATAGGTTTTAACAAAACAAATTGATAAATCAAGAATCCATATCAATTATTGATTTAAGGAGAAAAGTATAGGTTTACCATGAATAGGCAAAAAAATGAACATAGACATGTAGAATCGGTAGAAAAGTCGAACCAAGAATATCAATAGAGCCACATTAGGAGGGAGAATCATAAAAACCAAAGCACAGGACAAAGTCAGTACACAAGTAACCTAGACAAACTCAGAATCCAAACAATAATGTTGAAAAATTAGGGATTTTAGCCTAAACAAGTTAGGTTTAAAGCAATCTTCATGAAATTGTTTAAAACACACAAGAAACGGAAGATTAAACATTCAAAATCATCAAACGTTTTGGAGAAAGAAATTTTCGGGAAACCCTAGTTTGGAAAAACTTAAAGAAGAAAACTGGAAGGCGTGTCAACATACAGAGATTCGAACAAACAAGAAGTCATATAAGTCAAAAAACCTGAAGTGTTGTAGTGTTTAAAATCGGTCAGTAGTAGAGGAATAAGAGAAACTTAAAGAAAGATCACATAAACTTGAAAAACATTTCAAGTATGTAGAGATTCAAACAATAGATAGCAAAGAACCCAAAATAGTGCTAAAATCGATTAATAGTAAAGAAACAAGAGATCTTTAAAGAAAAGTCATTGACAAACTCATAATCCTTCTAGATCTACAAAGATCGGGATGGATTCAGGTCCAAAGATTAGGGTTTTGAGGAGAAAGGGGAGGGGTAAAGAGAACCTGGTTCTGGACCAGAGATTTGAACCATGGAACTTCAATAGAAATTACTCGAAAACTATGGATGAACCCTTGAAGAGCTTTGAACGAGATCTGTACCAGATCTCTTCGAGGTTCTTCCACAAAAACCACATAATCGAACAACCAAGGGGATATGATACAAGTAAAGGCTTCGTACAGCCATAGGACGCCATAGATCGGACAGGGATTCAAAGGATCAGGGCTAATTTTGGATGACCACGATTAGGGTTAGGGGTAGGTCTCAGAGAGAACCAGAGAGGAGGGGATTCAAGGGCGGATGTATGGAGGAAATTACTAGGGTTTAGGGGGTCATTTGATTAAAAAAGGCAAGTATTGATGTGGACCGTTGATCTAAAGGATCAACGACCACGATTTGATGGGGATCTTGGGCCGGGTATGTGTAGATTTGGGCTTGGGTGGATTGGATGGTATTAAAGGGTTAAAATTGGGTTAGAAAATTAGGCTAAATTTGAAAATAGGGGCCATTTGTTAAATACCATATTTAATTGATAAAATAATTTTAAAAAATGGTTAATAAATTATAAAAATTAATTTTCATGCATGGAAATATTTTAAAGTAATTACTTAATATTTAAAAAACATAAAAGGATATTTTTCAGTAAAATAATATAATAATGCATGCAGAGACTATAATTGCAAAGTAATTATAATTGTATCCTAAAAATAAAGATGTGGCTATTTGTGCAATAATTGACACTTAATACGTATGCAAATAATAAAATTAAGCCAGAAATAATTATTAAAACTATTTTGTAATGCAATTTAATGATTGTTTTATAAAATAAATGCTGGGAGAAATTAGTTAAAATATTTAAAAATGGAGAAATTGTATGAAAAATACTAATTGATGCCCATACATAGTTTTGAAATATTATTGGAAAAATTGGGTATCAATAGCTGCCCCTCTTTACTCGGGAAGGATGAAAAGAGTTTTCAGGTAAAGAAATGATGGACAATTTTTATCGGATAGGATGTTTTGAAAGACAGAGGCCGGACTCTGATCTTTGAGCTGCCTACATATCCCTGGGTTTATAGGAATCAGGCCATGTGTAGTTCTAGATTCATTGGCGGAATATACCGATGAAGTCATTACAAGAACGAACGCGGGATTTTGGAGTGGATGCAAGGGTGGTTATGGTGAACGGTCTAGGTTTGAGATAGTTGAAGGAACTGTAGCGAGGTCGCTCCTGCTAGGATATCGGTTGCTTGCTGGTCACCTACAGATAAAGAGATGCTACAAACATGTATTTGTGCGAAAATTTTAAACATGATGCAGATTCCCTTTGGACCATGAAAGTTGTCTTTGGACGGTTTAAGGATGACGTCCTCAGACATGATGTCCTGGGCCATGAATTATTTAGTGAGGGATTCGCAGGCCATGAAATGGTGTTCTCGGGCCATGCATATGGTACCTCCGAACCATAACGCCTTTGAATAATGATATGAAAATTTGAGAGATCCTTAAGACATGGCATGGTATCTTCCGGCTATGAATATGATGCCTTTTAGACTATGACGCCTTTGGATTAAGTTGGCGATATTTCAGCCCATGAGATGCAATAATATGATGCTACCAAGACAAGGCTAGTCTTGTGAAATGAAGGGCAACACTTAACCCAATATATTCATGCAAAAATGGACAATGCTTAGTCCCATGCAAATGTGGAGGCAGTGATAAGCCTCATGCAAATGTGGAGGCAGGGATTAGCCTCATGCAAATATAGAGGCAGGGATTAGCGTCATGCAAGTGTGAAGGCAAGGATTAACCTCATATAGATATGGAGGAAGGTATTAGCCTCATGCAGATATGGAGGCAAGGATTAGCCTCATGTGGGTATGGAGGCAGGGATTAGCCTCATGCAAATACGGAGGCAAGAATTAGCCTCATGCAAGTATGGAGGCAAGGATTAGCCTCATGTAAGTATGGAGGCAGGGATTAGCCTTATGCAGATATGGAGGCAGGGATTAGCCTCATACAGATATGGAGGCAGGGATTAGCCTCATGCAAGTATGGAGGCAGGGATTAGCCTTATGCAAATATAGAGGCAAGGATTTGCCTCATGTAATTATGGAGGCAAGAATTAGCCTCATACAAATATGGAGGCAGGGATTAGCCTTATGCAAGACGGATGCATGGATTAGCCTCATGCAAGCAGGGAGGCAAGGATTAGCCTCATGCAGGTGTGGAGGCAAGGATTATCCTCATGCAGGTACAAAGGCAAGGATTAGCCTCATGTAAATATGGAGGCAAGGATTAGCCTCATGCAAACAGGGAGGCAGGGATTTGCCTCATGCATATATGGAGGCAGGGATTAGCCTCATGCAAGTATGGAGGCAAGGATTAGCCTCATGAGAGTATGTGGGTTAAGGCTTAGTCCTATGCAAAGAGCGAGTAGCAAATAAGAGTAGTATATATTTCTTAGCTGGATATTATTCGGTGTCTGATGGCCGGATTGATAATGAATTTGCTTTGTGTATACATGTTTTCGAATGCTATCGCTACATCAAATGTGCCTGCGTTCAATGAAAAATTGTATGTTTTGTGAGGGGAGGTTGGTCCGTGCTTCTATCTGCTGGCCTTGCTTTGTTTTGTTCTGAAGGCCTTATTTGAGTTTCCTTGGGTAATGTCTGACTGTTATGAAATTAGAGTTTTCGAAAATATGCATTTATTGATAAACATTTTAGAAACATATTGATATATCAAGTGAGTTTTAGATGAACTAGTGACTGTAACACATTCCAGAGACATTGCAGCTTTCTCATGTTAGAATTTTTAGGGTCCTCCTCAAAATTTTGCCCTAGTTTGGTGAATGATCCTTCGGCTATTTGCGAACTTTGTTGAACCTTCTTTGGAATTTTGAGAATCCTTCTCAAAATTCTGCCCCAGTTTCTTAATCGATTTCTGACCGTCTGACATATGTTGGCATTGGCTGGACTTGCTTTGAAATTTTGAGGGCCCTCCTCAAAATTCTGCCCCCAATTTGTGATTTTGGGGGAAATGGAAATTTTATTATGATATGACTGAACCCATAAGGCTTCCTACATATCCCCTATTAAACGGGAATCAGGTCAAGCGTAGCTCAATTATATAAGATGAGAAAATGTAAATAGTTTAAACATAGTATCTCTTGACTGCGTCTGAATTGATTGGTTCTGGCCAAATTTCTCCATCCATTTTCTGCAAGTATGAGTGCTCCTCCTGTTAGCACCCTATGAACCATGTAAGGACCTTGCCAGTTGGGAGAGAATTTCCCTTTGTCTTCATCTAGATGTGGTAAGATCTTCTTCAGCACCAGCTGTCCTGGTGCAAATTGTCTTGGTTTGACCCTTTTGTTGAAAGCTCTGGGCATTCTTTTCTGATAAAGCTGACCGTGAAATACTGCGTTCATCCTTTTTCCACCGATAAGGGCCAATTGTTCATAGCGGCTTCTTATCTATTATACATTGCTGAGTTCGGCTTCCTGTATAATCCTTAAGAAGGAATCTCTACCTCGGCTGGGATGACGACTTCGGTACCATAAACCAGCATATAAGGAGTTGCCCCGGTTGATGTGGGAATTGTAGTGCAGTATCCTAACAAAGCAAAAGGTAGCTTCTCGTGCCATTGTTTATGGTTTTCTACCGTCATCTTTAGTATCTTCTTGATGTTTTTGTTGGTGGCTTCTACGGCTCAATTCATCTGAGGTTTATAGGCTGTAGAATTCTTATGTTTGATTTTGAAAGTTTCACACATGGACTTCATCCGATCACTATTGAGATTGGCTACATTATCATTGACAATAGACTTGGGAACTCCGAATCGGCAAACAATACAATCTTTGACAAAGTCTGCGATGACTTTCTTGGTTAGAACTTTGTAAGATGCAGCCTCTACCCATTTTGTAAAATAATCAATGGCTACCAGAATAAACCTGTGTCCGTTTGAAGTAGTGGGCTTAATTGGACCAATGACATCCACTCCCCAGGCGGCAAATGGCCAAGGAGAGCTCGTTGCATTGAGCTCATTTGGAGGCACCTTTATCATATCGGCGACATTAGTAGCATTTGCGGACATACTAGATGCAATCCATCTCCATGTTCATCCAAAAGTAACCGGCCCTGAGTATCTTCTTGGCAAAGATAAAACCATTCAAGCACGGGCCGCAGGTCCTAGCATGTATCTCCTCAAGTAGCTTAGAGGCCTCTTTTGCATCGACACATCTTAGCAGTCCCAAATCAGGAGTTCTCTTGTACAAGTTTCCTCTGTTGTGGAAGAAGTGATTGGACAATCTCCGGAGTGTGCATTTATGAGTGTGGTTTGCATGCTCCGGATATTCTCCTTTCGCCAAATACTCCTTGATGTCATAGAACCAAGGTTTTCCATCTGTTTCTTCTTCAACATGAGCACAGTAAGCCGGTTGATTATGAATTCTCATCTGGATAGGATCAATGTAATTCTTATCTGGATGTTGTATCATGGATGATAAAGTGGCTAATGCATCGACGAACTCATTCTGAATTCTAGGCACATGTCGGAACTCTATCTTCGTGAACCTCTTTCTCAATTCCTATACATGGTGCAGATATGGCAATATCTTGGAATTCATGATGGCCTATTCTCCTTGTACCTAGTGCACAAGCAGATCTGAATTTCCGATTACCAGTAGCTTTTGAATATTCATGTCGATTGCCATGTTAAGTCCTAGTATGAAAGCTTCATATTCTGCCATGTTGTTGGTGCAGGGAAATATGACTTTAGCAGATATTGGATAATGTTGACCTGTTTCTAATACCAAAACTGCTCCGATCCCACTCATTTGAAATTTGCAGCACCGTCAAAGAACATCCTCCAACCGTCGTATGTTTCAACAATTTCCTCTCCTACAAATGACACTTCTTTATCAGGAAAATAAGTTTTCAAGGGTTCGTATTCTCTTCCCACCGGATTTTCAGCAAGATGATCTACCAATGCTTGTCCTTTGACCGCCTTTTGAGTTACGTAGACGATATCGAACTCACTTAATAGTATCTGCCATTTGGCCAACTTTCCCTTGGTTGTTGTTCTGACAATTCCCTTGATTGTTGGGACCCTAATTGCCTTGAGATCTTCATTGATTTTTATTGGAGCCTTATAAATTGCCTTGTGGCCCTTGATAATTGTTCAAAAATTGAACTTCCTTTTCTTGATCTTAATAAGAGTCATCTTGGTCATAACCACTGTCGCACCCCCTTTTTCTCGCGAAATCGGGTTTATGACATTTGGGAGGACAACTCGTTCCCTTTCAGGAATTGAGTTTTGAATTGAAGAGTCGCCACCTAATGATTAAAGTGCATTAGGACACTAGGAGGGGTTTGTTTTGAGTAACCAGAGATTGGGCAAGGGCTTAAAATTATCCCAGGGGGAAGGTGTTAGGCACCCCTCAGGATCCACTTGTGTGGTTTCCGGGCAAACTATTGTTGTAACTTAAGTGCAAATAACACATAGTCAAATAAAGGCTTCAAATAAAAAGGGATTTTCACATAATAGTTACACATAAACAAAAATAAGAAAAAGGAACTAAAAAGAGTTGATTTCCTTAAAAGAAATGGTTTAAAAAGATTTAAAAGAAACAAAGAAAATAAAGAGGAAAGGGGGGGGGGGGTCCTAGGTTTATTAATAATACGGATCACCCCACACAACATCCGGTAATCACTCCTCAGTGAGGGTCTACACGTGATGTTATTGCGTGGTCATCATATCCATATCTACCCTTTCCCACACCGTTAAGGTATTAAAGCGCATAATGGTCTCATTTACTTATTGCATGCTATTACCTTCCCCAATCCTATCAGCCCCGGAGGCACTTGGGGCTAGTAATCCTAAAGGGAGGAGGTATTGGGATTATTTGTGGTTTCAAAAGGTAAAATACTAAGGCGACAAACAAAACACATATAGCAAGTTTGGGGAAACATATAAACAAACAAAAGGGCTCAAACATACCTCCTTTAAACCAAAGAAAGCACATAATGTAGCATGACTTGCATGTACTGTTTAAGGTCTGATTATAACTTAAAAGGTTGAGGCAGACTGATTTATTACACAGTTTAGATAAGAAACCCGAATCAGGCCTGCCTGTTGGTTGTAGCATATATAATCTGATTCAGCTTATAAACTTTCACTCTATGGCTTGCCTAAGTGTTAGACGGAGATCTTATAGGCATAATATCTACTGATTCCAGAAACAATGAAGTAAACATGAATACATACTAATTTAAGAAAAATCGTCTATTATTAAGGAAAGGCGAGTTTTAGCAAAAGAGCATGCGTCACTGTTACTGGTTTTAGATTTATAAGCGAGTGAAGCGGTTCAGATTCAATTAAAGCTCCTATATGCATGCTTTCTATGTGTTGTCGATTTTGGACACTTTTATAAACATAGTAAAAAATGCAGAAATCCTATAGGCATGGCATCTAGATGTTGAATTTCGTTTAAAGCCTATGAACATGATATCTAATTGCAGTTGGTTATTTAAGACCTATGAACATGATTGCTTAATAAAGAATGGATATGCAAGATTCAGAAAAACTTATAGGCATATTTTCTATATGCACATGAAGAATGGTATCTAGACGAGAGAATGCAGAAACTTAGAAACCTATAGGCAAGATATCTATATGAGAGAATGCAGAAATTTAGAAACCTATAGGTAGGATATCTATATGAGAGAATGCAGAAATTTAGAAACCTACACGCACGATGTCTACCCCTTTGCATACATAGTTATCCCTCCCTTTTTCACTGGCCATCCCCAAGAGTTTATTACAAAATTATTATATCCCAGAATAAAGTAAAATAAAGAAAATACATAAGAAATTAAAAAGTACAACCAAGGAGAGCCTGATTCAGACTTCCTATATGAAGTATGAAGTAAACCAACTCCAAGAGATCATGTTCCAAAGCCTTTATCCCATTTGGATATGTCAAAGTTCCCTAAGATTCTCATATGAACTCCGGGCAGTGCTTACACCCAAATGTATCACCATATTAAGACATACTGCAGTGTGGAAGGGCCAGCCCTCAAGTGTCCAAGTTCAGAGGGAACTCAAGGTCCCAAGGCAAGGCTCACAAGAGGGGGGCAGAACTTAGAGACTAAGAGAGAGTGCAAGTGCAGAATTCTGAGAAGGGGAAAGGGGAAGGGAAACAGTTTACATTAATACATATAGACATAGGGGTATAGGGGAATGGGGAGGTCGCAAAGAGGCAAAAGCAGGCTGGTGGACATACCTAGCAATGGGAGATGTTGACACACCCATAAGCCTGTTAGAACATTGTTAGAGGTTAGGACCCCAATGGATCAAACTTAACTCATGGACAACAACTTACATTGCCCTGCCTTAAGCCATAACTCAAAACACATAAGGGTACAAGGGAATGGGATTCATAACAAAACAAACAGAAGGAAATCAGCATACCACTTTAAGTGTTGAGATATATAGAAACAACAAGTAGACATGGACACAAAGCAGTAAATACACATTGTTGTGGTGCTAAAAATTAAATTCGGACATACCAGCTCTAAAGAGACAAATTGAGGAAAGCAGTAGGTCTTGTAGACAGGCCACAGTGTAGACAAGAAGAGAAGATACTATTGTGTATAAGTGTGAGTTCAGAAAGACTGTGAATTGATGATGAGTTTGTGAAAGAGTTGTGCATTTATAGTGTGAAAATCAGGCAGAAATAAGGTAAGAAAACAGTTAAGGAACTGATTGTCAATTAAGAATCAATTACACAAGACTTCCCTTAATTAGGGAATTTAGATTCAAACGGGTAAAAATAATTTAAGGAAAGAAATTGAATAAGCACTTTGTGCAAAGCATGCAACTAGGGGCAAATACATGAAAGGTTATTTAAGGATAGGATTTTGAAGTACATGGTTGTACAAATAAGGTAAGAAAATCAATTAGTAGCTAGTAAATCAATGGTCAGGAATCTTGTAATTACTGATCCATGAATGAACCAAGTCATAAAAGCTGAGAAGGGTTTTCAAATTAAGTCGAGTCATGAGGAGAATCAGCAAACAAGGAAGGAAAATCAATTAGTCCTATTCAAAAGGAAGTCTGAACTAATCATAAATTTGAAAACCCCTTTGGAGGAAGGTTCATCACATATAAAGAGCATACAAACATGTTGAGTTGAAAGAAGATGTTGTGCCATTGCAAAATCAGTAGGTAGTGGTTCGTCACATAAATCAGTAATGCAGAAGAGAAGTAGCATTCTGATAGCATGCAAAAGATCTAGTAAAAAGAGTTTAGAATTGTGTGAAAACAAGGATGACCAAGCTTAGTTCAGAAACTCGAAATTGGTCTGAAAGAGTTGGGGGTTTTGAAATAAAACCTTAGTTTGAGCAAATAACATAGCCAAACCTGGAAGAACCCCCAAATTCTAGGGTTTCCGCCATTAACCGAGTGCAGAGATGAGAGGGCAAGTAATAAATTTCGAAACAGGTTCAGAGGTCTCAGAAAAGAACTGAAACTTCTAACATATTCCTTTCAACAACAAAACTCATGAGAAAACATGATAGAAAAGTAGCATGCAGAACACAACAGAAGAGTTCAAAGAAAATAGAGTAGGAGGAGCTAATACGAAACATAATGGGAAAAATTGATAAGAACAGTAGAAGAAACATGCTAAGAAGTTTTAGAAGAAACTTAAACCAGAATTCAATAGATGAAACTTAATAAGAAACACTTAAGAACATAGTAAAGGAAGATATGGTAGGAGAAACACACAAGAACACAGTATAGGAAAAACACCGTAGAAAAAGCATACAAGAACACGGTAGAAGAAAATACCAGAACACGGTAGAAGAAATATAAGAACACAATATAGGCAGATACACAAAAAGAAAAAGAAAGTCAGAGAAACATTTAAATACTTTTCAGAAAACCCTAGATCGGAAAAGAAATGGTTTTGAAAGTAGTTTTTTGAAAGAAAAGCCAGAAAAATAGTTTAAAAGCTTAGGGAAAGCATAGATACACAACAGATCTAAAGGAATCGGAAAAACCTCGAAGGGTTAGTGTTTCACAAGAACCCCAGTAGTGAGAAAGGCTTGGAAAAGTCACCGATCTAAGCAGGAGAGGTCGAGGTCAGGCTCAAACAACCATAGTACGCCGGAGCAAAGCCGGAGATGGCCGTAAAACTTGAATCAGATGAAGCCCGGACCAAACTTCGTTGTGGTCATGCCTTGAATCTTTAAAAACCAGGCATGTAGGAGCCGTAGGAGGCCCGTATAGGATTCCGATGGCCTTGGAAGCCATGGATTCCGGTGGCTTTAGGGTGGAAGTGGTGGGAGACGGCTAGGGTTTGAGAAGCTTCGAGAGAGTTTGAGAGAATGGGTGGGGGGTTCAAAGGCGGCTACCGGTGACAAATGATTAGGGTTGGGGGTGTTGGTAAATTAAAAATGCTAAGGTTGAAATGTGGACGTTGATCATTTTGATCTACTGCCTGGATTAAATGGGGGGTCGGGCGGGTCATTTGTGGGTCGGGTAATTTTAGGAATTGGGCTGGGTGATTTGAAATTGAAATTGGGTTGGATTAGGGATGCAAATTAGGCTGAAATTGAAATGAAATCTGACTAGATGAGGCAATTTAAAATCTGGAAATATATTGAAAGTACTAAAATAATTTATAACATATAATTATCAATTTAAAAATACTGGACTTAATTTTTATAAATACAAATGCATCAAATCATAGATGAGGCTAATATTGCAATTACATGCAGTTTAGTTTTAAAAATACTAAATAAATTTGTAAAAATATGCAAAAATTATTTGGGCTTTAGTTTAGCATAAATATGAGAATTCAACAAGTAAATCACCAAAAATGATAATTTTGGACACTTGTTGGATTTTCTTGATAAAATAAGGCAATAAAATTAATTTTAAAAGCCTTTAAAATTAAAAATAAAATAAAATTTGTAAATACTTATATATGCATATGTATGCTATTTTGAAAGTATTTTGCATATAAAATATATAGGGAAAAATTGGGTATCAACAACCACCATCATCTTTTGCATAAGTCTCCACTCTTGGTTGAAATCGGGGACCTTTAGCCCACTTCTTGTTAGCCCAAACGCTCATCCCTTCCATGGCATGGACTTTCTTTGGAGCTTGAGTGTGATGGAGTTGAGCCTTAGCAAGTTGAGACATGGTAGTGGTTAATTCCACAATGGCTTGCCCATGGTCTTGCAATTCTTGATGAAGAGGAATCATTTTGGGATTACCTTGAGGAACATTGGCTTGGGATTGCCAATCCGAAGAGGTCTCTACCATCTCATCAGGAATCTCACATACCTATGCATAATGTGTCATCATGAAATAGCCTCTGGCTAATTAATTGACCACACATTGATTTGTGGTATTAATACCACAGTAGAAAGTTTGTTGGATCACGTTGTCGGTCATATCATTGTTGGGTAATTCCATTACCATAGTACGATACCACTCCCAGATCTCATGCAAAGGTTCATTTGGACCTTGCTTTAATGCCAATCTTTCATCTCGTAGAGTTTCCATATCCTACGGAGAGAAGAATTTAGATATGAACTTCGTCGTCAACTCATCCCATGTACGAATAGAATGATTAGGCAAGCGTTCAAATCAATCTAAGGCCTTCCTCTTAGTGAGAAGGGATATAGCCTTAACCTTAA
The DNA here is from genome assembly GCF_000715075.1 of Nicotiana tabacum. NCBI lineage: Eukaryota > Viridiplantae > Streptophyta > Magnoliopsida > Solanales > Solanaceae > Nicotiana > Nicotiana tabacum. The sequence continues at coordinate 108,445,042 of NC_134080.1, read as the reverse complement.
TGCATCTTCCAATACATTTATTTGTTTGTTTCCCCAATACGCATCCACAAAAACTTTCAAATACTTGTAAGCATTTTGATGTGGCGCCCCGGTGAAATAACCTTGTTGCTCGAGCAAAGTGAGCATCATATTGGTGATATGAAAGTAGCCCGCCCTAATGCGAGGGGGGACTATAGAACTTGCATAACTTTATTGGATATTCCGATGTTGTGTCAATTGGGGTTGTGTTGGTCGTGGAGATGGGGGAGGTGGAGGCACATTGTCTTGTTGCCCACGGCCTCAATGGTTTGGTTGTGGAACATGTGGCATTTAATCAAGTTGCTCCTCCTCTCCATCCACCTCTCCTAGTGGTTAGTTTCCAAGCTTGTTGTTTGCCATTAGAAACCTACAATCACTTCAACAAGTTAGATTCACGAAAGCAAATGAAGATATTCAAGAAACAAACTCAAGTATATAGCTAACACCATAAACTCTTCGGCAACAACGCCCAAAATTGAACCCGCCCAATTCACACCCCAATAAGGGATATGAAATGGTCATTTGCAATAATAATTACCCAACACAAGTCAGGTTCAAACCTCGAGGCATTTAATAAGGGTGTTATGGTAAACACTTAAGCGAGCAACTTTAATATAACTCAATATATATTATGCCAGTCTCTCTTAGAGGCACTCAGATGTTATAGGTTCTATATTGTCTAACTCTCATTACATTACTGATCCTATTTATGCTTTCCTTCCTTATATACTCAGTACTTTATTCGTACTGATGTCTCTTTGATTTCTGGACACTTCATGTCATGCTATAGGTTCTGATGTACAGGTAGACGAAGCTCCCCATCCACAATAGGCTGCTAGATCAATAGTTATTGGAGAGATCCGTTCTCCGAACTTGCCATGGTCTTGTTATGCATTTTTGTTATAAATATTATTGGTATGGCGGGGCCTGTCCTGACCTTATGACGTTTATGCACTTTTTAGTGGCTTGTAGACAGGTGTCATACATACACACACACACACACACACACACACACACACACACACATATATATATATATATATATGGCGTATAGTTTGAAGTGCATATATTCATGTCAGCCTTGTAGGCTCGTATATCTTATGCATATCATTTTGCCATCGTTCTTTGTCGATTACTTTTTATGTTTTATTTAGATTTCTACTGATGGTCCTTCTGCCCCATTTATTCATGATGGTATGGTTAAGGATACGTTATGTTGGTGCTCAATAAATAAGTCCCAGGTGCCCGTCGCGACCCTCCAATTTAGGCCCTGAAAAACTTTGTATCAAAGTAGGTCTGTCCGAGGGATGTCTACAAGCCATGTCTAATAGAGTCTTGTTTATGAGTGTGTTGTGCACCATACTTATAAATAGGAGGCTGCAGGACATTTAGGATAGTTACCTTCTGTTCATGTTCTCGATCATGCGATAGAGCTGAGTTATAGGGAATCGAGTCTCACATATGCGTTGATGTAGGTTTTATAGACATGTCAGCCCAGAAGAGCTACATCTAGTCAGGATGTTAAGGAAGGATTGAGAGAGAGTATGAGACGTACGCCCTCTATTGAAACAAATCCGTTTGAGGACCAAGGTGAGTCACTCCCTCAGATAAGCTGGGTTCCACTAGTACTAGAGGAGATGATGGTGGTTCCAGAATCGTTACCTCTGTGAGTTCTACCACTGGCTCCATCTGATCGAGATGTGAGAAAAGTAGTACAGGTATTGACGCAATTGGTAGCCTCTCAGGATTGGAGTTACCTAAGGTTCCCTGGTCGTAATAGAGCCCTTGAAGGGTTAGGAAATTCACAACCTAAGGAGTTCAAAGAGCGAGAGCCGTCTATATTTTCAAGAGATAATTCTTATGGAGCTATGGGATCGACTAAGAGGGCCAAGACAATTGATGATTATAGAGGGTTACCGGGTAGTGGTAGGTTGCAGTAGACTGGGTTGGTACAGGTAGAGTAGAGTTGCCACGACCATTGTATCGTCAGTGCAGTCGAGCTTGTGCCGAACAAGTCGTGTAGGAGAAGATGTTTGTTTTTGGTGTGGTAACAAGAGCCACAAGATACGAACGTGTCCAACGCTTAAGCGTAAAGACCAAGATTGGAGTGGAGATGGAGTGTTGGGATTTGGAGATTACTTTCTAAGTATAAATACACGGCCCAATTTTCTTTTAAACTGTTCATGCTGACTAGTAGAATGTTACCCGACTGTGCGGGGAAGGTCAAATGGATATTTTTTGACCCTTGTGGATAAATCCTTAATAGATGATAAGCGCAACATGCGAAAGATATCATCAGGGGGGGGGGGGGGTTCTACAACTTATGGGGTTTTCTAATAAGTAAAGCAATATCAAAAAACTAAAGAATGAGTCCGATTAGAGTACGGGAAATCGAGAATGTTTTGTTGAAATACTTTGAAGGAGACGACAAATGGAATGTTGTGAAAGGTTTGTATGAAACCAAATAGAGCAATACGAGTGAACGGGGAAGAATTTTAAGGGGCGTAAGTTACAGTATGGAAGTACAATAAGATTCATAGGCAAGTGAGCTCTGAGGATATAAAGTAGTATAGGGCCCGTTTTCATTACAAGCGGATTAGTAATTTTAACGGGGATTATCAGAAGGTCAATATAATCATAAAAATTTGAGGTTCCGATAAATGATGACTTAGGATGAACTAGAACTAAGGTACTGATTAGAGATTCAAAGGAATCTCACACTAGCTAGCATTGCAGTGATAAAATGAGTGAATGTGTAGAAGGTGGAAGATGATTAGTGGGAGAAGCACCCTGAAAGAGATTTATAAAGATATCCTTGACATGCCAAGTGAACTGAAGTTAAACTAGTCGAAAGAAGTCATACCAACAAGAATGTATGACTCGCTACATATATGGACCCCTATAAATTGTCTAAGGGGGAGAAAGGTTAACCATAGGTCAATTGTAAGCTACCAGGAATACAGAGCTATAAAAGGCGAAAGACGAGTAAGACTTCAAACGTGAAACATTGAACTATTTCCCTAAGGGGGGACGAGGTGGTGAAAAACTAAGTCGAGAGCACATTTGTTTAACAATGAAAAGATGGGAGAATTGGGACAGAAAGGAGTATAAGGAACTTTGAAATAACGCACAGGTACAAATGATCTAGAAAAGAGATAATATTGGTTTATAAATAGACGACAAGCTTATTCAAACACTTTATACATGGGAATGTTAACCTAAAGATTGTGTTAAAGTTGGACGATATGGCTCCAAAGGAAATTACTAATATTGAAAGGAGAAGGAAGAACAATCATAAGGAGTTAGAAAGGGACCCAAGTACGATAACTCTTGCAATTAAAGTTAGATAATGGTAATATCTAAATGTTGCAACCGTGAGGGATAGTCGAGATGACGGCAAGAACAAGAGAGTTAGTACAATATTTCAAGGAAAACTCATGGTAGGCTATAATTACATATTTGAGTCTCTTATTTCACTCTAATTCACTGCACTTTACTTGTGTTTGAGCTATAATCGCTAGTGTTTTGTACTTATTACGTGTTTTATGCCTTGTAAGATTGGTTACGAGTGATGTAGATATTATGAAGCTAATTAAGCTATTTCGAGCTTTGAAATCTGAGTAGAAGTCCATGGAATTAAGTTGGGATCGTGTTCGGAGGTTGAGTACCAAGTCTGGACGTCAAAAAGCAAGATTTAATACGTACTCTAAGAAATTTGAACTGATACGATGCACTATGCGATGCGTAGTGTGATGCAGCAGTGTATATTTGTCTGATAGAAGTGGAGCTCTCTGGATTTCCCTAGTAATTCCTCGCATGGCGCGTCGCCCCATGCATCGCGCCTATGCAAAATTTACAGAACCAATGTCCTATTTCGACTAGGAGAAGGTGGTTTTGCCTAGGCCCGACTCTAATTGGTATAAATGCATGAAAAATGTTATTTTCTGATATTTTGACATATTTTAGACCTAAGGAGACTAAGGAGGAGTTGTAAGAACACGAGCACAAGATATCATCATTCCTTCCTCACTCAAGATCCAATTTTGGATTGAATTTATGTTTTCCAATACTTTAACTATATTTGTGATGAATTTCTCCATGTATATAGAGTAGTTCCCTTTAGGGTTTGATGGAATTGGTGTATTGATGATTGTTTGTGGATTATAACTCTAGGTTTATGTATTGAAGCATTTTGGATGATTTAACCGTTGCATCTATATTCACTTGTTCATGTAATTGTGAAAGGCATAACTTGTGATATCTTCGCATTATATTGTTGGTTGAGTTCATTAATTCTTCTTAGTAATCGAAAATAGCTAGTTGAATCATTGATTAAGCCTAGTTAGGATAATAATCGTAAGAGGTTTTCCTAAATACCAATCCACTACGCATTCTTGCATATCTTTACTTGCTTAAATTGGTTCATCTCGTGAGGTTAAAACTTAACCGAGAGAGGAGTTTTAGCTAAACTTTTGAACTAATAATTGAGTGAATTCGGAAGACTCACTTGATTATAAGTGAAATATCTAGAGTTAGATCCCAAACAATTATCTTGCACCTATCCTATCAACCCCTATTTTCTCCCACTAATAACTTCCTTGTTTATCTTTATTTCGATTGTCATTAGTCAATAGCTTTAGACTCTTAGTAAATTTTAGTTAGAAAACATATAGATCTCAATTGTTGATCATCTTGAATAGAAATCAATCTAGAAACTACGAGAATACTATCTAAATCCAATCCCTGTGGATATGATATTATATTATACTATCTTTGACTATCGAGCAGAAGTTAAGTGTGTGTTTTGTGCTCATCAAATATTGGCGCCATTGTGGGGGATTGACAATCAATACCGTTTTAAGTTCATGAATTTTTTCTTTTTATTTTATTTTCCCTTTTTACGGTTGGTGTTCTTTGGTTGTGCGCAGGTTACATATTAAGATTGGTGCATTACTCGAGCTTCTGCGAAAGAAGTGCTACCATACAAGCCAGAGATAGCAAAACAACTGCGATGCTGAGGAAGAAAAGAAATCTCACCGAGACATTAGAAAAGGTTGGTCAATCCTCAACCAAAGAAACTATGGCTGGAGTCAATGATGATAATGTAGATTTGGCTTCAAGAGAGGCATCCCAAAGACGAGAACAAGTTGCATGGGATGCTTAGGAAGTAACTATTAGAGATGCAGAGATAATCTATGAAGAAGAAAAGGGCTCGGAGAATTGCTCAAAGTCAACCCTTAGTTGTAGAACAGTTTGGAATATACCTTTGGGCCTGGTAGATCACTGGGAGATTATGCTAGACCGTGTACAACCAAGGGTTATCAAGTGTGAGACCACCTTCAATTGCAACTAACAATTTCGAGTTGAAGCAAAAATTACTTCAAACCCTTCAAAACTATTGTGTCTTCAGAGGGAAGATGAACGAAGATCCAAATACACATCTGATGGACTTCGAGGAGATTATGAACATTTTTCAATACAATAGGGTGTCACAAGATGCAGTGTACTTAAGGGAATTCCCCTTTACACTCAAAGATGATGCAAAGTTGTGGCTTCGAAACTTGCCCACGGGATCGATTAGAACATGGGATGAGATGACCAAAAGATTTCTTGATAAATATTTCTCATCAGCTAAGACATGCAAGTTTAGAAAAGAAATCCATAAGTTCTTCCAAAAAGAGACTAAAACTATTTTTGAAGCATGGTAGGTTTAAGGAGATTGTTCGAAAGTGTCAACATAGCGGAATTGAACTCTAGATGCAACTCCAGGACTTTTGGGATGCATTGACACCGGCCTCACGTAGAACATTGAGCCATGCAGCTTGAGGCTCGTTGATGAAGAAAACTCCAGAGGAGATAGTAACAATTCTTAGTGAGTTATCTGAAAATGCAAATCAGTGGCCCTCTGAGAGTGCTGAAAGAAGAAGATCAACTGGTTTTCATCAAGTTGATGCTAATACACTTGTATAGGTACAACTTGATTATATGGCTAAAGAAATACGGAAGCTGACCTTGGCTACTATACAAAGTGAGCCTTATGCAGTTTGTGATATATGTGGAAGAGGACACCCTACTCATGAATGTCAAGCCTCAACAGAGGAAGTGAATGCTGTGGGAAATTAAAACTTTAATACAATGGGTCAGAAGCACCCCAGTTTTTCATGGAGTTCACCTGGGGGCACCGCAAATGCATGGTAACAAAACAACCCCAGATTTCAGGTAGAAGGAGCTCCTGGTTTTATGAATCAGCCGAGGCAGCATTTTCAGCTTCAATAGCCCAATCAGCCTGGACTTGAAGATCTCATGAAAGCCTTTATCGTGAAAACTGATGAAAGATTTGAAGTACAAGGGATAGCAATTCGAAATCTAGAGAAGAAAGTGGGACATATTGCAACAATATTATCTGAGAGGACTCCAAGAACTCTCCCGGCTGATACTGAGATAAATCCCAAAGAAATAGTGAATGTTGAACCTTGAGAAGTGGGAAAGTGTTGAAAGATCCTAACCAGACCCAAAAAGATGTGATACTTGAAAAAGAAAGTGAGGAGAAACTGAAAAGTGATGATGGTAAAAAGAAGAAAGGCAAGAAGGGAGTTGAGAAAAAGAAGAAGTGAGAAACTTCGAGAAGGGAGGAACCCGAGGTGAATGAGCATATGCTTGCTTTACCTTTCCCCCAAAAGCTATAGAGAGAAATGTTGGACATGCAGTTTGAGAATTTCTGGATATGCTGAAACAGGTTCATGTAAACTTACCTTCTACATAAGTGCTCTCACAAATGCCAGCTTATGCTAAATTCTTGAAGGAGATCCTGATAAAGAAGAGTAAGATAGAAGAGACCTCAGTGGTCAAGCTCATAGAGCATTGCAGTGCGATATTGCAGAATAATTTCCCACAAAAGTGTGGAGATCCAGGGAGTTTTACTATACCTTGCTCTTTAGGCTCTATTAATTTTGATAAGTCTTTATGTGATTTTGGTGCCTCAATTAATCTAATACCTCTATCTATTTACAACAAACTAGAGAATGACATCGCATAGATAAGGTCTGCATCAATATTGTTGTAGTTGGTAGACCAAACGACTTTAATACCCGAGGGAATAGTTGTCACAATCTGAAATCCACTATAGGTCGTGATGGCGCCTAACACCGCCCTCAGGCAAGCCAACATTGATTGATCCACTTAATTACTCATTTTTATTACTTTGAAAAAATAATTTCCATTAATTAAATAATATGAACTACAATTTATAGGGTGACACAACGATATTTACGTGAACTATCATACTAAAAATCCTGTAGGAACTCCCAAAACCCGGTGTCACAAGTTCATGAGCATCAACTAGGAAATATGATAACATACAACACCTGTCTAGAATAAAATTTAAACACGAGAATGTATATAAATCTGATGGGGACTCTGTATGTTGCAGATTCGTACATAGAATGCAGCTCACCTTAAGTCCCTGCAATAGCTGCGCCTCTGCGCCCACAAGATCACTAGACACATATGTATCTACACAAAATGTGCGAGAAGTGTAGCATGAGTACGTAAATCAACGTGTACCCAGTAAGAATCTAGTCTAACCTCGAAGAAGTAGTGACGAGGGGTCGACTTCGACACTTATTATGGGCTAATAATAAAGTACCGAAATTATAATTAAGTATGGATTATATAAATACAGCTGAAAACTCAATAACATGAAATACATAAAAAATTCTTTCACTATTGGTAAATCCCAAATTAATTTTCGTCATTTAACAAATTAATCTCTCAAGCCAATGAAACAATATCAATTATATTTGGGCTTCGAGATTTTTTTTTACGCACGAATTATGCCGAGGTTGTACGGCCCGATTCAACATACAAATATATAAACTGTGCACTGCCGAGGATCAAACGACATGAACCATAGATTCATCTATTAACCTGCTGAGGCGAACAACCCTCTCCCATAAGAGTAGTGGAATTTACCTCGCTCGCGGAATATACTTAGTGAACACAGATTTCTCAAAGTTATCGTAATATTCCTCAATTCTTTCCAAAAATAAGAAATTCAAACAAAAAACTATAGATCTTGAAATCTTCAATCTCAGCTCATTCAAGACAAATAATAAGCATAATCAAATAACGGTGTCAACAAGGCATGGTGTAAACCCAAGACTACCCGAACATAAGAATAAGTAGTAGCTACGCACGAATTCTCATCACCTCGTGCGTACGTAGCCCCCACAATTAGTAACAAAAAATAATTTAAAACACCTATGGGGTAAATTCCCTCTTACGAAGTTAGACAAGAGACTTACCTCATCTTAAAGCCCACTTTCCGATCACAATTTTTCTCTAAAGCCCCAATTTGGTGCCGTTCAATCCGAAACTAGCCAAACAACGTGCAAATTAATCAAAAATATATTCCAATGCTTGAAATTGAATAATTTATAAAAATTCCCAACTCCGTTGGAAAAGTTGAAAGTGGGGACCACGTCTCGAAACCCTACGAAACTCACAAAATCCGCAACCAATTCAATTACGAGTTCAACCATACTAATTTCATTTAAATCCGACTCCGAATCGGTATTCAAAACTCAAAAAATTGTTTTGTAAAATTATAGATATTTCTTCCGATTTCTTCTTGAAAAATCAATAATCTAACGCCGAAAATGAAGATTAATCCATGAAATATAATCACAAGTGAGTCAAGACCCCAAGTTTTGTGGTGAAATTCCTCTCTAAAATCGCTAAATCCCGAGGTTCCCAACTGAAAATACGAAATAATGGCTCAATGGTCCGAAATATAGGTTTTATAACACTGCCCCGACTTCCTTCTTCGCGTTCGCGAGCCTCCAAATGCGTTCGTGATGAACAACATTCTCAAAAACCATTTCCAAACTTTTCTCAGACAACCTCTAGCATAATAGTCATAACCTTTTGTACAAACCTCCAAATGAAAAATGGTTTAACTTTCTGAAAACTAAACACCAAGATTTACAACTTTCATGCTTTGATCATCTCAAAATACTTCATAGATTTTGAGATATAATCTGCCAAATCCATCCCCGTGCAACACAAATTTCTTCTTCGCGATTTCCAAACATCTTCCCGGACAGGCTATAGTGTACCAACCACAACGTTTTGTACACAAATCCAAATTCAAAATGGTTTTATTTTCCGAAAACTAGACACAAGAGACTACGACTTTTATTTTTAGATCATCTCCAGATTCCTTATAGATTATGAGATATTAGCTTTCAAAGACGGACGACGGACAATACGAATTCCTTCTTCGCAAACGCGAGAAGGAACAAAGTCCCAGAAGCAAAATCCTTCTTCTCAAACAGGAAAGGCTCCACGCGAACGCGAAGAACAACACCAGACATCAGAAAACCAACATCTAAAGTAGCCCAAAATAATCCGATAACACTCAAAATATACCCGAAACACACCTGAGGCCTCCATGACCCCAACAAATATACCAACGCTAAAAACACGAATTGCACCCCAATTCAAGATTAATGAAACTAAGAAATTCCACCTTCTACATTCGATGCCGAAACTTATCAAATCAAGTTCGATTGACCTCAAAATTTGCACACAAGTCATAAATGACATAACAGACCTATTCCAATTTCTAGAATCGGATTTCGACCCTGATATCAAAAAGTCATCTCCCGGTCAAACATCTAAACCTTCCATTTTCATCTTTCGCCATTTCAATCCAAAATCAACTACGGACTTCCAAATAAATATCCGAACACACTCATAAATCCAGAATCACCATACAGATCCCAGTCTTGGAATCCCAAATGGACATCAATAACATTAGAATACACTTCAACCCAAATTCATTAAATTCTTTTAAAAAGCTAACTTTTCCCAATAAGCGCCGTAACGATCCCGGGTCATTCAAAACCCGATCTGAGCAAACGCCCAAGTCCAAAATCATCATACGAACCTATTGGAACCTTCAAATCCCGATTCTAAGGTTCTTTACTCAAAAGTCAAAGCTTAGTCAACTCTTCCAACTTAAAGCTTCCGAAATGAGAATTTTCCATCTAAATCAACTTCGAACTTCACGAAATTCAATTCCGACCACACGTGCAAGTCATAATACCTAAAGTGAAGCTATTCAAGGCCTCAAACAACCGAATGACGCGCTAGAGCTCAAAACAACCGGTCAGGTCGTTTCATTCTCCCCCACTTAAACATATGTTTGTCGCCGAACGTGCTAGGAACTGCTCTGGACTTATCCAAAATTATTTTTCAACACCCTATGCACCTAACCATGCCACCATAACCCATTTGGGCATATTAGCTCGAGCCGTACTAAAGGTCTTCCCATTTTCCTAGCCAATAAGCCTTAGAATCAGATTCCGACTCGGGATTTCTTTACAAGAGCTAATTCCAACGTACGAACACCGTACAATTCTTCACACACTAAATCCACACATAATCATGCACCCATGTTGACATCATACAATGCACTGTATTACTCATTTGCCCAAGGCAACCTCCTCCAAGCACAACATCTGAAATTTCACTAACACGGTGCCCAATCATACCTCATAACATATATAAGCCCGATTTTCAATCCTTCAATACTGCCATGACGGATGAGATATGTAGAAACGTATAACCACCTGCCGAATCAACAAATCCTGGAATCTCCCATCCTGATAGGAACCATTACCTTATTCTGAACCGAATCACGATATTTGTTCTTTAACATACCCTATATAATTTTTGATCGCACTGATCCCAGGTCCAATAATCCTCATCTCCCCTAGCACAAGCTGCTCGAGCAGTAAGACATCTCAAACACTAACCAAAATCTCATATGACGCCAATAATGCGCCAATAAGCTACAAACTTGAATGTGATATATAAGGAAAAACGAACTCTGGAAAAGAACCATCTAGCCCATGTAACTAATAAAACAACCTAAAAGGTGTTCTGAACCTTCCTCAGAGAATGACAAACAAATGCACAAGGATATATATAGGGAACTATACTCAACATCTCGTTGTTGCGGCGTGCAACCCGATCCACACATAATACCGTCGCAGCGTGCAATCCGGTCCAAATAGCATACCCCTAGCGGCGTGCCACCCGATCCGCATAACATACCCGTGGCGGCATGCCACCCGATTTGCACAATATACCCGTGGCGGCGGGCCACCCGATCTGCATATAACAGTTAAGGAGACAACACACATCAAGCTATAATGCTTATACTTGTGAAATAACAAATATCAACCACAAGCACGCCAAGTGCATAATACAAATCCTGGAGGAGATGGGTAGTGCCATACCCTACGAAACTCAAGCACCACTAAGGTGCAATATATGATCTGCGTCTCGAGAGCCATCCTGCTCACATAACACCACCGCTATGCAGGACCTCAAAAAAGGTGCGAATAATCAAGCCGTCTCATAACCCACATGGAAAAATAGAGTATTACATGAAATAGTTGACGACAAAAATAACATCAAATGCCCGAATACTCCTCCATAAGAAACGCTATGCTGAATGAACACACCCGGCCTGGTGTAGAGCACACATCCGCATTTAGACCCATCAATGGACCTGAAGCTAATTCTGATCGTACCGTACTGGGCTAATAATCTTTCAAAGATCCACAAGAACCCTTTTCCCTGACACATAAGAATATTTGTCAAATCTAGAACAAACTCACACGGTCCACAGCCCAAGGAATAGAATACCTTTCAGGCATAAACTCTCGCATTTGCGATATTACCATAACCTCCATACTTGGTTTCAATCTTTAACAATCAAGTGACAAACATGTCACACTTATACAAATCTCCCCATGGGGCATGCTTCCACGACCTTCCGCTCAGGTAGCAAAGTCCGCACATCCATACCACCAACCATTCTAATTCTCTAAAGCGAATCAAAAATCCGCAAGTCAATACACAAAGCCTCTTCCACAGAACATCGTTCTTAGGTGACATTAAAGAAAAATAACAGCTTACTCTGAACATCTGAATTCACCCTGCTCATCCGAGATCGGGATATCTATCAACACCGAACCGCGACCTTGACCTTCAACTTCCATTTCCCATGCTGCTCACCGCACCTATCATGCCGCTACGCGATAATACACATATTCACCATAACCCTTGAACCACTAATAGAATAAACACTTCATTGGTTAGAAACGTTTCACTTAGCTCATTTCATAAGAGCCAATGCAACATGCAGCTGATTTCTCAAACCGCATACAAACCTCAAGTTGTGATCTAAACCGCCATAGTTCTTCCGGAATCCATTTATACAGCAAATCCATTCGAATCAAATACCTCCCAAATCAACCAAGTTGTGGTGGCCTCAAGCCCAAGTGTACAACCACAAACTATATGTATAACTTCACACACCAAAGGAACTGATCATTGCCACCATCATGCTAATTTAACCATTACCAACCGACCCGGCTTCTTTCAGTTCACTATTGACTTTCCTTAGAGATAATAGTAGCTCCATTCAAGAATCATAACGAAACTCAACAACACTCCTCTCAAGTGACCCACTTTACGAGACCCTCTTGTCTCATTACCCACAAACCATCCCATGCCTTCCTCATGCTCCCAATGGCATCTCCAACTAGTACACCAATTCTGCAAGCCATTCCATGAATCTGAAGCTATTTATTCCTTTCCTCCAATACTGCACCGCATACCCGATGATAACATAGAATACTCTAAGTCCCTTTCATAACCTACTGCAAAAATTCGATCCTTAACCACACTACGAACCCAAAATCCTTAGGCATTACGTTTAAATTCTTGAACCCACTAGGACCATTGTTGAGAAGTTACACACTCTAACCCAGTCCCGAATATAACCAACTCTGATGCTCTACTAACACATGAACACCTTCTCAAAGAAGCAACCGGCTGAATTCTTTCCTTGTACATCACATCCACAAGAAGCATAAACTCTAAGTCTTCCTAAAACCTGCACATGAATCGATAAAGCCCAAATATAACACATATTCCTCAAATCTTATGCTCGAATTACCACTGATGTTTTATGTCCTTAGTCATAATAACCTACAAATACACTGATAACCTGAAATTGCACAAGTAGACAACTACGCAATCCAATCATAGACGGTGGGGCTCTCCCACTTAGCTTGAAGCTACAATAACATAACCCTGGGACCCGCCAAGGTTCCTCCTTCCCCATTGACATCAGCTAAAAGTCTAACAACACATTCCAAACACGAAGTCATGTTGCATCCAAAAAAATCCGTGGACCTAGTCACTGTCCATCATGATTCCCAAATTGCTCTAAACTTTCCTCAAGGCGTGTGGCTATCCTACCACAGAACCCATATGCTACTCTGTCACTCTCCCACTTTGGCTAAACCTTCTCCCTTAAGCAACCTCTCGAACTCTGCTTTCCATACTTGACCTACTAGCAATTCAATCAACGCGAGACACCTTCAGCCATGTCTTTCCTCATCTTTCGCTACCCAAATACTGCCTCGAAGCAAAATCCATCGCTGTATCACCTGATTTGATAAATTTCTACCAACTCTAAACCTCCTAGAGGATCATCTTTCTCGAGCCATCAATATTAGAAAAACCGATTTAATCACAAAACCGCTACACACTTCTATCTATGACAACCGCTTCTCAACCGCCATTTCACAATGCTCTGTCCCAAAGGCGAATCGAAGAAGACCATAACACCAGCAAACTTTAATGCATTCAACAAAGATAACGACACTATATCACAATTGAGAATTCCACCACGCGCAAAAATTCCAAGTATCATCACTTCGTCAACCAAACCTGGACATCTATAGTCCGTTTGCCTTACCTCTGCTGGGATTAAATGATAAACCTTTGAATCATGTACTGAGAAGAACCTCCTTTCAAGTCTTTCACTACGTCGGCACATAAACGAGCACCCCACCATCACATCAATGCTATGAGATAACAACTAATGAACATCATATCAACCTATGCATAGCCTTAAAACCATTAGAGATACAACTACGGAGCTAAAACGACTAAACATCCTTCTGCAAGAAGACGATAATAACTTGCTCGAATGCATAGGGAGAACCATCCTGCCCCATGTCTGTAGTACCACTGCCCTATAGTACGATGAGGAATCAAGAAGGGAAATGCTCCTAACAGACCTATAGCCTCTCATAGATAAGTACAAACGTCTCCATACTGATCTGCAAGACTCTACTAGACTTGCTCATGACCTGTGAGACCTAAGTGAATGCTCTGATACCAAGCTGTCATGACCCAAAATCCACTATAGGTCGTGATGGTGCCTAACGCCGCCGTCAGGTAAGCCAACGTTGATTGATCCACTTAATTACTCATTTTTATTACTTTGAAATAATAATTTCCATTAATTAAATAATATTAAATAGAATTTACAAGGTGAAACAATGATAATTACGTGAACTACCATACTAAACATCCAGTAGGAACCCCCAAGACTTGGTGTCATAAGTGCATGAGTATCAACTAGGAAATATGATAACTTACAACACCTATCTAGAATACAAATTGGACAGGAGAATGTAAATAACTCTGATGGGGACTCTGTATGCTGCAGATTCGTACATGGAATGCAGCTCACCGTAAGTCCCCGCAACAGCCGCGCCTCTACGTCCACAAGATCACTAGACATATATGTACCTGCACAACATGTGCAGAAAATGTAGCATGAGTATGTAAATAAACGCGTACCCAGTAAGTATCCAGTCTAACCTCAAAGACGTAATGACAAGGGATCGACTTTGATACTTACTATGGGCTAACAATAAAGTATCAAAATTATAATTAAGTATGGATTATATAAATACAGCTGAAAACTTAATAGACAATTCATTCACAAATGGTAAATCCCAAATTAATTTCCAGTATTTAACAAATTAATGTCTCGAGCCAATGAAACAATATCAATTATAATTGGGCTTCGAGAATTTTTTTACGCATGAATTATGCCAAGGTGATACGGCCCGATCCAACATACAAATATATAAATTGTACACTGCCAAGGGTCAAACGACACGAACCATAAATGCATCTATTAACCTGCCAAGGCGAACGGTCCACTCCCATTAGTGTACTAGAATTTACCTCGCTCGCAGAATATACTTTCGACGCGAGTGAACATAGGTTTCTTAAAGTTATCATAATATTCCTAAATTCTTTCCAAAAATAAGAAACTCAAACTGAAAACGTTTAAATCTTGTTCCTCAATCTCAACTCTATTTAATGCAAATAATAAGCTTAATCAAATAACGGTGTCAACAAGGCATGGTGTAAACCTAAGACTACCCGGACATAAGCATAATTAGTAGATACGCACGGACTCTCATCACCTTGTACGTACGTAGCTCCCACAATTAGTAGCAAACAATAATTTAAATCACATATGGGGTAAATTCCCTTTTACAAGGTTAGTCAAGAGACTTACCTCGTATTAAAGCCTACTTTCCTATTCAACACCTCTCTAACATCTCAAACTGATGCCCATCAATCCGAAACTAGCCAAATAACGTGCAAATTAATCAAAAATATATTCCAGCGCTTGAAATTTTACAATTGATAAAAATTCTCAACTCCGCTCAAAATTTTAGCACTATGGCCCGCATCTCGGAACCCGACGAAACTCAAAGAATCGGACAAACCATTCAATTATGAGTTCAACCATACTAATTTCATTCAAATCCGATTCCGAATCGGTATTGAAAACTTGATAATTGTTTTTGTGAAATTATAGAAATTTCTTCCAATTTCTTCTTGAAAAATCAGTAATCTAATGCCGAAAATGCAGATTAATCCATGAAATATAATCACAAGTGAGTCAAGAACGCTTGCCCCAAGTTTTATGGTGAAATTTCTCTCCAAAATCGCTAAATCTCGAGATTCCCAACTAAAACTATGAAATAATGGCTCAAAGGTCCAAAATAAAGGACTTATAACACTGCCCCGACTTCCTTCTTCGCGTTTGCAAGCCTCCCATTGCGTTTTAATGAACAAAATTCTCAAAAGCCATTTCCTAACTCTTCTCAGACAACTTCTAGTGTAATGGTCATAACATTATGTACAAAATTCCAAATGACAAATGGTTTAACTTTATGAAAACTAGACACCAGGATCTACAATTTTTATGTTTTTGTGATCTCCCAATTCCTTACGGATTTCGAGATATAAGTTGCCAAAGTTAGCCTTGTGCAGCACAAATTCCTTCTTCGCAATTTCCAAACATCTTCCCGAGTAGCTTGTACTGTATCAACCATAACATTTTGTACGCAACTACAAATTCCAAATGGTTTAATTTTCTGAAAACTAGACACAAAGGGCTACAAATTTTATTTTGGATCATATCCAATTCCTTATAGATTGCGAGATATAAGTTTCCAAAGTCGAACGACGGACAACAGGAATTCTTTCCTCGCGAATGCGTGAATCTCTTTGCGATTGAAAAGAACAAAGTCCCAGCAGAAAAATCTTTCTTTGCGAACATGAAAGGCTCCTCGCGAATGCGAAGAACAACACCAAACATCAAAAAACCATCATCTAAAGTAACCCAAAATGATCGATAACACCTGAAACCTACCCGAGGCCCCCGGGACCCCAACCAAATAAGCTAACAAGTCCTAAAACATCATACAAACTTAGTCGAGGCCTCAAATCATATCAAACTATGCTAAAACACTAATTACACCCCAATTCAGGTCTAATGAAACTAAGAAATTCCAACTACTACATTCGATGTCGAAACCTATCAAATCTAGTCTGATTGACCTCAAAATTTCCACACGAGTCATAAATGACATAATGGATCTATTCCAATTTTCAGAATTAGATTTCAACCTCGATACCAAAAAGTCATCTCCCGGTCAAACATACAAACCTTCCATTTCCAACTTTCGCCATTTTAAGCCAAAATCAACTACGGACTTCCAAATAAATATCCGGACACACTCATAAGTCCAAAATTGCCATATGGAACTAATACAAGGCTTGGAATCCCAAACGGAAATCGATAACATTAAAATACACTTCAACCCAAATTCATGAAATTCTTCAAAAACCCAACTTTTCACAATAAGCGCTGTAACACTCTCGGGTGATCCAAAACCTGATCCAGGCATACGCCCAAGTCCACAATCATCAGACGAACCTATTGGAACCTTCAAATTCCGATTACGAGGTCGTTTACTCAAAAGTCAAATCTTCCAACTTAAAGCTTCCGACAAGAGAATTTTCCATCTAAATCACCTCTAAACTTCCTGAAATTCAATTCCGACCACAAGTGCAAGTCATTATACTTGAAGTGAAACTACTCAAGGCCTCAAACCACCGAATGATGCACCAGAGCTCAAAACGAGTGGTCGGGTCTTTACAATAGTGGAAGATGTCTTAGTTCGAGTGGATAAGTTCGTATTTCCTGTAGATTTTATAGTGGTGAAGATGGAGGAGAATAAAGTGGCCCCCTTCAAACTAGGAAGACCATTCTTAGCAACGGGTAGAGATATATAAGATATACAAGAAAGAAAACTCATGCTTAGAGTGGGTGAGGCGACCGTGACTTTCATGATTGGGTCACAAAAGGAAAAATCAGCTGCTAATGTTGAGTGTAAAGTGAAGGGCGTGAAAGAGAAGGATGCAGTGAGTGAGAAAGATAAGTGTGGGGTGTACGCCAAAAAGGCTGAGAAGAAGCTGTCTAAATGGATGTGTGCATTAGTTTGGGCGTGAGGAATGGCCCGACTTCGACTCAGACCCCGACTAGATATTCACTGAAGTTTCCTTTACCTTATACTTTTTAATTGTGCGTCATGGGAACATGCTACGACTTGAAGTGTGGAGTGGGGGATATATTTGTATGTATGTATGTATGTATGTATATTAGTTTTAGTTTCGCTTTTTTGTAGTTACATTCAAAAAAAAAAATTTAAAATTTTCTATTTTTCCCGACGATGGATATCATCGACAGGTTTCTTGAGGGATTAAAGTCGAAAGAAAAAAAGACAAAAAGATTTTCTTATGAAGCTAGTGTAACAATTCCCCCTTGTTTTTTATTTGTGTCGCGGTTCTTTTCCAAGGGTTTTGTTTGAACCGGGTGTAGTTAGTTTTTGTTTTTGTTAGTAGTAGGAAACCTTGTGCTATTATTTGAGTTGAAGGCACTATCTCTTGACTGTGTTATGCCTTGAGAATAGTTAAGTGCTTTGATTGTGATGCTTAGGCTCGGTTTTTTGACTGTTGTACAAGTACCTTAAATTTTATGAGCCCAATCTGAAGTGAGTTATGTTCCACGTGTGTGTGGGTTATGTGTTATTCTTCTCACGACCAAAAATCCACTAGTGGTCATAATGGCGCCTAACATCGCCGTCAGACAAGCCCACAGTGAATGTTTAACTTAATTACTCATTTTAGTACTTTTGAAATCATAACTTTCATCAATTAAATAGTAAGATATATAATTTATAGGGTTACTGAATTTTTTTATACAATTACAATAAAGGACAACCCATAAGCACCCCCAAAACCCGGTGTCACAAGTGCATGTGCATTAACTAGGAAATAAAATAAAATACAACATCTGTCTGAGATACAAATTAGATAGGAGAATACAAATAACTCTGATGGAAACTCTGCAGGCTGCTGAACGTAAAATGAAATGCAGCTCACGGCAAGTCTCCGCAATAGTCACGCCTTTGCTCCCAAAATATCACTAGACATATAAGTACCTACACAAAAAATGTGAAGCAGGTGTAGCATGAGTACATAAATCAACGCGTACCCAGTAAGTATCTAGCCTAACCTTAGAGAAGTAGTGACGAGGGGTCAACATCGACACTTACTACTGGTCCAATAAGACAGATGCAGTAAGAAGTAAACAGATATGGGGCAGAGTAAATAAGTGAATTAAACAAGTGTAAATACATGATACGATCCTACTCACTACAATAGACTCAAGCTCTCAATTAGAACTCAAGCTCTCAATTAGCAATTACCTACTCAACCAGAGCATATATATATAATGGACCTCACCAGATAGGTTGTCATAATTCAAATCAGGAAGACTCATAGATACACTGACTTCTTGTCAGATATTACGCATGATTTCTATGAGAGTATTTTATAGAAATGTCGAGGCGTACGGCTCGATCCCATCATAATTTGTGCACTCCAAGGGTCGAACGACACAAACCATAGATACATCTATTATACTGCTGAGGCGAAAGGCTGCTCCCATGAGAGTGTGGTACATAATCCTACCGAAACAAACGGCCTGATCCCATCATACTCTGTGCACTGCGAGGGTCGAACGGCATGAACCACAGATATATCTATACTGCCAAGGCGAATGGCCCGTTCCTATTAGAATAAGAAGCTTTGACAGGTCCTTGACCCCGCGCACGAAGGAACATGTGAGTTATAACGAGCTTTGAGGAAACCTTTCGATGAGAACGCATAACGGGGGAGAAATTCATATGAGGAATACAATTATTCCGCGGCTAACCATGAAACTCGTCAAATCTCTACAATAGCAAGTCTATCACTCGACGTCCGTCTAGTCTCAAGTATTAATGCGAAGTAAAAGAATTTAATAAGCAAGAGATAACCCAAATAGTACAATTATAGCATGGCGTGAACATAAGTCTACCCAGACAATAACATGAATGTAGCTACGTACGGACTCTCGTCACCTCGTGCGTGAGTAGCCCCTGCAACAAGTAACACATATCAATTACAACACCTAGGGTGTAGTTTCCCCCTCACAGAGTTAGACATGAGACTTACCTCGCTCCGAAGTTCCATAACCGGCTCTAACACTTCAAATTAGTGCATGTCGCTTCCAAACTAGTCAAGTAATGTGAAAACAATAAAAATATACTCTAATACTCATAATAAATCAATTTATAACAATTCCCAACTTCGCTCGAAAAGTCAATAAAGTCAACCCTCGGGCCCACTTACCCGGATTCCAAAACTTATTAAAAATAAATATTATCCAAAACTCATATGGTCTATATCCAGAAAATCATCCAATTTCATCCTTGAATCGATCCTCAAATCAATGATTTACCATTTTTCAACTTCAGGGCTCAAAATCCCAATTTCTATAATCCAAACACGGATAAAATTAATAACCAACGTGTTATACCCCATATTTTTGTACGTAAAAGTACGCCATAAATAAACTGATGAAAACTCAAAAATGAGATGTTACATCCCTCATTTTTGTGCGTTAAAGTTTCATCGCAAGTTAATTGACGTAAGCCTAGGGATGAGATTATTTTGTAATTATAAGTATTATACTATTTCAAACAAAGAATAAGTAAATTCGTGAAGGTGAGAGCTGCAAGCAAATCGAAGAAAATGAGTTTAGTTGAAGTTTGTCAATTTGGGATAAAATATGGTCCGAGCTATAATATTCGGTATTTAGGGACTAGTGTCATACAAGGTACCTCATGATCATGATAGTGAGGTGTACAAGGTGTGCTAAAAATAAGCAATATTTTATGTAATTTGAGATAATTCTTATTTATATGGATAATTGGATAATTATTGATTTTTAGAGGGAGATTAACTAAGTGATTAAACTAATTAAGTAATTTGGATATGCTTTACAAGCCAAAAACGCGGCAACCAAGAACCTTGGATAAAATACGACTCTTAAGTCATAAAGAAATGCGGAAACTTTAGAGAATTAAGTGTCTTAGTCATCTTATTATGTGGGGCCACCTAAAAATTTAAGGATAACTTTTATAATGTCATAAGAAAGCATTTCAACCAAGCTTTCCATACATTAGTAACGTTGTTTCAAAGAACTTCAGCCAAGCTTCCTTACATGGTAATGTTAAATCATTTTCGAAAATTTCCTTGCATAGCAACGTTATTGCTAAGTTCTTAAGGAAAAGTTTTGGCCAAGATTTTCTTTGCATAGCAAGGTGATTGCTTCGACCTTTTCATACAACTTGTTTTGTATTTTTTCGCAATTAACGTGTGTTAGAGGATTGTAATGAGAATCGGTTCAGGTATGTTAAGGCTATCCCTTCTTTCTTTTTGGCATGATTTATACGACACGAACGAAACGAGAAAATGCACAACTTTCATAAATGACTCTATTCATAGAAATGCTAGAGATGCCTATGTTCTTGATTCTCCATACGTCCTATTATTTAATCATCTGTTCATGGGTCCCAGAAAAAATGTAAGTCAAGAAAAGTTTACTTCATGATATTAATTAGAGGCATAATGGTCTTATGACGTTCCGAGAGGTTTTATTAACGTACTTCTCATGCATTGCTTTCATTTACATGTACATTAACCCATGATAAGATGATGTTATATACGTATGTATTTGTATGTATATATATAAATATGGGATATGGAAAAAGGGTACGGCATTATATATGCACCACCACCCGATCAGCTAGTATACATTGATGATTTTGCACAAAGTGGCCGAGATGATGTGATGGGATGCCCTCAAAGGCTTGATCATATTATGAACATATGTACCTATGCATGATATGACATTTATACGCATATGCATGCCACTATAAGTATTTTATGATTTACAGAGTTATCCAAACTTACAGGTTGAGTCATTTACTCTATATTTATTCCATATTTTTTATGTACTTATTTATGTGCCTTACTACTCGGTACATTATTCATACTAATGTCCCTTTTGCCCGGGGATGCCGCGTTTCATGCCTGCATGTCCCGATAAATAGGTAGAGAGCCCTCCAAGTAGGCTATCAGCTCAGCGGAAGATGTTAGTGTTCTCTATTTGCTCCGGAGTTTCTTGTATGGTCAATATGATTTAGACGCGTATTGTTTGGTATGGGGGGGCCTGCCCCAACCTTTATATTAGGTGTGTACTCTTAGAGGCTTGTAGACAGATGTCATGTATATGAATGCTTGTATAGCCTTGCCGGACTATGTTTTGAGTTTACAAATGATCATGTTGTCTTTATAGGCCCGTATATCACATGTATAAGTTTTTATATCAGGTTCGATCGTCCTATATTGAGTATTCCCCTATGTTTATTCTGCTTATCCCATGACGGTCCATTTGACCCATTTGCCATTGAAAGTACAATAAGAAAGATATGTTGTATTGGTACTCGGTTAAGTAAGGTATCGAGTGCTTGTTGCGGCCCATAGGTTTGGGTCGTGACAAAAGTGGTATCAGAGCAGTTCTGTCCTAGGGAGTCTACAAGTCGTGTCTAGTAAAATCTTGTTTATGGGTGTGTCATGCACCATACTTATAAGCAGGAGGCTACAGGACATTTAGGACTGTCACTCTTTATTCTTACTCTAGAATCGTGTGGTAATGCTCAATTGTAAGAACTCTATTTCCTAAACTCTATCTTATTTATAATATGACGATGCCTATATCTAGAAAGACGATCGATAAGAGATATAGTTGTGGAAGAGTTGAGTTAGAAGAACTCGATTTTCGCATCATGCTTATCATGAATAAATACGAGATGTTCAGCAGATCATATGTATACTAAGATGTGTAAGTTTCTTGATAAGGATCCCTAAGGCAGGAATGTCTATCCACTTGTATGGTAAAAAAAGAATAAAAGATTCAGAATTTAAATAAAAGTTTCAAGAAGCAAGATGAAGAAGGGTGCGAGGCACCCAGTTAATGAAAGTTAATTGTATTTACAACTCAGGCATAGGAATATAAGCCTTTTGAGTTACCTTCAACACTAATAGAGGTATGTATAATTGGTCACACCAATCTCAGTTATGCCCCATAGAGCTAATATATATGGTTTAAGAAAAGGACGGGATATCAGAATCTGGTTAGGATTAGAGTAACCCAAAATGGTGGATGGATTGGTTGTATTAGTTGACGTTTCTGAAGGATATTGCAAAAGTGCTAATAAATCTCCTTGTGAGACATCTAGATGGTGCACTCTAAAATAGTACAAATAGATATGAGTACTACAAAGATAGGCACTGGAAGACTTGAAGGGATAAATATTACCTAAGTGTGGCTCCCGTCCTAGTAGAGAAAGAATGTTAGGCAATTCGAAGAGCCAATGGATGGAGCAAGGGGAGCTAAAAGCAAAAGAATGTCTTGTTGGAGTTTCTAGAATAAAGTGACAGACAAAAATGTTAGTAGGGAAATAAGGAGAGAGTTAATAAAGCATTATGAGAAACATGTGATACATGGATGACAACGGTAGAAAAAAAAGAGAGAGAAAGAAACAATATTATAGAGTCTATAGTTAAGGGAAGGGAAAAGCGAGAAGTGACTGGCCTTGAGACAACAAAAGAATATAGGCCATAAAATCATATCCTCATTTTAAAAAAATAAGCTCGCGACTCCAACGCGACTACGAGAAGGGAGAGTTAAACAATTAGCTTAATCACTTAGTTAATCTCCCACTAAACATCCATAATTACCGAATTATCCACATAATTAAGAATTATCTCAAATTACTTAAAATATTGCTCATTTTTAGCATACCTTGTACACCTCACTATCATGGTCATGAGGTACCTTGTATGACACTAGTCCATAAATATCGGGTATTATAGCTCGGACCGTATTTTATCCCAAATTGACAAACTTCGACGAAACTCATTTTCTTCGATTTGCTTGCCCTCTCACTTTCACGAATTTATTTATCCTTTGTTTGAAATAGCATAACACTTATAATTCCAAAATAATCTCACCCCGGAGCTTACGTCGATTAACTTACGACGAAACTTTAATGTACTAAAATGCGGGATGTAACATCTCATTTTCGAGTTTTCATCAGTTTATTTATGGCGTACTTTCACGTACGAAAATATGGGGTGTAATATTATTCCCCCTTTTTGGAACATTCGTCCTCGAATGTTGACTGATGCACTTATCGTTTTCATCACGTATGTCCTCCGAATATTTAGTACTCTCCTTGCTATCTAGGCAACTGTTATGTGAATAAATCCAAAGGCCAAGGATAATTGAAATCGGTATGGGCTGGTGAACAAGACAAATTAAACATGAATTAAAGATTGAGTGATTTGATAATAGTCATCATCATGAGAATTTCAGATTGTGTTCTGGCGATAATAGAATGGACAACAAAAGAAGATTCATGAGATATTTAGAGAATGGTCATTCAGGAAGACGCTTTCCTAAAGCAAGCAATGTGAGCAAAGTTAAGGTTAAGGAAATGTATGTGCCAGTTACACTAAGTGTCACCATCGCAAGTAAGGAATTTTGTTATCCTTGGTACAGAAGGATTACCGCAAGGTAAGTAAGGGTCATCACTGATATGAAAGGATGCCAAAGGTGAAGACGTAAAACATCTATAGGTAGGTCGTCGTAGCTCCAACGCGCAGTACTCCCCTAAAGGGGGGAATATGGAGTGATGTGGCATTAAGTTAGAATTAGTATTCAGAGAATGGTCATTCAGAGAATGGTTATTCAGGAATGGTCATTCAGCAATATTCAGAGAATGGTCATTCAGGAAGACGCTTTCCTAAAGCAAGCAATGTGAGCAAAGTTAAGGTTAAGAAAATGTATGTGCCAGTTACACTAAGTGTCACCATTGCAAGTAAGGAATTTTGTTATCCCTGGTATAGAAAGATTACCGCAAGGTAAGTAAGGGTCATCGCTGATATGAAAGGATGCCAAAGGTGAAGACGTAAAACATCTATAGGTAGGTTGTCGTAGCTCCAACGCGCAGTACTCCCCTAAAGGGGGGAATATGAAGTGATGTGGCATTAAGTTAGAATTAAGTAATTTTAGTAATTATGGAATGGTAAAGAAAGAATGCAATAAAAATGAGATTCCACTTAGCCAAATCCTACAGATATGTTACGATTCCAGAATATTATGCAAACACGACGTCAAGGAAAGGAAGTAAGGGTTCCTACCCAGAATGTTATGGATAAATAAGGAGCCAGTGCAAGATGTAAGTTAAGACAAAGGAAATTACCCAAGAAAGATTACGCAGAATATTGATATGAGAATGGGCCAATGAGTAGTTAGGAGTTTATTCAGGAAGATCCTAGTTATGGCTAGACATGAGGTTACAGATTAATCAACAGATCGTGCAAGATAAACATAGTAAACCCCAATATAGTGAATTCAACCTCACAGTAATGTCATTGTAATATTTGAATATATTTAGATAGGAGTCGGGGTAGTTAGAGGTACCATATGAATGTTACGGGAATAAAAGAGAGTGCCACTGGAAAGGCAGTCAAAATATCAGTTCAAAAGCAACCCTACAAGCATAAGGGCATAGATGTAAGAAACTATGCATAATTATAGGCAAGGAAAGACATCAAAAGGTCCGTAATAAGCTCACAGCTTTACAAGAGTCAGAGGGTCCTCCCTAAATACTACAATGAAAGACTAGCTGAGGAAATAAGGAAGAAGGCTTCAACCTAAGCACATTGACCTAAAGAGGAAATGGTCGTGTAACAACAGTCTCACTACAAAATTGTATGCACTCCAAAAGAAAGTGGCACCTACCATGGCTAATGAGCGGGGAGTAAAAACAAAAGTAATATTCGAGACCATATGAGTTGCACAAAAATTTCGGTAGATGTGAGAACTCAGATAAGCTAAGTATACACGCAACAAGGGGCAAAAACACCAGGAAAAGCAATTGCTTACTTTTGAAGAAAACTAAGATGGAACAAAAAGAATTATTCGATTAATGATCAGCCATAGAAGATTCTGGTATAAGTTAAAAGAAGGAATTTAGTCCAGATCATAGATAAAGGATTGAATCATTAGAAGATTGTATCATGGTTTTCCATAGAGTCCATGAAAGGATAAAGTAATAACTAATACTAGGAGCCATAGATCGGGAAAGATATTAAGCCTACATAAAGGCTTATCAGAAGGAAGAGGAAACTAAAGAGTTTCATCAACCAAGTAAATCAGGAGTCTGATTATTGGACCTAGATAATTTATAGAAATTGTGATGGAGAACATTGTAGGATCACTCTTAATATCAGAGGTACATGAAAGATAGTACAATAGCCATATCCTATAATGGCTCTACGATAAAACCAGTTAGAAGAGTACCAGCCTCATAAGAAGTTAGTATGAAGCTCCCACTGAATTGTGTATGCACCAGAGGTGCACGTATTATAGCTTCAAGTTATGGACGTGAATTATACCTATGTGGAAGGGAGGTCATGAAAGAGATAGAAGACACTATGAAAATATTAAGGCAAGTAAGGTAAATTTGGACATCATACGAGATACTCAGGTGCAGAAGATTGTGAATAATCCATACTTCAGATTGAGGGCTAGAAGCATTGGGATTCAGTATCCATGGAGGATAGTGGTGTCATTAGTGGCATATATTCCAGCGTATGGTTTCTAGGTATCGAGAGATCTAGCTAAGAGAGTAAAGAAGAGTTATAGATGATGTGATGTCTCACTTGATATTCTAGAATGACATAAGGGAATCTATGGTGCAAGCAAGTTTAAAGAGGGTTGTGAATGGTATAAATAGATACGTAGAGGTCACAAGCTAAAGTATAGTAAAGCGACGAGGTTTTATGACAGGAGTAAGGACAAGAAAGGGTGAGTAAGATGGTGACAAGCTAAAGTATAGTAAGATGGTAACAAGAATGGATAAGTTCTCGAGATTAAGCCCATGAAAACAAGAGATCTAATGGTTTCTCTATGTTATATAAAGTTCAGTATAACATGAATGAACTCAAAGGAATCTAAGACTAATATCATCTAAAGTGGAATGAGGGTGTGATTGTGATAGATAAAGTATGACGTTTGGGCCTTTGATTGAGTAATGACTCAAAGAGGATTTCATGAATTGTACAGGATAAAAATACCCATGTAAGGTGAGTCATATTGGGATGCTGTAAAATACGGTTATAGAAGTATACTATTGCCCCTATATGGATCAATCTAATTACTCCAGATATCCTCGATGAGATGTGAGCCCTAGCGGCACTGTTACATAAGAGATCAAGTTATCAGTGGTAGATGATATATCAACATTAAGGTGAATCAACAGTGGATGGACAAAAGTCACAAAGTATGAGGTGAGATTAGGCCGTCATTCTTAAGATGAACAAGTAATGCCGAAGCATTAAAGGACTTAGATTATATATATGGGATAAGCAACGAAAGTAACCTGGAGTTTGGTAGGAGACCTCAGTAACGATAAATCGAAGTAAGAGTTATGGTATAGTATGACCTACAGATTCAGTAAAGTCTAACAAATGGATAAGCGGAACTATGAAATAAGGTATAACAATATTTGTAAGTTCGACAAAGTACTAAGCGAAGAACTTCAGTATAACTACAGATGCCCAGAGGGACATTTTATCAAGCTCTATATATGTTTACAAAGTAAGGCCTAGAGATTGGCTAAAAGCTGGAGGAAAAAGGAGAGAAGATTCGCACAAGCGCACTTACAAAGTCAAAGTCATACAAGCTGCATGATAAAAGGTAGCGACAGTTACAAGATTGGAAGAATTCCCACCACTAGCCATGATGTGAGAAATAATCCTAAAGGGGGAATGTCCTAGCCTTTGGATTTATTCACAGAACAGTTACCTAGATAGCAAGGAGAGTACTAAAGTATTCGGAGGACATAAGTGATGAAAACGATAAGTGCATCAGTCAACATTCGAGGATGAATGTTCCAAAAGGGGGGGATGATGTTACACCCTATATTTTCATACATGAAAGTACACAATAAATAAACTAACGAAAACTCAGAAATGAGATGTTACATCATGCATTTTTGTACGTTAAAGTCTCATCGTAAGTTAATCAACGTAAGCTCGGGGATGAGATTATTTTGGAATTATAAGTATTATTCTATTTCAAACAAAGAATAAGTAAATTCGTGAAGGTAAGAGGGCAAGCAAATCGAAGAAAATGAGTTTCATCGAAGTTTGTCAATTTGGGATAAAATACGGTCCGACCTATAATACCCGGTATTTATGGACTAGTGCCATACAAGGTACCTTATGACCATGATAGTGAGGTGTACAAGGTGTGCTAAAAATGAGCAATTTTTTAAGTAATTTAAGATAATTCTTAATTATATGGATAATTGGGTAATTATAAATTTTTAGTGGGAGATTAACTAAGTGATTAAGCTAATTAACTAATTTAGATATGCTTGACAAACCAAAAAGGTGGCAGCCAAGAACCTTGGATAAAATATGACTCTTAAGTCATAAACAAATGTGGCAACTTTAGAGAATTATGTGTCTTAGTCATCTTATTATGTGGGGCCACCTAAAAAGTTAAGGATAACTTTTATAATCTCATAAGAAAGCATTTTTACCAAGCTTTCCATATATTAGTAACGTTATTATTAAGAACTTCAGCCAAGTTTCCTTACATGGTAATGTTAAATGATTTTCCAAAATTTCCTTGCATAGCAACGTTATTGCTAAGTGCTTAAGGAAAGGTTTCGGCCTAGATTTTCTTTGCATAACAACGTGATTGCTTTGAGATTTTTATACAACTTATTCCGTATTTTATCGCAATTAATGTGTGTTAGAGGATTGTCAAGAGAATCATTTTAGGTATGTTAAGGCTATCCCTTCTTTCTTTTTGTCATGATCTATATGACACGAACGAAACGAGAAAATGCACAACTTCCATAAATGACTCTATTCATAGAAATGCTAGAGATGCCAATGTTCTTTATTCTCCATGTGTCCTATTATTTTATCATCTGTTCATGGGTCTAAGAAAAATACGTAACTTTTCACGACCCAAAACCAACCCGGTCGAGATGGCGCCTAACGTGGTACTAGGCAAGCCGATACATTCCCAAAAGCAATCAATAATTTCATTCTTAAGATAAAATTCATAGCTATTTAACAATAAACCTTCATAAAGTGTATAAATTAACATAACAATGCCGAAAGAAAACCTGATATCGAGGTGTCACTATTCATGAGAATAAATCAAGGATTGTCCGATAATACTAAGACATATACAGTCTGGAAGACAACTAATAACAATCTATAGGAAGATAGGAGGGAGAAGAGTAGGGCAGTGAATGCTATGCAGCTACCTTGCTAACTCCAACAAATCCGCAATGGGTGAAATCAATAATCACTAACACGTCCAACAACTCCTGGATCTGCACACAAGGAGCACGGAGTAATGTGAGTATGTCAACTCATTAAGTAATAAAGGTAAATAGAGACTGAGCAGTAGAAAACAAATAAGATCCACATCATGATAAACTCAGTAAGCACAACATGCTTTCAAATCAGAATATTAGTCAAATCATCTCATTTAAAATCCAGTTTTTGGTAAAAATCATTTGAAGATGCTTTCCAACAGTTTCAATAGAGGTTCAATGTAATATATAGTAAAAGTGATGAAGATCATAATCGGCCACTCGGGCAAAACATAATTCGTGTATATACCCTCGGGCAAACATGAATCATAAATAGCCCCTCGGGCAAATCTCTCGATCACTCATATGCATCTCATAACATAAAAATCTCAGTGGAAATAACAAAGCCAAATCAGTAACTAAATTTCGAACATCTCGTAAAAACTTCAGTTTCAATGAAAGTTGTTTAAAACATTTGTTCAACATTTTCAATAGAGACTCAGTATATAGAGTGAAAACAATAATTTCATAAACCAATCCCCCTCAGGCAAAGCATCACTCGTATATAGATAGCCCCTAGGCAAGCATCTTAGTCACTCATGACTCCACTCTCATCAATCATCACTAACACTCAGCACTAACGCTCAATAGGTACCTTATAATAACTGCTGCGGCGTGCAGCCCGATCCATAAATATATATAGTCGACTGCGCTCATTAGGGGTGTGTAGACTCCGGAGGGGCTCCTACAGCCCAAGAGTTATATCGCTGTGGCGTGCAGCCTGATCCATATTTGTTGCAACGTGCAGCCTGATCCATATACATACATACATATATATATATATATATATATATATATATATACATACATATATACATACATACATATATATATATATATATATATATATATATGTATATATATATATGTATAGCCGCATCTATAGCTGCGGCGTGTAGCCCGATCCATAAATATGTAATCCTCACAATCTGGCCCTCGGCCTCTCTCAGTCATCAATCTCACAAGCCACTCGGGCATCTCAGGGAAACTCAGCCCAAACAACTTTCATATACTTATAAATAGAGTAATGAAATTGAATCAAACAATAAATAGGTAAAGTCATGACTGAAGATATGCTTTCAAATCAAAAGGATAGTAACAAAATACCCCTGATGGTCCAAACAGTACAGGCATAAGGCCCCAATCATGGCATTCAGCCCATGTTATAAGAATTCATTCTAAAACATATAGATACTATATGGCTTAAATCAAAATATGCAATGCTATAGTCGTTGCGGGATGGACCAAGTCACAATATCTAATGGTGCACGCCCACACGCCCGTCACCTAGAGTGTGCGTCACCTCACAATAGTGAAATGATGTGAAATTCGGGGCTTCATATCCTCAGGACAAGATTTACAACCATTACTTACCTCAACCCGGTTAAATCTCTACTCCACAATGCCCTTGCCTCTTGAACCGGCCTCCAAATGCCTCGAATCTAGCCACAAACAATTCGAAAAGCGGGCCCCGAACCCACGTCTCGAAATTCGACCAAAGTCACAAAATCTGAGAACCCACTCGACTAGGAGACTAACCATACTAGTTTCACTCAATTCTGACTTTGAATCGGCTTTCAAATTCCAAAAGTTCATTTTATGAAGTTTTGCAAATTTCCCCAAAGTTTCACCCCAAATCACTAATCAAATGATAAAATCAATGATAGATTCATGTATTTTAGCCAAATCCGAGTTAGAATCACTAACCCCGATGAATTTCTTGAAAAATCTTCAAAAAATCGCCAAGATCCGAGCTCTCTAGGCCAAAATATGAAATAAAACTCTAAATCTCGTATTTATAGTGCACCTCTCGGATTCCCATTTCCGCTGACCACCAAAAATCACCGCCCCAGCGTTCACTCCTCCGCCGTGCGAAAACGCAGTGCAGTCCGTACTTCTGGTGGCTGCACAGACAAGCCATAGTATTTTAGCCATAACTTTCTCTACAAATGTCCAAATGACGATTTCTTTACCTTTCTAGAAACTACACACGAAGGGCTAAAATTTTCATTTTTGAATGATCTCAAATTTTCATGAGATCAGAAGATATACGCTTCCGAAGTCAGACTAGCAAATCTGCATATCTGCCTTGGAGCTCGTCCGCGACTAAATTTATGCTGCCACGCCCCCTATTCCGCCCTCAGCGAAAATTCATTCGCCCTCAGCGTAAATTAAGCACCAGAATCATGCTTGAGTTCCGGTAATGCCCGGACTCGCTCAAAACTAATCCGAAACACACCCGAGGCCTCCGGAACCTCAACAAATGTTCCATCAATTTCTAAAATACCATACCAACTCAATCGAGCGCTCGAATCACCTCAAACAATAACAAAAACATGAATCGCACACCTATTCAAGCTTAATGGACTTGAAACCTCAAACTTTCACAACCGATGCCGAAACCTATCAAACCTCGTTTGAATGACCTCAAATTTTGTAGACATGTCACAAATGACATTATGAGCCTACTCCACCCTCGGAATTCTATTGTGACTCCGATATCAAATTTTCCACTGCCGATCGGAAATCACCAAATTTCCAATTTTGCCAGTTCAAACCTAATTCTACCGCGGAACTTCAAAACACAAACTGGACACACTCCTACGTCCAAAATCACCTAACGGAGCTAACAAAGTCGTCAAAATTCAAATGCAAGGTCAAATACTAAAAAGCCAAAACTTGGTCCAACCTTTCAAATTTAAAGCCTCAAGCTTAGAATCATTCTTCCATATCTATTCTGATTAACCTGAAAACCAAAAACGACGATTTACATGAGTCACAATACATCATACAGGGCTAGTCATGCCCGAGAACTGGCAAGCGAAGTGCAAGTGCTTAGAACGACCGGTCGGGTCATTACATCATCCCCTACTTAAACATACGTTCGACCTTGAACGTGTCCAGAGTTGTTCCAAAAGCCATCAAATTGCCATGTACCATTACTATGCACATGCCCGGGGGTGATCCAACGTCACCCTATCCGATATAGGTCCCATAGTATAACATAATTGAAATTTTGCAATCCATCCTAGCCCATAAACCTTAGAACCAAATTTCCACATTCAATATCATCTATAAGATCAGAATCTCACATCTATACACTATATAAGTTCGAACAAGCTGTATCAAACCATATCCGCAACCCAAGATGTAATCACATGATATACCACATAACTCAAACACTCGTAGCGATAACTTCTAATCACAGCAGCTGCTCAAACAACCCCAATTCTGGTAATAAACCTCTTATCAAACCAAAGCCTTATTCCAACACTTTTGTATACTGCCAATGATGAAAGAAACATGCAGAAATCATAATCATTCCTCATTTCAACTAGTCATGGAGTTCCCTCTCCTTTCGCAAGAACTATAGTAAATTGCTAAGCCGAACTTCAATATTATCCTTGCAACATACTGAAATCAAATTCGATAGTATTTATTCTAGGCACAATGACCTCATCTCATCCAATACGACTACTATGATGACATGACACATCGATACAATCTAAAGCCACAACCCGTGCAATCTGCGCACCAATAAGCAACAATCCGAACGTACTCAAATCATGAAAAATGACATAAATGAGAGAGTTGTACCGCAAGCTCACCAGTACCACCACAACACGATGCTAAGAACCCATCACACATCGTCGAACCAAAACACACGAATCTAACCCGAAGGATCATACCTCCATATAACTTCATTGTAATGCGCGATCCTATCCAAACACTAGTTCACACGAAACACCTCAAGTTAACATGCCCAAAATCAACAACCATGCACAATTTGATATCTAGCACCAAGAGTGAATCACCATAACCACGGAGAAGAAAATGACGCAATGTCGCACCGGCCCGAAAGAACATAACCAATGCGCAATCAATCGTGCAATACCTAGATACCCATCTCACTCAAATTTCGCCATAAAGCACAAATAGAACCATATCATTTGTGCATTTAATTGATGAATCAAAATCCTGTGTAGCATATAAGTGTAACTCACAAATAAATCTCGGTATGGTAGAATGGCGGTATGAATATCTAACAAGAAAAAGATACAGAAGGGCAATGTTTAACAGCTAGAATGGAAAGGGACTCCTCGGTATGGGACGCAGCAGATGTACCTCGAAGTCTCTATAGAGGATGCCTCCCTCAAGGATGGTAGGCCTGAGTAGAAGTACCTGGATCTGCACATGAAAAACATGCGCAGAAAGGGCATGAGTACACTACAACGGTACTTAGTAAGTGGCAAGCCTAACCTCAGTCGGGTAGTGACGAGGAAGGTAAGAGCCCTACTGAGATTAAGTAAATAAAAAGATGACAGGATAAGATAAACAATACTATTGAGAATCTACAGTAAGATTCTATACAGGATAATAAGAGTACAATAACGAAAATAGAGATAAAGGCAAACCATAGGGAAATACCACTCACTACAAGGATAATAATTGGGGATCTTTTAGTATCCCGAGGATCTCTTGGTATCCTCAATATATATTAGGAATATCTTGGTATCCCGAGGATCTCTTGGTATCCTCAATATATGCCAGGGATCTCTTGATATCCCGAGGATCTCTCGGTATCCTTAATATACGTACCAGGGATCTCTAGGTATCCCGTACCTCAATCCAGATCATAAATACGTACAGGGGATCTCCAGGGATGCCGTCCCGTAGTCCCAAATTAAAATACATAGTAGCAACACAAGAATAGTAAATTAATTGCTAATTTTGTACTGACTAACAGTTAATTATAGCCTAACATGCTTCACGTAATGCAATTAAGGCAGTTTAAGCAAATAAGTGTTGATACCCAATTTTTCCTGTATATTTTTATATGCAAAATACTTTCAAAATAGTAGGTATATGCATATATAAGTATGTCCCAAGGTTTTACTATTTTTCTCTTAATTGTTATAGATTTTTAAATCTATTTATTGCCCTATTTTATCAAAGAAAACCCAATAATTATCCCCAAAATTATAATTTTGGTTGATTCACTTATTGGATTCTCATATTTATATTAAAATATATCTGGTATAATGTTTACATATTTTTACAATTTTTTTTAGTATTTTTAAAGTTAAATTGCATATAATTGCAATTTTAGCCTATTTTAAGATTTAATTATTTTCATAATTATAAAATTGACTCCAGTATTTTTAGTTTTATAATTACGTATTATTAATCATTTTAGTACCTTTAATTTATTTCCAGAAATTATTTTACTATTTTTTATAAAATAAATAAAGGAAAAGTGGCTATTTAAATACTAGCCCTATTTCATTTCAATTGTAGCCCAAATCAATTCCCCAATTGAACCCAATTGCAATTTAAAATTACCCAGCCCTATTTCTAAATTAACCGACCCCTGACCCGTCTAATTCATCCCGCCCGACTCCCCTTTTGATCCAGGTCGTTGATCATTTTGATCAACGGCCACAAATCCTCCTTTCCTTTTTTAATCTAACAACACCCCTTAACCCTAAATCAGTTGACCTAACCAGCCGCCTCTGAACTCTCAAACTCTCTCGAACATTCCCAAACCCTAACCGCCTCTTACCACCACCTCCGCTTTGAAACCCACCGGAATCCATGGCTTCTCAGGCTATGAGAGTCTTATACTCACCTTCTCTTGCTCCCACGCGCTTGATACCTTAAGATTCGAAGCCTGACCTCGAAGGTTTATACCCAGACCTATGTCGATTCAAGGTTCCATGGCCATCTCTGGCTTTACTCCAGCGTACCATGGTGGTTTGAGCCTGATTCCGACCTCTCCGACTCAGACCAGTGACCTTTCAAAGCCTATCTCACTTCTAGGGTTTTTTTCAAACCCTAACCCTTCGAGGTTTTCTCCGATTTCCTAAGATCCGTTGTGTACCTGTGCTCTCCTTGAGTTTTCAAACGATTTCCCTAACTTTTCTTTCAAAAATTACTTTCAAAACTGCTTCGTTTCCGATCTAGGGTTTTCTGAAAATGCTTAAGTGTTTCTCTAACTTTCTTTTCCTTTTCTTTTGTGTGTATTTGCCTCTACTTTGTTCTATGTTTTCCTTCTACCTTGTATGTTCTTCTACTAAGTTTTTACACCCCGTTCATGTATGTTCTTTTACTGAGTTTTATATATTCCATGCTTGTATGTTCTTCTACCATGTTTTCCATACTATGCTCTCATATGCTTTTCTACTGTGTTGTTATATTTTTTGTCTTCTACTATGTTCCCGCATGTTTCTTCTACTGTATTTTCTTGCTAAGTTCTTAAGTTTCCTTATTTTCCTTCTATTAAGCCCTGTTTAAGTTTCTTCTGAAAAATCTCTTAAGCATGTTTCTTTCACTGTTCCTATCAGTGTTTTTCTTTTGAGTGCTTCTACTATGTTCCGCATGTTACTTTGCTATCATGTTTTTCTCATGAGTTTCTGTTGATGAAAGAAGCATGCAAGAGGTTTCAACTCTGAAACCTCTGAGCCTGTTTCAACTACTTGCCTCATCTCTGTACTTGATTCAAGGAGGAAACCCTAGAATTTGGGGTTCTGCCGAGGTTTGATTGAACTAGGGTTTTATTTTAGAATCCGTAACTCTTTCAGACTGACTTTGAGTCTCTGAACTGAGTTTGGACATCTTTGTTTTCATACAATGCTGAACTTTTTGCTAAACTCTTCTACACTGGATTTTTTCTATTGATTTACATTACAGTCTTCTTTCATGCTCGCATGCTCCTTATATACGATGAATTTTCCTCTAAATGGTTTTTAAATTTGCAATTAGTGCAAACTTCTTTTTGAATATAGCTTGATTGATTTCTTTCCATCGTTTACTAATTTCCTCTGTTACTCGACTTAAGTAAAACCCTTCTTCATCTTTCTGACTTGGTTCATTCATACCAAATCTCAGACATTGTGATTTACTGGTTGTTAATTGATCCTCTTACCTTATTCGCACAAACCGTGTACTGTCAAAATCCTGTCCTTAAATAACCTTTATGTATTTTCCCTCAATTGCATGCTTTACACAAAGTGTTTATTCAATTCCTTTCCTTAAATGGTTTTACTCGTTTTGAATCTGAATCCCTTAATTAAGGGAAGCCTTGTGTAATTGATTGAGAATCAGTTTTCAAACTATTTTCTTACCTTACTTTTGCCTGCTTTCTACACTATAAAAGGCAAGACCTTTTTTCACTACACGAGAGACTTCACAACATCAAAATTTCTTCTGAATTCTCACTCTCAATTAGGTTTTTACCAGACTACTGCATTTTTTTCTACTTGTTTCTTTGAAACTGGTATGTCCTAATTTCAAATTTCACCATCCCCATAATGTGTTGCATCTATGTCTACTTTACTACTTCTGCAGAGTTAAAATACTTAAACTAGCATGTTGATTCCCTTTTTCTTGTTTCTGCTATTAATCCCTATTTCCTATTTCCCTTTATGTTCTTTGAATTACTGTTTAAAACATGGAAATATACAAGTTATTGTCTATGGATTGAACTTGATCTCTTAGGGTATCCTAACCTTTAACCAATGTGTTCCAGTAGGCTTATGGGTGTGCCAGCATCTCCCATTGTTGGGTTATGCCCACTAGCCTGCTTTTTACCTCTTGCAACTCCCCATTCCCTATATCCATATGTATGTTGTTTCCCTTTCCCTTTCCCCCTTTCAGAATTCTGCACTTGTACTCTCTCTTAGTTCCTAAGTTCTGCCCCCCCTCTTGTGAGCCTTGCCTTGGGACCTTGAGTTCCCTCTGAACTTGGACACCTGACGGCTGACCCTTCCACACTGCACTTTGGCTTAATATGGTGATACATTTGGGTGTAAGCACTGCCCAGAGTTCTTATGAAACTCTTAGGGAACTCTGACACACCCAAGTGGGAGAAAGGCTTTGAAGCATGATCTTTGGAGTTTGTTTACTTCATACTTCAGACATGAAGTCTGAATCAGGCTCTCCTTGGTTGTAATTTTCAATTTCTGATGTATTTTTCTTTATTTTATTTGGACTGCAATAACTTGTAATAACTTTTGGGGATGGTTAGTAAAAAGGAAAGGGTAACCATGTATGTTAAAGGGGTATATATCTTGCTCATAGGGAATTTCTGATTCCTGCATTTTTCATATAGTTACCATGCCTATAAGATTTCTGCATTTTTTCATATAGCTACCATGCCTATAAGATTTCTGCATTTTTCATATAGCTACCATGCCTATAAGATTTCTGCATTCTCATTTAGTCGCCATGCCTATAAGATTTTCTACATTCTCAGTTAGGAACTTCAGCATTCTCATTTAGATACCATGACTATATGGACCCTACACTTTCATGTAGATATCGTGACTTCTTCATATGCATATAGAGAACATGTCTATAGGTTCTGAAAATCAACTACAATTAGATTCCATGCCTATAGGGTTTCTGCATTCTTATTATGTCCAATATTTTTTTTTAAAAAAAATCAGCAACGCATAGAAATCATGCCTATAGGAACTATCAACCAAGTCTGAAACGTTTCACTCACTTATAAGTCTAAAACCAGTCACAACAATGTCTAATGTCTGCAGAATTTGTGATCTTTTGTCAAAACTCGTCTTTCCTGAATAAATGACAACCTTTTCTAAAATCAATATACTTCACCTTTTCTGAAATCAGATTTTATTAACTACAACCAGTAGGCAGTCCTAATTCGGGCTTCTTATCTGAAATATGCAATAAATCAGTCTGCCCCAACTTTTAAGTGTAATCTGACCCTAATCAGCACGTGTAAGACATGCTAAACTATATGGTTTTCTTTGATTTAAGGAGGTCTGTTTGAGCCCTTTTATTTATTTATATGCTTCCCCAAACTTGTTATATGTGTATTGTTTGTCGCCTTAGTATTTTACCTTTTAAAACCACAAATAAGCCCAATACCTCATCCCTCTAGGATTAGTAGTCCCAAGTGCCTCCGGGGCTGATAGGATTGGGGCGGGTAATAGCATGTAATAAGTAAGCGAGACCATTTCGCGCTTTAATACCTTAATGGGGCAGGAAAGGGTAGACATGAATATGATGACCACGCGATAACATCATGTGTAGCCCCTCCCTGAGGAGTGATTATCGTATGTTTTGTGGGGTGATCCATATTATTAATAAATCTAGGACCCCCAATCTCTGCATGCAATTGAGGGATAACAAGTTTGCTTGGCCGGGAACCACACTAGTGGATCTTGAGGGGTACCTAACACCTTCCTCTTGAGATAATTTGAAGCCCTTACCCAATCTCTGGTTACTCAAAACAAACCCCTCCTAGTGTCCTAATGCACTTAAATCATTAGGTGGCGACTCTTCAATTCAAACCCCAATTCCCGAAAGGGAATGAGTTGTCCTCCCAAATATCACAAACCCGATTTCGCGAGAAAAAGGGGGCCCGACAGCGTGGCGACTTTGCTGGGGATATCTTTTAGGCTTATACCATTTCAAGCTATTATTGTGATTTTACATTTCTTATGTGCCTTATTTGTTTAATACCTTTAAGCATTTAATTCCTTCTTCTACTGCAAAAAGTAACTTGTCTCCTATTTCTTTCCCTTGTTTCTTTCACTGTTTTCCTTTACTGCACTCCTTATTACTGTTTTAAATTATTGTAATTATTACTTTAAGAACGTGCAAATATGTGACAACTTGTTTTAATTATTGCACAAGCATGTTTTCAACATCATGTTCCACTCGTGCCAAACAAATACCATAGCAACGCCTTTAATGAGTGGTTGCGCTCTTCCGTTATTATCACCCTTTAAATCCGACAAAGGCGTATTTGTGGTAAAACCAGTCGATCAACGGTGTAGTCAATGGTTCCGTGCCTTTCCCTATTGAGTTGTCCGCTCAAGGGTACAAGTCTAAAACCCCCATAGAAACCTTACTCTATTCAATTGTGAATGCATCATGGTCAAACCTAGCCGAGTCAGTTATGTTGTCCGCATAATAACTCTATAAGATAGCCTTATCCAAAGTCCACTAGGTTTCCCAAAAATCCAAATGGACACTATCACGTTTTGTGCATTTATTTGGAGAACTAAATGCTTTTATGACAATTATTGGTATTTAATAGTCGAGTCTAGTGGGGGTAATGGCCTAACCCTTTTGTCTTGCAGAAACATGAGGCACGAAGTCCCCAGATTCGTCATGGTCACAAACATCCACCCAAGGTTGCTAAGCTGATAGGAGGATCTTCATTCCAGTGATCAGACTCTTGTCTGGAAATACATAGGAAATCTACCTTCCCTGCTGGAGGTCCAACCCAAAAACAAAATCATAGAAGCTGCTACTCTATTCTGGGATTGTGATAGGTCTGTGTTTCACTTCGGAGAGATTGAGATGACACCCCTCCTAGAGGAAATATGAGGATTGGCTGGTGTACCATGGGAAACCCCGGGTTTGTTAATGCCGAAAAATCACAAGGGTAGAGGTTTTCTTAAAATGATGGGCCTAAAGAAGAATCCAGACTTGACATGTTTGAAGGAGTCCTACATTCCCTTTGATTATTTGCACGAGAGATACGGTCACAACAAATCCTACCGTACATATCCAGATGAGTTCGCTCTTACATCGTTGGGGAATATTCACCGAAGGATCTTTGTCTTCACGTTCTGCTTCTTGGGGATGATAGTGTTTCCAATGAAGAAAGAAAGGATCCACACCAGGCTAGCCATGGTCACCAAAACATTGATGGAGGGAATTGGTGGACAACCATTTAGCATGGTGCCAATGATCATCACAGACATATCCTGAGCCTTGGAAAAGTGTCAACAAGGAGCCCCACACTTCGAGGGCTGCAACTTTCTACTCCAGCTCTTGCTCATGGAGCAACTTTAAAGGGGTGCATATCGGCAAGAGATTCAGCATAGAGACTGGGACGATCATATAGCCTTCCATCAGCCAAGGCGAATGAACTACATGCCCAACATGTTTGCTCAGCCAGAAGATGCCAAGGGGTGGGTTGAGCTGTTTGAAAATCTAACTAAGGATCAAATACAATTGATGTTCGAGTGGTTCCCTACGGAAGAGTTGCCCGATCCAGGGATACACCATTTCTTATACTGATAGGTTTGAGAGGAACCTATCCTTATGTCCCTCTTCGAGTTTTGAGACAGGCTTGTAGAAAGCAGGTTATACCAAGGGTCGACAAGATGAGTCACTTCCGGGCTAACTTTCAAGATGATGACAGTCCTTATAAGTTCCAAGCTCAGCATACGTGGCATTGCAAGATCATCATGGGAAGAGATACTATCGAACCAGACAGATACTATGCTGGCTGCACCCCATACTATTCAGGCTGGCTGGAGGATAATCACAATGGTCTGGGCTAACCCGGGTTTGTTCGAGGTCATAGAATCATCGATAAAAGAGCTGAAGCACAGGTCAAATACAACCAACTATGCAAGAGGATTCGGGAATGTGAAAGAGAGCACCGTGAGTTTCAAGAAGCCCACCAAAAACTGATTGAAGAGTGGAAAGACATGGTTGTAAGTGCCAACAAGCGATTAGGATACTTGGAACGAGGTTTAGTGGAGCTGGAAAGGAAGTTTCTCTAGAGGATCGAGGACTGCCAGGATGCTGAAGGAAACGAGGGTGGACACCTGGCCAGAGCCTACCTGCTGCTGGGACTTCGCGAGCTGGTTAAGCTGTTCGATGGAGTCAAAGATGCCGAGTCTGGGGAAGGTCCTTCTGGGACCAAATAGCTAGGAGTTTTCTTTTACTTTATGAAATGTAATAAGACCAATGGCCACTAGTGATATTTATTCCATGTTATTTAGTGTCGTTTTGGGATTCGTCTACGTTTATCAATAAAATGAAGCATTTAGCATTCTAAGTTCTCCAAATCAATTTGTCGCTAGGCCTACCTCGGGCACAACGAGGCTCCCAAATTAGGACACGATTTACATTCTTGCACTATGTGTTTAAATATCGCAACACTTTCTTATAATCCTCACTGACTTGTTACCTTTTTGTTCTTACTTTTTGTTTATTTACTCCCCTCCCCAAAGGTTAGTTCGTGCATTCTAGCATCGTCATCATATTTCACAAGATCAAAGGGCCCTCCACTCACTCCTCTTCCTAGTCCTATCAGAAGCAGGCACAAAGGAAAGATGGAAGATTTGAACAACACCATAAAGAAAAACTCAACTGAATGGGAAGAGGTCACTCATGGTGCTCAGGTCTCCAAAGAAAGTACGTCCCAACTCGAGCAGAAACTGCTTAAGTTTTAGGAGGAACTTGATCAGGTTCGAAATCTGGCAAACTTGTCATTTTCCCTCACCACTCCAGATATAAATTTTCCAACCACTCAGAACCCCACGCCTCCACAAAACATCCCAAGACCACAAAACCATCCCGCTCCTCACCACCACTGCAATACTTGCCACACTCCACTACTTATCCTAGAACCTCTGAATTCCACAAATGACCATTTCCACGCCCACCATAACACCACTATTTATGTGGAAACCATGTCACCCTCCACCCAACCTGTCTCAAGCACACCCAAGTCTGATGATAAAGACTCACTCATTAGGAACCTGGCTGCGGAACTCAAGAGATTGACTAGTCGAATTCAGGCTGTCGAAGGAAGTAAGGGGATCGAAGGGTTGAACTACGAAGATCTTTGCATACAACCGGATGTCGAACTGCCCGAGGGGTACAAACCTCCTAAGTTAGAGATGTTTGATGGTGTAGGGGATCTAAGAGCCCACTTGAAAACATACTACGACAAGCTGGTC
This sequence comes from Nicotiana tabacum, assembly GCF_000715075.1. NCBI lineage: Eukaryota > Viridiplantae > Streptophyta > Magnoliopsida > Solanales > Solanaceae > Nicotiana > Nicotiana tabacum. The sequence continues at coordinate 108,403,113 of NC_134080.1, read as the reverse complement.
GGAGTAGGGAAAGACGAAAGGATTCTCATGAAGCTTTTCATGAGGAGTCTGAAGGGAGATGCTCTGTCTTGGTACATTAGCCAAGACTGGAAGAAATGATCGAACTGGGTGAGTATGGCATCCGACTTTATGGAAAGGTTCAGGTTCAACATAGAAAATGCACCAGATGTGTTCTACATCCAGAACTTAAAGAAGAAGCCCACGAAAACATTCCACGAGTATGCCACTCGCTGGAGATCAGAAGCTGCTAAGGTCAGACCTGCTTTAGAAGAAGAACAAATGAACAAATTTTTAATCCGGGCTCAAGACCCACATTACTATGAAGGGCTGATGTTGATTGAGAGCCAGAAATTTTTAGACATCATCAAGCTAGGGGAAAGGATCAAGGAAGGCATCAAAAGTGGTATGGTTACGAACTTTGAAGCTTTGCAAGCTACCAATAAGGCTTTACAGTCTGGTGGTATATCCAAAAAAGGGACATAAGTGTTGTAATGGTTGCACAAAGAGCCAAATCCCCTATCAAATACCAAGCCTATCCGATACCTCCACTCACATATCAGCCTACCCAGAATTACCAAGCACCCTCACACTCTTACCAAGCTCCATCACCTACTTACCAATCACCCCCACCTCCTACATATCAACCTACTTCACCCAGATATTCCCAACCCGCACATGTCTACCAAGCTTACAATGCTCATCCCCACTATGAATCACCTCCCACAAGTCAAAACTTTCCTAGACCTTGACCAAATTTCGACCACAGACCCCCCAAACAGTATATCGTCATTGATGAACCGATTGACCAGCTGTACGAAAGGCTCGCTACTAGTTATGTCACCCCTATACCTGCTATAACCCCTGAAAACCCTTCTTAGTGGGTCAATCCAAATAAATCCTATGCATACCATTCCGACATAAAGGGACATACCATTGATGAATGCCGCTCTCTAAAGGATAAGATCCAGACTCTGATTGATAACAAGATCATTGTAGCAAAGGAGCCTACTCCAAATGTCCACAACAACCCTCTACCAGACCATAAGGGTGGATGTGTTCACATGAATGAAATAGAGGATGATTGGGATCCCAAAGTATCGATCGGTTTAATCACAGAAGGTGACAAACCAAAGAAGCCGATAGTCACCCTCAATCTGATCGTAGTCCAGACTCAGCCTTATGGGAATGCCGAGGTATACATGTCTGTACCACTTGAATTTGAAGCATCACCCCCTACAAAGATGCCAACACCAGTTGAAGTCAATTTTGGGTCTCTAGCAAACGCACACGCACCGTTTGAAGTTGCGGTTTTAGCCTCCAAAATACATGCTCCGTTCGGAGTAAAGGTGCCCATCCCAGTAACAATGTTAGCCGTAACACCATTCCATATAAATGTTATACCTTGGGATTACACAGCCGAGGCGAGAAGGAAAGGGAAAGCTAAATTTGGGGAAACAATTGCGGCACAGGGTACGACAAGAACCCACAGGGTTTATACTCCGGAGTATTTAGCTGAGTCGAGTAAGTAGGCCTCTGGTCGGCCGACCATCGCTGAAACAGGGCCCGATGATCTCTGGAGAAAGATACAGGCCAAGGAATACTCAGTCATTGATCAGCTGAACAAAGCACCGGCACAGATTTCTATCCTAGCTTTGCTGCAAAGTTCCGACGTACATAAAAATGCCTTGTTGAAAGTGCTGAGTGAGGCATATGTACCAAGCAACATCACCGAAGGAGAAATGGCAAACATGGTAGGGCAGATATTGGAAAGTCACAAGATCACTTTTCATGAAGATGAGCGGCCACCAGAAGGGTGGAGTCATAACAAGGCGTTGCACATCACCGTGCAATGCGAAGATTATTTTATCACTAGGGTCCTGATTGATGGAGGGTCCACCCTCAATATTTGTCCGTTGGTAACACTCAGAACATTGGGAAAGGGTCTGCATGAGATCAAGGACAGGGCCATCAATGTCAAAGCTTTCGACGGTTCCCAAAGATCCACCATTGGGTAAATCAGCATGTGTTTGTAAATGTGGCCTACTTGGTTCGACGTTGATTTTCATGTTATAGACGTGTCGGCATATTACGACTTGCTATTGGGACAGTCGTGGATTCATGCCGCTGGGGCCGTAGCATCAACACTGCATCAGGCGGTGAAATTTGAGTGGAACCACCAAGAGGTGATCATTCACGGCGATGGTAGCAATCCCATATACAGTCGCCAAACCATGCCAGCGATTGGAGAAAGGAGAAGGATAGGCGGGGAAACCTATCACCACATCAAGTGAGTCAACGCCATTGACAAAAACAAATGGTGGGACAACAAAATTGAAAGCATATTGAATTGGAGTGGATATGAGCCTGGCAAGGGTCTTGGCAAGAACCTTCAAGGAATCGCCAAACCGATCAAACTGAAGAAACATGGCACCATCTTTGGTCTGGGATATGAGTACACCTGGGAGGAATTCAACCACTGGTTACCACCGTGGCGCGGTCCATACTACCTGCTGAAGCAGCCATTACCATATTTGGAGCAGACTTTTCAGCCGGCCGATGTTATCTATGGGTCGGAAGAAGAGGAAGCACTGGCAGTAGTGAGGAATTTGTTCCTAGAAGAAGATGACATGGATTGTTGTGTCATTTTCGAGGAGGAGGGGTTGGAAGGCCCTTACATACAGACCGTAAGCCGAGGAGCATGCCTCAAAAATTGGACCATCAGAACCACCAGAGCTCGGAAAGCCTCGGGGTAGCAAGGCTGAACAAAGCATCATGCACTATCTTTTATTTTTACTAGTTAATTTTCCTTTCGCATTTTTAATTTTCTCAATAAGATCTTCCAATGTTCAAAACAATTATGAAATTTATCAAAGAATTTTGGTTTCGTTACAAATCTTACTCTTATTATTTTCTCTCATTACTTTACTTATATAACATTACTATTACCTATCTTGATGAACCAATGGCTATGACATGCAACGAGACAACGCAACAAACAGACATAGATTTAGAGGAAGACGATATACCGGTAGAGATTGTTAAAGAGGTTGAAAATTTTGAGAACACACCTAAGTCCAACCTGGACGAGACCGAGATTGTTAACCTGGGAGATGTAGAAAATATCAAAGAAACTCGGATCAGCATTCATTTGTCACCGTTAGAAAAGGTAGAATACACAGAATTCTTGAAGGAATATGAGGACATATTCGCATGGTCATATGATGACATGGCTGGTTTGAGCAGATCTATTGTGGCCCACAAACTGCCAACTGATTCGACATGTCCGCCGGTAAAACAGAAGTCAGAAAGTTTAAACCCGACATAAGTCTGAAAATCAAGGAAGAAGTCACTAAGCAGGTCAAAGCTAAGGTTCTCAAGGTAGTAAAATATCCGACATCGTTAGCCAATATTGTGCCGGTGCCGAAGAAGGATAGGAAGGTCAGAGTCTGTGTTGACTACCGGGATCTCAATCAGTCCAGTCCAAAGGACGACTTCCCTTGCCGAACGTACACATCCTGATTGACAATTGCGCCAAGCACCAGTTGCAATCATTTGTAGATTGTTTCGCTGGTTATCATTATATCTGGATAGACGAAGAAGATGCTGAGAAAACGGCTTTCATTACGCCGTGGGGAATGTACTACTACAAAATGATGCCGTTTGGGTTAAAAAAATGCAGGGGCCACATACATGAGGGCCATGACCGCCATTTTCCATGATACAATACACAAGGAGATCGAAGTATATGTAGACGATATTATCATCAAGTCTAAGAAAGCCACTAATCACATGGAAGATTTTAGGAAGTTCTTCAATAGACTAAGAAGGTACAACCTAAAACTGAATCCCGCAAAGTGCGCATTTGGGGTTCCTACCGGAAAACTACTTGGGTTCATTATAAGTCGTTAAGGAATAGAACTGGATCCATCAAAGGTCAAAGCTATTCAAGAATTGCCACAACCAAAGAACAAGAAAGACGTAATGAGTTTCTTGGGGAGACTTAACTATATCAGCCGGTTCATAGCACAATCTATAGTTATCTATGAGCCAATCTTTAAGATGTTGAAGAAAGATGCCGCTATCAAATGGATCGATGACTGCCAAAAGGCCTTCGACCGAATCAAGGAGTACCTGTCAACACCATCGATTTCGGTCACACTCGAGCCGGGTGGACCTCTATTACTCTACCTTGCAGTATTAGATGGAGCGTTCAGTTGTTTTCTGGGGCAGCATGATGAAATGAGGAGGAAGGAGCAAGCCATCTATTACCTCAGTAAGAAGTTCACCCCGTATGAGGCTCGTAATTCTCTGTTAGAGTGCACCTGTTGTGCTTTGACTTGGGTATCTTAGAAGTTGAGGCACTACTTCTGTGCCTATACTATATATCTCATATAAAAAATGGATCCCTTGAAATACATTTTTCAGAAGCCCATGCCCACTGGCAAACTTGACAAGTGGAAAATCCTGTTGAGTGAATTTGACATTGTCTACGTGACTTAGAAAGCAATCAAAGGACAGGCACTAGCAGATCACCTTGCTGAAAATCCCGTGGACAGAGAGTACGAACCCCTGAAAACATATTTTCCTGATGAAGAGGTATCGTTCATATGAGAAGATATTGCAGAATCCTATGACGGTTGAAGAATGTTTTTCGATGGAGCAGCAAATTTCAAAGGAGTTGGCATAGGAGCGGTGCTAATATCAGAAACCGGTCATCATTATCCAGTGTCTGCCAAACTCAGGTTCCCCTACACCAACAATATGGCCTAGTATAAAGCCTGCATCCTAGAGCTCAAGATGGCCATTGATATGAGCATTCAAGAGTTGCTAGTAATTGGAGATTCGAACTTGCTTATACATGAGGTCCGAGAATAATGGGAGACCAAGAACTCCATGATACTCTCTTATCTGCATCATGTACAGGAGTTGAGAAAGAGGTTCACAAAGACATAATTCCAGCATGTTCCTAGGGTCCAAAATGAATTCACCGATGCACTGGCTACCCTATCATCTATGATGCAACATCCAGACAAGAATTTCATTGATCTCATTCCGGTAAAGATCTATGATCAGCCCGCTTACTATGCTCATTTCGAAGAAGAAGAAGACGAAAAGCCTTGGTTTCATGATATCAAGGAATACTTGGCAAAAAGAGAATACCTAGAGCTCACAAACGCTATTCAGAAGCGCACACTTTGGAGGTTATCCAACAATTTCTTCCACAGCGGAGGAATCCTATACGGGAGGACTCCTAAATTGGGATTATTAAGGCGTGTCGACACAAAGGAAACATCAAGGCTATTAGAGGAAATTCATGCAGGGACCTGCGGTTCATGTATGAATGGCTTTGTTTTAGTAAAGAAAATACTCTGAGCTGGTTACTTTTGGATGACTATGGAAACAGACTGCATCCAGTATGTCCGAAAGTGCCACCGCTGCCAGATACATGCAGACATGATAAATATGCCTCCAAGTGAGCTTAATGCAACAAGCTCACTGTAGCCGTTCGCCGCCTGGGGAATGGATGTTATCGGACCAATCGAACCCGCCGCATCAAACGGGCATAGGTTTATCCTAGTAGCAATTGATCATTTCACCAAATGGATTGAAGCAGCATCTTATAGGGCAGTGACTAAGAAAGTCGTGCCGGATTTCGTCCACGACCGTATCATGTGTCGGTTCGGAATTCTAGAGTCAATCATTACTGATAATCGCTCCAACCTCAACAGCGATTTGATGAAATCATGTGTGAAACCTTCAAGATCAAACACAAGAATTATACAGCTTACAGACCTCAGATGAACGGAGCCATAAAGGCCGCCAACAAGAATACCAAGAAGATACTAAGGAAACTGATAGAGAAGCATAAGCAGTGGCACGAGAAGCTATCGTTTGCTTTATTGGGATACCGCACCACAGTCCGCACATCGATAGGAGCAACCCCCTATATGCTGGTCTATGGTACAGAGGCAGTTGTTCCCGCCGAGGTGTAAATTCCCTCATTAAGAATCATATATGAAGAAAAGCTAGATGATGTAGAATGGGTGAATAATCATTACGAGCAACTAGCTCTTATATATGGAACGAGAATGAATGCAGTTTGCCATGGTCAACTTTATTAAAACAGGATGTCCAAAGCCTTCAACAACAGAGTCAAGCCGAGACAGTTCACACCGGGGCAGCTGGTATTGAAGAAAACCTTTGCACATCAAGATGAAGCCAAAGGGAAATTCTCTCCCAACTGGCAGGGTCCGTACATGGTTCACCTGGTTCTAACAGGAGGACCCCTCATACTTGCAGAAATGAATGGAGAAGTCTTGCCAAAGCCGATCAATTCAGATGCAGTCAAGCGATACTATGTGTAACCTTTATGCTTTCTTTGATGATGTAATTTGGACTACGCCTAACCTGATTCCCGTTTAAGAGGGGATACGTAGGTTTCCATATGGGTTCGGTCACAATTCAATAAAATTTCCATTTACCCCGCTATTGGAAACTGGGGCAGAATTTTGAGGAAGACCCTCAAAATTCCGAAGTCGATTCCAGCCATTTATCATTAACAATAATCAGAAATATCAACCCATTAATCTGTGGCAGAATTTTGAGGAGGACCCTTAAAATTCTGTAGCAAGAGAAGTTGCAATGTCTTGAACCACGTCGCAGTCGTCGGTTCATCTAAAGAGAACTATTCTTAATTATGCACTTATGTTATGCTTTTGCTAAATCATGCATATTTGTGGTATCATCGGATCAAAGACGAGCAGGTCAAGTAAAGCCAGCGGGGATACGAACTAACCTTTCCCCCTGTACAAACTCACAATTTTTTTGGATGCAGGCACTTGAGTTGCAAAATCATCAAATATACTATACGCTCACTCACAAAGTTCAGGAATAAAACTCTCCGAACCGTTGCACTTGCTCGCAACTGCTATCCGCACAACAATGTCTCAGCAGGCACAATATCCCAACAATAACAATACCGTAATTCGCTATTAGCTAAGAAAATGCTATTGCCATTTGCCATTTTTACTTCCTACATAAGGCTATCATTCTGCCTTCTGAGGTTAAGCTCTACCTCCATCTGCATTCTCTGCATTGCATAAGGCTACCATTCTGCCTTCCGAGGTTAAGCTCTACCTCCATCTGCATTCTCTACATTGCATAAGGCTACCATTCTGCCTTCCGAGGTTAAGCTCTACCTCCATCTGCATTTCTCTGCATTGCATAAGGCTACCATTCTGCCCTCCGCGACTAGGCTCTGTCTCCATCTGCATTCTCTGCATTGCATAAGGCTACCATTCTACCTTCCGAGACTAAGCTCTGTCTCCATCTGTATTCTCTGCATTGCATAAGGCTACCATTCTGCTTTCCGAGACTAAGCTCTGTCTCCATCTGCATTCTCTGCATTGCATAAGGCTACCATTCTGCCTTTCGAGGTTAAGCTCTACCTCCATCTGCATTTCTCTGCATTGTATAAGGCTGCCATTCTGCCTTCTGAGGTTAAGCTATGTCTCCATCTACATTCTCTGCATTGCATAAGGCTACCATTTTGCCTTCAGAGGTTAAGCTCTACCTCCATCTGCATTTCTCTGCATTGCATAAGGCTACCATTCTGCCTTCCAAGGTTAAGCTCTACCTCCATCTGCATTTCTTTGCATTGCATAAGGCTACCATTCTGCCTTCCAAGGTTAAGCTCTACCTCCATCTGCATTCTCTGCATTGCATAAGGCTACCATTCTGCCTTCTGAGGTTAAGCTCTACCTCCATCTTGCATGGCTGAAAGATCGCCACTTCATTTACATCTTGCATCGGCTGAAAGGTCGCAACTTCATTTACCTCTTGCATCAGCTGAAAGATCGCCACTTCATTTACCTCTTACATCGGCTGAAAGATCGCCACTTTATTTTCATCTTACATTACATTAAAGATCGCCACCTACTTATCTCATAGGCTGAAAAATCGCCAAATCATCCGAAGGCGTCATTGTTCGGAGGCACCATTTTCATAGCCCGAGAACGCCATGCCATGGCCTGAGGACCCCTTTTATCTTTTGCATATCATTATTCAAAGGCGTCATAGTTTGGAGGCATCATTCTCATAGCCCGAGAGCACCATTTCATGGCCTACAAATCCTTATTATAAGCTTCATGGCCCAGGACATCATGGTCTGAGGACGTCATCCTAACCGTCCAAAGACAACATTTCATGGTCCGACGGCAACTTGCATCATGTTTAAATTTCCGCACAACTTATGGTTCATTTGTAGGTAAACCGGCGAGCAACGACCGTCTCAGCAGGAGCAATCCCGCTCAAGTTCCCGCAGCCCCATTAGACTTTAACCATCCATCTTAAGCCAAATATTGCGTCCGTTCTTGGAAAACCTCCATCGGCATACTCCGCCAGCGGATCCTGAACTACATATGGCCTGATTCCTATAAAGCCAGGGATATGTAGGCAGCTCAGAAAGCCAGGGTGCGGCCTAAACCTCTTCGAACCGTTTCGCTCGGTCAAAATTGGCTATCATATCTTTACCCGATAACTCTTTCATCCTTCCCGGGTAAAGAGGGGCAGCTGTGATACCCAATTTTTCTCCTGTATATTTTTATATGCAAAATACTTTCAAAATATCAGGTATATGCATATATAAGTATGTACCAAGGTTTAACTATTTTTCTCTTAATGTTTATAGATTTTTAAGTCTATTTATTGCCCTATTTTATCAAGAAAAACCCAATAATTATCCCCAAAATTATCATTTTGGGTGATTCACTTATCTGATTCTTATATTTATATTACAATATATCTGGCATAATTTTTGCATATTTTTACAATTTTTTTTAGTATTTTTAAAGTTAAATTGCATATAATTGCAATTTTAGCCTATTTTAAAATTTAATTGTTTCATAATTATAAAATTGAATCCAGTATTTTTAGTTTGATAATTACATATTATTAATCATTTTAGTACCTTTAATTTATTACCAGAAATTATTTTACTATTTTTTATAAAATAAATAAAGGAAAAGTGGCTATTTAAATACTAGCCCTATTTCATGTCAATTGTAGCCCAAATAAACTCCCCAATTGAACCCAATTGCAATTTCAAATTACCCGGCCCTATTTCTAAATTACCCAACCCCTGACATGTTTAATTCAACCTGCCCGACTCCCCTTTTGATCCAGGTCGTTGATCATTTTGATCAACGACCACAAACCCTCCTTTCCTTTTTTAATCTACCAACACCCCTTAACCCTAAATCAGTTTACCTAACCAGCCGCCTCTGAACTCTCAAACTCTCTCGAACATTCCCAAACTCTAACCGCCTCTTACCACCACCTCTGCCTTGAAACCCACCGTAATCCATGGCTTCTCAGGATATGAGAGTCTTATACTCACCTTCTCTTGCTCCCATGTGCCTGATACCTAAAAATTCAAGGCCTTACCTCGAAGGTTTGCACCCAGACCTCTATCGATTCAAGGTTCCACGGCCATCTCCGGCTTTACTCCGGCATACCATGGTGGTTTGAGCATGATTCCGACCTCTCCGACTCAGATCAGTGACCTTTCAAAGCCTATCTCGCTTCTAGGGTTCTTTTGAAACCCTAACCCTTCAAAGTGTTCTCCGATTTCCTTAGATCCGTTGTGTACATGTGCTCTCCTTGAGTTTTCAAACGATTCCCCTAACTTTTCATTCAAAAAATACTTTCAAAACTGCTTCGTTTCCGATCTAGGATTTTCTTAAAATGCTTAAGTGTTTCTCTGACTTTCTTTTCCTTTTCTTTTGCGTGTATTTACCTCTACTTTGTCCTATGTTTTCCTTCTACCTTGTATGTTCTTCTACTGAGTTTTTACACCCCGTTCCTGTATGTTCTTTTACTGAGTTTTATATACTCCATGCTTGTATGTTCTTCTACCATATTTTCCATACTATGCTCTCATATGCTTTTCTAATGTGTTCTTATATTTTTTGTCTTCTACTATGTTCCAGCATGTTTCTCCTACTGTATTTTCCTGCTAAGTTCTTAAGTTTCCTTATTTTCCTTCTATTAAGCCATGTTTAAGTTTCTTCTGAAAAATCTCTTAAGCATGTTTCTTTTACTGTTCCTATTAGTGTTTTTCTTTTAGTGCTTCTACTGTGTTCCGCATGTTACTTTGCTATCATGTTTTTTTCTTGAGTTTCTGTTGATGAAAGAAGTATGCAAGAGGTTTCAACTCTGAAACCTCTGAGCCTGTTTCAACTACTTGCCTCTTCATTTTTATACTTGATTCAAGGTGGAAACCCTAGAATTTGGGGTTCTGCCGAGGTTTGATTGAACTAAAGTTTTATTTTAGAACCCTTAACTCTTTCAGACTGACTTTGAATCTCCGAACTGAGTTTGGACATCTTTGTTTTCATACAATGCTGAACTTTTTGCTAAACTCTTCTACACTGGATTTTTTCTACTGATTTACACAACATTCCTCTTTCATGCCCACATTCTCCTTATATATGATGAATTTTCATCTAAATGGTTTTCAAATTTGCTATTAGTGCAAACTTCTTTTTGAATATAGCTTGATTTTCCATCTTTTACTGATTTCCTCTGTTACTCGACTTAAGTAAAACCCTTCTTCATCTTTTCTGACTTGGTTCAATCATACCAAACCTCAGAACTTGTGATTTACTGGTTGTTAATTGATCCTCTTACCTTATTCGCACAAATCGTGTACAGTCAAAACCTTGTCCTTAAGTAACATTTATGTATTTTCCCTCAACTGCATGCTTTACACAAAGTGTTTATTCCATTCCTTTCCTTAAATGGTTTTACTCGTTTTGAATCTGAATCCTTTAATTAAGGGAAGCCTTGTGTAATTGATTGACAATCAGTTTTCAAACTATTTTCTTACCTTATTTCTGCTCGCTTTCTACACTATAAAAGGCACGACCTTTATTCACTACACGAGAGACTTCGCAACATCAGAATCTCTTCTGAATTCTCACTCTCACATAATAGAACTCTCTCTTCTCGACTGCACTGAGGTTTTTACCAGACTACTGCATTTTTCTCTACTTGTTTCTTTGAAACTGGTATGTCCTAATTTCAAATTTTAGCATCCCCACAATGTGTTTACTTACAGCTTTCTGCATCTATGTCTACTTTACTACTTCTGCAGAGTTAAATACTTAAACTAGCATGTTGATTCCCTTTTGCTTGTTTCTGCTATGAATCCCTATTCTCTATTTCCCTTTATGTGCTTTGAGTTACAGTTTAAGACATGGCAATATACAAGTTATTGTCTATGGATTGAACTTGATCCCTTAGGGGATCCTAACCTCTAAACAATGTGTTCCAATAGGCTTATAGGTGTGCCAGCATCTCCCATTGTTTGGTTATGCCCACTAGCTTGCTTTTTACCTCTTGCAACTCTCCAATCCCTATATCCCTATGTGTGTTGTTTCCCTTTCCCTTTCCCCCTTTTAAAATTCAGCACTTTCACTCTCTCTTAGTTCCTAAGTTCTGCCCCACTCGTGAGCCTTGCCTTGGGACCTTGAGTTCCCTCTGAACTTGGACACCTGAGGGCTGGCCCTTCCACACTGCACTTTGGCTTAATATGGTGATACATTTGGGTGTAAGCACTGCCCGGAGTTCTTATGAAACACTTAGGGAACTCTGACACACCCAAGTGGGAGAAAGGCTTTGAAGCATGATCTTTGGAGTTGGTTTACTTCATACTTCAGACATGAAGTCTGAATCAGGCTCTCCTTGGTTGTAATTTTCAATTTCTGATGTATTTTTCTTTATTTTATTTGGACTGTAATAACTTGTAATAACTTTTGGGGATGGTTAGCGAAAAGGGAAGGGTAACGATGTATGTAAAAGGGGTAGATATCCTGCTCATAGGGAATTTCTGATTCCTGCATTTTTCATATAGCTACCATGCCTATAAGATTTCTGCATTTTTTCATATAGCTACCATTCCTATAAGATTTCTGCATTTTTCATATAGCTACCATGCCGATAAGATTTTTGCATTCTCATTTAGTCGACATGTCTATAAGATTTTCTGCATTCTCATTTAGGAACTTCAGCATTCTCATTTAGATACCATGACTATAGGGACCCTGTACTTTCATGTAGATATCGTGACTTCTGCATATGCATATAGAGAACATGTCTATAGGTTCTGAAAATCAACTACAATTAGATGCCATGCCTATAAGGTTTCTGCATTCTTATTATGTCCAAAAGGATTTTTTTTTAAAATCAGCAACGCATAGAAAGCATGCCTATAGTAACTATCAACCAAGTCTGAAACGTTTCACTCGCTTATAAGTCTAAAACCAGTCACAACAATGTTTAATCTCTGCAAAATTTGTGATCTTTTGTCAAAACTCATCTTTCCTGAATAACTGACAACCTTTTTTCTAAAATCAGTATACTTCACCTTTTCTGAAATCAGTAGATATCATGCCTGTAGGTTTTCGTCTCACACTTAGGCAAGCCATATGACAGTTTATGAACTGAATCAGATTTTATTAACTACAACTAGCAGGCAGGCCTGATTCGGGCTTCTTATCTGAAAAATGCAATAAGTCAGTCTGCCCCAACTTTTAAGATTAATCAGACACTAATCAGTACGTGTAAGACATGCTAAACTATATGCTTTTCTTTGATTTAAGGAGGTCTATTTGAGCCCTTTTATTTGTTTATATGTTTCCCCAAACTTGTTATATGTGTTTTGTTTGTCGCCTTAGTATTTTACCTTTTGAAATCACAAATAAGCCCAATACCTCCTCCCTCTAGGATTAGTAGTCCCAAGTGTCTCCGGGGCTGATAGGATTGGGGCGGGTAATAGCATGCAATAAGTAAGCGAGACCATTTCGCGCTTTAATACCTTAACGGGGTGGGAAAGGGTAGACATGGATATGATGACCATGCGATAACATCACGTGTAGCCCCCTCATTGAGGAGTGATTACCGGATGTTGTGTGGGGTGATCCATATTATTAATAAACCTAGGACCCCCCCTTCCCTTTGTTTTCTTTTAAATCTCTTTTTAAACTATTTTTTTTAAGAAAATCAATTCTTTTTTAGTTCCTTTTTTTACTTTTGTAACCATTACGTGAAAATCCCCTCTTATTTGAAGCCTTTATTTGCCTATGTGTTATTTGCACTAAAGTCACAACAATAGCTTGGTCGGGAACCACACTAGTGGATCTTGAGGGGTGCCTAACACCTTCTCCTTGAGATAATTTCAAGCCCTTACCCAATCTCTGGTTACTCAAAACAAACCCCTCCCAGTATCCTAATGCACTTAAATCATTAGGTAGCAACTCTTCAATTCAAACCCAATTCCCGAAAGGGAACGAGTTGTCCTCCCAAATGTCACAAACCCGATTTTGTGAGAAAAAAGGGGCGCGACAATTGGCAATTAAATCAACTAAGCATGTTTTTCTAAACTAACAGCAGGCTAAGTTTGCAAGTAGAATAAAACAGGAAAGGAAGGAACTCAATCGAAATAGTTAAAGTAAAACTGGATTTTCAACAATTAGCTCAAATACGCACTCGTCACCTCACGTATAAGGCATTGCCATTATCAAATATATCATATCCTAAGGAGAAGTTCCCCCACACAAGGTTAGACAAGCCACTTAACTCGAACCAGCTCAAAATCAACCCGACATCACGTCTTTGCCATGAATACTCGACTCCATATGGCCCAAATCTATTCAATTCAATTGCATAATGTAAATAACACTTCAAGTAACTGATTCTACAATTAAATCCTAAGCTAATATGCGAAATTATGTAAAATGACCAAAACGCCCATCGGGCCCACATCTCAGAATCAGGTGAAATTTACATTTCCAGAAATCTTGTACTCTCACGAGTCTATACATAACAAGAACACTGAAATCGGAGTCTAAATGACCCCTCGAATCCTCATTTAAAGGTCTCTTAAACTCAAGCCCTAATTACCTATTTTTCCAAAAAATAATTCATCACTAATTGATCTTTAATCACATAAAAACAAGTTATGAAGTCAAGGACGTTACCTCCAAGTGATTTCCCTTTGTTTTCATCAAAAATCTCTCCCAAAAGCTTCAAACCCGAATGAAAATGGTGAAAGAATCGCTCAAATTCGTGAAGGCAACTATTAATATGTTCTGCCTAGCGATTTTCGCATTCGCGGCCTTGGGACCGCATTTGCGGCCTTGGGACCGCATCTACGGTCCGGCTTCTGTGGAGACTTCGTCGTATCTGTGACTTTCACTTAAAGACCCAGTTTTCGCATCGGCGGACCATTAACCGCAGGAGCGATTCTCCTTCTGCGAACCCTTTACCGCATCTACGGTTCCTGAGGAGATGGCCAATTCTCGCTTCTGCGGGCACTTAGCACTTCTGCGGCGTCGCACCTGCGGTCCCCAAACCGCAGGTGTGGAAATACCAAAAGCAGGAAAAATACAGCAGCTGCAACATTCCTCAAACTTCCCATTAACCATCCAAAATCACCCCGAGACCCTTGGGACCTCAACCAAAGGCACAAACATCACCTAATACCTTATTCAAACTTGTACCAATCTTTAAAACACCTAAAACAACATCGAAATCTCGAATTAACCAAGGATTTAAGCCTAAGAAATCCAAATTTCCTATAAATACGCTTTCGATCAAAAAGTCTATCACAACTCGTCCGAATGACCGGAAATTTTGCACACACGTCACATTCAACACTACAGAGCTACTCCAACTTCTAGAATTCCATTCCAACCCTCGGATCAAAATATCACTATTGGACCGGAAACTTCAAAAACTCCACTTTCGGCATTTCAAACCTAAATTAGTTACGGATCTCCAAAACACAATCCAAACATGCCCTAAGCCCAAAATGACCTAACAGAGCTAACTAACCTATCAGATTTCCATTTCGAGGCCGTCTTCACACTGTTCCGACTACGATCAAATTTTCAACACTTAAGCTCGCATTTAGGGACTATGTGTCCCAACACTCTCCGAAACTCAATGCCGAACGTCCCGACAAACAAAATAGCATAAATAAACACAAGGAAGCAGTTAATAGAAGATCGGGGCATAAATTCTAAAAATGATCGGCTGGGTCGTTACATCCTCCCACACTTAAACATTTGTTCGTCCTCGAACGAGCATAGAGACATACCTGAAATAGTAAAAAGATAAGGGTATCGGCTGCGCACATCCTGCTCGGTCTCCCAAGTCACCTCTTCGATCGGGTGACCCCGCCACTGAACCTTCATTGATTCATTGTTCTTTGACCTCAACTTTCTGACCTGTCTGTCCAATATCGCCACTGGCTCCTCAACATAAGATAGGTCCTTGTCCAACTGGACTGAACTGAAATCCAACACGTGCGACAGATCGCCGTGATACCTCCGGAACATCGAAACATGAAATACCGGATGAACTCCTGCCAAGCTAGGAGGTAAGGCGAGCTCATAAGCAACCTCCCCAACACGCCTTAGTATCTCAAAAGGCCCAATAAACCTCGTACTCACCTTCCCTTTCTTCCCAAATCTCATCACGCCCTTCATAGGTGAAACCCAAAGTAGAACCCACTCACCAACCATATAGGAAACATCACGAACCTTCCGGTCTACATAACTCTTCTGTCTGGACTGGGCTGTATGGAGTCTATCCTTAATCACCTTGACCTTCACCAAAGAATCCTAAACCAATTTGGTGCCCAATAATCTAGCCTCTCCCAACTAAAACCAACCCATCGGGGATCTACACCACCTACCATATAAAGCCTTATATGGCGCCATCTGAATGCTGGACTGGTAGCTGTTGTTGTAAGAAAACTCTGCCAGTGGCAAAAACTGATCCCAAGACCCTCCAAACTCAATCATGCACGCACAGAGCATATCCTCAAGAATCTGAATAGTGCGCTCAGACTGTCCGTCCATCTGAGGGTGAAATGTTATGCTCAACTCCATCCACGTATCCAACTCCTGCTAAACAGCCCTCCAAAACCGTGATGTGAACGGAGTACCTCTGTCTGAAATGATGGAAACTGGAATACCATGTAGATGAACAATCTCCCGGATATAAATATCCGCTAACCGCTTCGAAGAATAAGTAGTACACATTGGAATGAAGTGTGCGGACTTGGTAAGCCGATCCATAATCACCCAAATGGCATCGAACTTCTTCGCAGTCCGAGAGAGTCCAACTATAAAGTCCATGGTGATCCTTTCCCACTTCCACTCTGGAATCTCTATTTGCTGAAGCAACCCACACGGTCTCTGGTGCTCGTATTCACCTGCTGACAGTTGAGGCACCGAGCTACAAAACCCACTATGTCTTTCTTCATCCTCCTCCACCAATAGTGCTGCCTTAAATCCTGATACATCTTCGCAGCACCCGGATGAATGGAATACCACGAACTATGGGCCTCCTCCAAAATCAACTCCCGGAGATCATCAACATGGGGAACACAAACCCGGCCATGCATCCTCAATACCCCATCCTCACCAATGGTCACATCTTTAGCATCACCATGCTGAACCTTGTCCTTGAGGATAAGAAAATGAGGGTCATCATACTGCCGCTCCCTGATACGATCAAATATGGAAGACCGAGAAACCATGCTAGCTGGAACCCGACTAGGCTCTGAAAGATCCAATCTCACAAACTGGCTGGCTAAGGCCTGAACATCCATCGTCATGGGCCTCTCCAATGCTGGTAAATAAGCCAAACTCCCTAAACTATCTACCTGACGACTGAAGGCATCGACTACCACATTGGCCTTTCCCGGGTTATACAAAATAGTGATATCATAATCCTTCAGCAACTCTAACCACCTCCTCTGGCGCAAATTTAGATCCTTTTGCTTGAACAAGTGCTGCAAGCTCTAATGATCTATATAAATCTCACAAGGCACACCATACAAATAATGACGCCAGATCTTCAAGGCATGAACAATAGCAGCTAACTCAAAATCATGGACATGATAATTCTTCTCATATACCTTCAACTCTCTGGACGTGTAGGCAATCACCCTACCGTCCTACATCAAAAACGCTCCAAGGCCAGTCCTTGAGGCATCACAATAGACAGTATAAGAACCCGAACCTATAGGCAATATCAAAACTGGGGCTGTAGTCAAAGCTGTCTTGTGCTTCTGAAAGCTCGCCTCACACTCTTCCGTCTACTGGAACGGAGTACCCTTCTGGGTCATCTAGTCTTAGGTGTTGTAATAGATGAAAACCCCTCAATAAATCGATGATAATAACCCGCCAAGCCAAGGAAACTGCGAATCTCTGTAGCTGAGGATGGTCTGGGCCAACTCTGCACTGCCTCTACTTTCTTCAGATCCACCCATATACCCTCACTCAACACCACGTGACCCAAGAAAACCACGGAATCCAACCAAAACTAGTATTTCGATAACTTTGCATAGAATTTCTTTTCCCTCAAGGTCTGAAGCACTGTCCTCAGGTGTTGCTCATGATCTTCCCGACTCCAGGAATATACAAGAATATCATCAATAAAGAAGAATGACGAACGAATCCAGACATGGCCGGAACACACTGTGCATCAAATGCATAAAGGTTGTTGGGGCACTGGTCAGCCCAAATAACATGACAAGGAACTCGTAATGACCATACCAAGTCCTGAAGGCAGTCTTCGGGATATCAGGCTCCCAAATCCTCAACTGATGGTAACTTGAGCGCAAGTCAATCTTAGAAAATACCTGTGCACCCCGAAGCTGGTCAAACAAATCATCAATATGAGGCAAAGGATAACGGTTCTTC
The DNA here is from genome assembly GCF_000715075.1 of Nicotiana tabacum. NCBI lineage: Eukaryota > Viridiplantae > Streptophyta > Magnoliopsida > Solanales > Solanaceae > Nicotiana > Nicotiana tabacum. The sequence goes on along the minus strand of NC_134080.1, from coordinate 108,385,336 downwards.
ACTATAACCTTGTTCAACTGGAGATAATCGATACACATACGCATAGAATCATCCTTTTTTCTTCACAAACAAAACAAGAGCATCCCAAGGTGATACACTGGGATGAATAAAACCCTTATAAAGAAATTCCTCTAACTGATCCTTCAACTCCTTCAAATCAGGAGGAGCCATACGATACGGAGGAATAGAAATGGGCTGAGTGCCCGGCAACAGATCAATGCCAAAATCAATATCTCTATCAGGCGGCATGCCTGGAAGATCAGCTGGAAACACATCAGGAAAATCCCGTATTACTGGAACCGAATCAACTAAAGGGGTATCAATACTGACATCTCTCACATAGGCTAAATACACGTCACACCCCTTCTCAACCATACACTAAGCTTTAAGAAAAGAAATAACTCTATTGGGAGTGTTATCTAAGGCACCCCTCCACTCAACACATGGTACACCTGGCAAAGCCAGCGTCACGGTTTTGGCGTGACAATAAAGAATAGCATAATGGGGCGACACCCAATCCATGCCCAAGATAATATCAAAATCAACCATGCTGAGTAACAATAAATTAGCTCTGGTCTCAAAACCACTAAGAGCAACCAAACACGACTGATAAACGCAGTCTACAACAAGAGAATCTCCCATATGAGTAGAAACATAAACAGGGGAACTCAAAGAATCCTGAGGTACACCCAAATGCGGAGAAAAATAAGAAGACACATAAGAATAAGTAGAGCCTGGATTGAATAAAACCGGTGCATCTTTATGACAAACCACGACAATACTTGTGATGACAGAATCAGAGGTAACAACCTCGATATGGGCAGGAAGAGCATAGTATCTGGCTTGGCCTCCCCCTCTAAGTGACCTCTACCTCCCTAACCTCCACCTCTAGCTGGCTGAGCAGGTGGGGCAGCAACTGGTGCTGTAATTATAGCCTAAGAACTCTGCGAGGCACGCTGTGGCTGAGAGGTCTGTGGAGGTGCACTCCTCCCAAGTATAGGTCAATCCCTCACCACATGGTGCATGTCACCACACTCAAAAAAAGCTTTGGGAGGATGTGGTAGCTTTGACTGGCTCGGGCCAGGTCTGCTGGACTAACCTCTGAAAGCACCCAGAGCAGGAGGCACGCTAGAAACCGGAGGTGCATAATAAGGCTCCTGGGATCTAGGAGGAGCTGGAGCACTACTGTCTACTGGAAGAGCTGAATAAACAGGGCAACTCATATAGCCCTACCATGACGACCTACAACTGGGGCACGGGCCCCAGAATAATGGCCCGACTCTCGAGACCTCTTGGCCTCCCTCTCCTCTCTCTCCCTAGCATGCATACCCTCAATCCTCCTAGCAATGCTCACCACCTGCTGATAAGAAATATCCATCTCCAACTCACGAGCCATGATGGATCTGATGTTGGGAATAAGGCCCTCAATAAACTGGCGAACCCTCTCGTGGATAGTAGAAACCAAGGCTGGCATATGCCTAGCCAAACTGGTGTAACGGACAACATACTCTGAAATAGTCATAGCGCCCTGGCGCAAATGCTCAAACCCTTCACGCCATGCGTCCCTGAGGCTCTGAGGAACATACTCCCTAAGGAACAGATCTGAAAACTGAGCCCAAGTCAGTGAAGCAGCCTCATCTGGACTGTCTAACTCATAGGTGCGCCACCAGTCGGCCCCTCGAAGCTGGAAAGTAGTGAAAGAAATCCCGTTCGATCTTGAGATACCCATGGTACGGATAATGTAGTAACACTCATCTGATGTGTCACCAGTCATGTGCCACCAGAGCATCCTCCGATGCTAGACCACTGAACACATGAGGCTTGTACCTCTTGAACCTCTCAAGCCTCAATTGTTCGTGCTTGGAAGCCACTGTCTGCCCTCGGGCTGAACTGACACTATAGTTGGTATAGGAATAATCTTAGGGATCTGCTCAACATGCACTCACTGCTCAGGAGTGCGGGCGGCAGGAGTCTGTGCTCCTCCCCCGGCTTGGGATGTGGTTGCAGTAAGGGAAAACAACCCTGCCTGAGCTAAAGTGGTGTACATACTCATGAACTATGCTATAGTCTCCTGAAGAGCTAAAGTAGTAGTAGTAGTAGTAGGCGTGTCAGGTGCTTGGACTCTAGATGGAACTGCTGGTAGTATCTCTGCGGTAGCTCACGCAGGTGCTCTGGCTGCACCACGTGTGCGTTCTCGGCCTCTACCCCGACCCTGGCCTCTGTTGGCTGCAGTAGGGGGCGCGGGTGCCTGATCATCTCGAGTAGCACGTGTCCTCACCATCTGGGAGAGAATAGAAGACAAAAGTTTAGAATTGTGATGTCAAAATATCGCACGACAAGGAAATCAAATAAAGTGGAAATTTTTCTTAACAGCTACATAGCCTCTCGTAGATAAGTACAGACGTCTCCGTACCGATCAGCGAAACTCTAATAAACCGTTTTGTGATCCATGACTCCTATGAACCTAGATCTCTGATACCAACTTGTCACGACCCCAGTTCGCCCTCCGTGAACTATCGTGACGGCACCTAGTCTCTACAACTAGGTAAGCCTAACAAGTGTGAAAATAAATGGAAACTTGCGGAAATATAAATTAAAGGCCAATAATAACCAAATGAAAAACACTATATAAAATGTCGCTCGACATATACTGCACAACATTTCAGAATTCTAAAACACTATCCCAAAACCCGGAAACTAACGGGAACACAAGCCTTTGGAATATCTAACAGTCTAACTCCAGAATATCTAACAAGAAAGAAAATACAAAAGGGAAATGTTTAACAGCTAGAATGGAAAGGGACTCCTCGGTTTGCGGATGCAGCAGATGTACATCGAAGTCTCTATAGCGGATGCCTCCGTCAAGGATGGTAGGCCTGAGTAGAAGTACCTGGATTTGCACATGAAAAACATGCACAGAAAGGGCATGAGTACACTACAACGGTACTCAGTAAGTGTCAAGCCTAACCTCGGTCGGGTAGTGACGAGGAAGGTCAGGGCCCTACTGAGATTAAGCAAATATAAAGATGACAGGATAATATAAGTAGTACAATTGAAAATCTACAGTAAGAATATACACAGGATAAAAAGAGTACAATAACGAAAGCAGAGATAAAGGCAAACCACAAGGAAGTAACTGGGGATCTCACAGTATCCCGAGGATCTATTAGTATCCGGAGGATCTCTTGGTATCCTCAATATATACTAGGGATCTCTTGGTATCCTCAATATATGCCAGGGATCTCTTGGTATCCCTAGGATCTCTCGGTATCCTCAATATACGTGCCAGAGATCTCTTGGTATCCCGCACCTCAGTCCAGATCATAAATACGTACACAGGATTTCCTGGGATGCCGTCGCGTAGTCCCAATAAAACACACAGTAGCAATACAAGAATAGTAAATTAATTGCTAAATTCGTACTAAGTAACAGTTGATTCTAGCCTAACATGCTTCACATAATGCAATTAAGGCAGTTTAAGTAAATAGACAATTCACTCAACTAAGCATGCTTTTCTAAACTAACAGTAGGCTAAGTTTGCAAGTAGAATAAAACAGGAAAGGAAGGAACTCAATTCAAATACTTAAAGTAAAACCGGATTTTCAACAATTAGCTCAAGTACGCACTCGTCACCTCACATACAAGGCATTTCAATTATCAAATATATTGTATCCTAAGGGGAAGGTCCCCATACAAGGTTAGACAAGCCACATACCTCGAACCAACTCAAAATCAACCTGACACCACTTCTTTGCCACGAGTACTCAACTCCAAATAGCCCAAATCTATTCAGTTCAATTGCATAAAATAAATAACACTTCAAATAACTGATTCTACAATTAAATCCTAAGCTAATACGCAAAATTATGTAAAATGACCAAAACGCCCGTAGGACCCACGTCTCGGAATCGGGTGAAATTTATATTTCCAGAAACCTCGTACTCTTACGAGTCTATACATAACAAGAACACTGAAATTGGAGTCCAAATGGCCCCTCAAATCCTCTTTTAAAGGTCTCTTAAACTAAAGCCCTAATTACCCATTTTTTCCCAATTTGTTTTCATCTCCAATTAGGTCTTTATTCACATAAAAACGAGTTATGAAGTCAAGGATGTTACCTCCAAGTGATTCCCCTTTGTTTTCCTGAAAAATCTCTCCCAAAAGCTTTAAACCCGGATGAAAATGATGAAAGAATAGCTCAAATTCGTGAAGGCAACTATTTATATGTTCTGCCCAGCGATTTCTGCATTTGCGGCCCTGGGACCGCATCTGCGGTCCTGCTTCTGCGGAGACTTTGTCACATCTGCGACTTTCACTTAAAGACCCAATTTTCGCATCTGCAGAACATTAACCGCAGGAGCGGTTCCGCTTCTGTGAACCCTTCACCGCATCTGCACTTCCTGAGGAGATGGCCAATTCTTGCTTCTGCAGCCACTTAGCTGCTTTTGCGACATCGCACGTGCGGTCCCCAAACCACAGATGCGGAAATACCAAAAGCAGCAAAAATACAACAGCTGCAACTTTCCTCTAACTTCCCGTTAACCATCCAAAATCACCCCGAGGCCCCTGGGACCTCAACCAAAGGCACAAACATCACCTAATACCTTATTCAAACTTTTACCAATCCTTAAAACACCTAAAACAACATCCAAACCTCGAATTAAACAAGGATTTAAGCCTAAGAACTCCAAATTTCCTAAAAATATGCTTTCGATCAAAAGGTCTATCATAACTCGTCTGAATGACCTGAAATTTTGCACAAACATCATATTCAACACTACGAAGTACTCGAACTTCCGGAATTCCATTCCGACCCTCGGATCAAAATCTCACTATTGGACCGGAAACTTCAAAAATTCTACTTTCGGCATTTCAAGCCTAAATTAGCTACGGACCTACAAAACACAATCCGAACATGCCCCTAATCCTAAAATCACCTAACGGAGCTAAAAAAACAATCGGATTTCCATTCCGAGGCCGTTTTCACACTGATCCGACTACGGTCAACTCTCCAACACTTAAGCTCTCATTTAGGGACTAAGTATCCCAAAACTCTCCGAAACTCAAAACCGAACGTCCCGGCAAACCAAAATAGCGAAAATAAACACGGGGAAGCCGTTAATCGGTGATCGGGGCATAAATTCTAAAAACGACCGGCCGGGTCGTTACAACATCTTACTATCATGGTCATGTGGTACCATGCAAAATAAATACATACACTATTATTTCATTAAAATATCCATATAAGAATACACATATTTTCTCAGATTATAATTTTCCTAATCTCATAAAAAGAGTACAAATTTTCATATGCTTAATTCTTAAGATGGTAAAAAGATAACCTTCTTTTCTTGTGAAAAAAATAATTTCTATCTTTACAATTAAGAAAATATCATAACTTTTCTATATTATGTGTATAATTTGCCATATCTGAAAATAGCAATAATGGTAAGTATCCAAACTTATACTTATAAAACTTTTAGTAAAATATTCTACTTAAAAGAAGATACCACACTAATATAATATCTAACAAAAACATTTCGACGAAATTATGTTCTGATATTAGTTCTCTTCCATTATTAAAAATATTTTTCAGCAAATTAGAAATAACAACTGCCTTATCACCTCTATACAATCTCAACTTTTATTTATTATACCTTTTATGCATATCAATATTGGCCAGTCTTTATGACTCGCTAGATCACTACTGTTCTACTCCCACCTACTTAAAATGCTTCTTATAAAATACTCCCGTTAATTCCTTCGAACTCATGTGTATTTACTACGGCACATCCTAATGCTAAGGTACAAGATGTAAAAATTGTATTCATTTGTACATGTACATTGACCCATGACCAGATGACATTATATGCGCATATATATGTATATATATATATATATATATGTACATAGGATATGGAAAAAGGTTATGGCATTATATACGCACCACCACCAGATTAGTTGGTATACGTTGATGATTTTGCCCACAGTGGCCGAGATGATATGATGGGATGCCCTTAGAGTCCTGATGATGTTATGAAACATGTACCTATGCACGACATAACATTCATACACATATGCATTGCACTATAATTATTTCATGAATTACAGTGTTATCCACACTTATAGGTTGAGTCATTTATGTGCCTAACATACTCGGTACATTATTCGTACTGACATCCCTTTTGCCTGTGGATGCTGTGTTTCATGTCCACATGTCCCGATAGACAGATCGAGAGCACCCAAGTAGGCAATAAGCTCAGCGGAAGATGTTGGTGCGCTCCATTTGCTTCGGAGTTGCTTGTGTTTGTTAGTATGATTTAGACGTGTATTGTTTGGTATGGTGGGACTTTTTCCCGGCCTTTATGAAAATTATGTATTCTTAGAGGCTTGTAAACCGAGATGTCATGTACGTAAAATATTGTATGACCTTGTCGGCCTATGTTCAGTATATGAGTGGTTATTTAGGTCTTATAGGCCCGTATATCTTATGTATAAGTTGGTATTACATGTTGTATTCTACCTATTTCACAGCAGCCTCTCCAGCTCAGTTATTTATAATAGTATGATATGAAAAGATATGTTATGTTAGTACTCGGTTGAGTAAGGTACTGGGTGCTCGTCGCGGCCTATCAGTTTGGGTCGTGACATTATGTTGAGGAGCCAGTAGCCATTTTGGACAGCCAGGTCAGAAAGCTCAGGTCAAAGAACATTGCTTCAGTAATGATCTAGTGGAGGGGTCAACCGGTCGAGGAGTCAGCTTGGGAGACCGAGCAGGATATGCACAGGTGTGACCCTTATCTTTTCATAGCTTCAAGTGTGTCTTTATACTCGTTCGAGGACAAACTACTATTTTTTAAGAGGGAGAGAATGTAACGACCTGGCCGGTCATTTTGAGAGTTAGAGCTCTGATCCCCTAATAACTGCTTTACCCATATTTATTTCTGCTATTGTGACTTTTCAGGGTTATTGGTTGTGAATTTCGGAGTGTTTTGGTACACTTAGTCCTTAAATGAGAGCTTAAGTCTTAGAATTTGGATCGTAGTTAGAACTGTGTAAAGACAGTTTCGGAATGGAATTCCGTCAATTTCTTCAGCTCCATTGGGTGATTTTGGGCTTAAGACCGCATCCAGAATGTGTTTTGGAGGTCTGTAGTAGATTTAGGCTTGAATTGGTGAAAGTTGGAATTTTGGCGATTTCGGCCAGTAGTGGAAATTTTGATATCGAACCTGGAATGGAATTCCAGAAGTGGCTATAGGTTCGAAGTGTCAGTTGTGACTTGTGTGTGAAATTTGAAGTCATTCGGACAAGGTTTGATATGTTTCAACGTCGTTTGTAGAATTTGGAAAATTCAAAGTTCCTTAGGCTTGAATCCGTACTTAATTCATGTTTTTGATGTTGTTCGATGTGGTTTGAAGGCTCGATGTGGTTTGAAGCCCGCATGTGCATGACTTGGGAGCAGGTGCAGAGACTGTGGAAGTTACTGATTTCCGCAGGTGCGACTGGTTGGATCGAAGGTTCGGAATCCGCAGGTGCGAGAAATAGCCGCATGTGTGAGGATCACTGGGCAGAAAAGGAGTTAGAATCGATGGTTAGTTCATTTCACTCCATTTTTTATTTTTGAGCTCGGGAGAAGGCGATTCTCTAAGGGATTTTGAGAGTAATCTTTTGGGTAACGATTTCTTACTGGAATTTGGTTTTATTATATTGTAGTTTTCTTCATTTAATCAAGGAAATTGAGTGAGAAATGTGGGAAAATGAGGGAATGTTCCCTTATTGAATTTCTGAGTTCTGATCGGCTTTTAGGCATCAACTTTAGATAATTTTTGTACGAGTTATGTCGTGAGTGAATGGGTGTTCTAAATTGGTAACTTTTACAAGATTCTGATTCGTGTGCTGGGAGACATTTTGGGTGTTATTCCTATTTTCATTCCTTATGCAATTGATTTGATTAGATTTGGGTCATTCGGAGTTGGATACTCGTGGAAAGAGAGCGGTTTCGGATTGATTTAAGCGGTTCGATGTAAGTGGCTTGCCTAACCTTGTGTGTGGGAACTTCTCATTATTATGTTTGGTACTGTATGATGTGTGAGCGTCGTTTACGTAAGGTGAGGAGTACGTACACGGGCTATTGTTGTAAAAATCCCATTTTTCTTCTAAATCATAAACTGTTTCCCTTTGTTTGAACTACACTACTATGTTTAATTACCTAGTCTAGATTAGGAAAGCATGCCTACGTGTTTGACTGTCTATTTGAAACTCTATGCATCATGTTTAGGTAGATTCCTATTTTTCTTGGTTACGTTTAGTCTAAATTGTACATTTTGATGTTGTAACTATCATGTCATTGTTGAACTACATATTTACTTTGGGACTACGCACGTATTCCGGGAGATCCCCTAGCACTACATATTTATTTTGGGACTAGGGACGTATTCCGGGAGATCCCCCTGTCTTGCATATTTACTTTGGGACTACGGACGTATTCCGAGATATCCCCTAACAGTGCATATTTATTTTGGGACTACAGACATATTTCGGGAGATCCCCCTATACTGCATAATTTTTCGGGACAACGGAACGGTATCCCGGGAGATTTCCTTGTATTTCCTTGTTCTGAGCCGAGGGCTCCCTTGATTGTTAATTCTGTGAACTTCCTTAAATATTTTACTGTAGAATATATTTATATCTCTTACTGCTTAATTAATTTTATTTAGACCGATAGGGCCCTAACCTGGCCTCATCACAACTCGACCGAGGTTAGGATTGGCACTTACTGAGTACCATTATGGTGTACTCATGCCCTTTCCTGCACATGCTTTTGGTGTGCAGATCCAGGTACGAGCTACCAGCCTTGGATTTAGTGTGTGCTTTCTGATTTAGGAGACTTCACGGTACTTCTGCTCGCGTCCGTAGACCTCAGAGTCCCTTATTCCTCGTGTAGAGATTTTTTTTGTTTTCTTCAGACATTTTGTATAGAGCAATATAGACTTATAAAAACTTCTTACTAGCGACATTTCGGGTTTTGAGAGTGATGTTATTGTATATGCCGAGTGATACTATCCTTGTTATTTAAATTATACTATTTAGCTTTTATCGTTATGGTTCTTTCAAATTTTTTGCAATAATAGGATTACCTAGTCGTAAAGACTAGGTGCCATCACGACACGTTTCAGAGGGGAAAATTGGGTCGTGACAGCAGCTACAACCGGGACGCAGGTACATCTTCAATCCATCTCCCATAGAACACATCAACATCAACAACCAACATCTGCACGCAAGGTTCATAAGTGTAGTATGAGTACAACCAACCCCACATACTCAGTAAGTAACAAACCTAACCTTAGGTTGAAAGCAGTGACGAGCTAACACAAGGTCGGTTTCAATACTGATATCTCACAACAGTTCATAACGGCATAATTCAAGTATAAAAGAGGTATCTCAGAAGTAAAAATGCTCAGCTCGTTCACAGTTCCAGAAAATAGTCATGCCTTTCAAGTATCTCAGTGAAAACCCAAATCTTTTATCGAAAATGGCAAAAATACGAGTAAGTTTAAAAATTTAAATTTTTTAAATATCCTTTCCACAATAAATAAGATGTTTCATTTTCTTTCTAGATAACCAGTGTAAAATACCTCTATAGGCCCACATATTAATGTGTGTAAAAAGTCATGAATGACATGATACCGTATAGCATGAGGAAAATTGCATCTCTATGCCTGTATGTCATGTGTGCATGAAAACACCATGTATCTCAGAGATGAATTATGTACTCACACTCTTAGAGTACTCAATCTCATTGTCTCAAGCTTTTCACTCATCATGCTCAACCACTTGGTACTGTATATGGCCCATACGACCTAGGGAAAATCCATCCTGGAATATAAACATCACTGACCATCAGTCACTCAGTATCGAGGAAGGTCAATCCGGCCCCATGGTGAAGATCCATTTCCAGGTATATAAATGTTTTGGACAAGATCCATGTCCAGGGAAGATCCACCCCTCAATATAATCAACCATGCTCACTGGGGGTGTACAGATTCCGAGGGGCTCCTACAGCCCAAGCACTATAATCCGCACGGACAACTCACACGCTATAATATCAATATCTGGATCCGCACGGATAGCTCACGTGTTGTAGAGACAACTCACGTGCTATAGTATCAATATCCTCACAAACAGGCCCCTGGCCTCACTCAGTCATCAATCTCTCCAGTCTCACTCACGGGCTCACAATGTCATGAAACTAGTCTAACAACAATGATATGATGTATCAACAAATAACAAAGTGAGATTGAGATAATAATATGAATGCATGAATATGACTAAGCACAAAATATCAATGAAATTAGTGGAATGGCAACAAGAAACGACCACTATGGGTACTAACAGTATCAGCATAAAGCCTAAACATGACATATAGCATGATTGATATCTCATTTACTTTAAAACATAAATATTTAACAAAATAAGACTACTATACAATGCCATGGAAACAACAGAGTCCCAATTCACATGGTGTATACCCACATGCCCGTTACCTAGCATGTGTGTCACCTTAATACCAATCACATAAGACGTAATTCATGGATTCATACCCTCACCACTATGTTTAGAAGGGTTACTTACCTCGAACAAGCCAATACCAATGCCGAGCAAGCCAAGCGATGCTCAAAAAATTCTATTACACGTGTATCGACCTCCGAATGGCTCAAAACTATCAAAAAGAAACTTTAACATATCAATTAACGCCAAAGGAAACAAACCCAATCGATAAAAATCGAATCTTTAATCAAAAACCCATAATCGACCCAAAAATCAAACCTAGGCCTGCACCTCAGAACCCAACAAAACTCACAAAATTTGACAACTCATTCAATTACGAGTCTAACCATACTAATTTCATCCAATTCTGACTCTGAATCGATGTTTAATATTCAACTATTCACTTAAGATTTTTTGTTTGATAAAAACCCCTAATTGTCCAATCCAAATATGGATTAATTCAAAAATAAACTAATATGGTCATATGAAAAAAACAATTGTAGTTTTATACTGACCCTAATGAAAATATAAGAAGTACGACGCAAAAATCACCTCAATCGGACCTCTGGAATTCAAGATATGCTCAAAATACCAAAAGAACGTAGTCTGATTTATTATACAGAGGTATTTTTGCTTTTTAGACAAAACCTCCGCACCTGCGCTTTTCCAGCTGTCATTTCCGCTTTTGGTGACCATTTTTCGCACATGCGGGGTCGCATATTGTGAGCATATGATTTTTGCCCTATATGAAATACTCCTATAAAATAAAATAAAATAAAATAGATTTTTCCAATTATTCGTCATTTTACAGGATTTTTGTACGATTTTATTAATTGTTTGCATTTATGTGCACGTTTAATTTTGTTAAAAATCATAAATGTCAAAAATACCATGCATTACATTTAGATTTTTGTTTTTATATTTTTAGGATTAATTAGTTAATTAATTATTTTATTAAGAATGAAAATCACAAAAAATAGCTCATTTTTACATTTTTTCTTTTTAATTCTTAGATTAGTGATTTTTCTCTTTTAATTTAGGATCAAGTAATTGTTATAAATGTTATAATTAGGTAACTAGCTTAATTTTACAAGTTAGATTAATTTAGGAATTTAATATAGGATTTTTAATTAAAGAAAAAGAAAAAGAAAAACAAAGAAAAAAAATAAGAAAATAATTGAGGAGAAAAAGGGATTTGGTTTGAATTTGGGCAATTTTAATACCAAATCGGCCCAAATTTTTCCCTCCAAATCAACCCAGATTCAAGCCCAAAATTAGCTATATACAGTTCCCCCCCTTTCAAAGCCAAACGACCTCGTTTTGTTTTCCCTCAATCACAACCGTTGGATCAGTGTGATCCGACGGCTCCAAATTAGCCTCTTAATAATATATAAATGTTCGAACGGACCCCCCCTCTCTCAGACCCCCCTCTCTTCGTCTCTCACCATCTCAGAACCCTCCTGAACCACCGCCGCTGGCCGGCGATACTCCAAACCACTCCAAAATTTAGCCCTACAATCCCCAGCCTCCCCTCGTCACTATCCTGCCACTAATTGCCCCAAAAGCCTTGCCCATTTTTTCCAATTTCAGATCGACTGATTTGAGCCAATCTGATTTCAATGGTTTTCAAGGCTCAATTTGAGCCAAAGTTTATGCCAATCGATTGTTCTTGACAAGAACAATCGATTATCGTTAGTTTTTGTTTATTTCAAGGCCCGCCGGACTCCGACCAAGCACCCACTAACCGGCAAAACTTTATCGTCTTTGTCGTTCTTTGTCTTGCCTCGTTCATCGTCACATTCAAGGCCAAAATCAGTATATTTTCCTCCTCATATCTCTTTGTTTCTATTTATTCATTTTTTTCCATTTAGGTGTTAATCTTGTTTGTTTTGTTTGTTGATTCATTTAAATTTCAGTAAAATAGGATTTTTAGTTAATTGCATTGATTAAGTGTAGTTAAATGCGCTTAGGTTAATTAAATCTGCCCTGTTCAACTTGGTAGTTTAATTAAGGGATTGCTTCTATTTCAGATTGTTTTGTTTTGGTGTATCTCTGATTTGGGTTTAATTTTTTGAGGTGGGAGGTTTGAATGCCGATTGGATTTGAAGGGTTTTGAAAGGGTAATATTGAAAACCTTAAAGGGTTAATTGGAAACCAATTCAGGGGCCTAGTTGGTTCTAGGAGGTTCTAGAAGGGGTTAATGGGTAATCAAACAATCAGAATTTAGGTCAAAATTGGTGAAAATTGCAATAATCAGTAATTGAAGGGTTAAAATTGGGTTTTACATATGGTAAATATCAGAAGGTTCTAGGTCTTTTCACAGCTGTCCCTATCCTTAGCATGAAAATGCTAATATTGTGTAGGAAAAAGGACATACAACTGTAAAAAGATGTACTATTCTGAAATTTCTGAATTTAGGGTAGGATATTCCATTTTGATTCCATTTTTGTACACTCTATAAAAGGAAGAACATTCACTCATTGTCACATACAGAATCATCATTAATTTTAGCATAAAAAGATTCTGAAAACACACACTGATTAGAGATCAGATACCTAGAAAAATACACAAAAGTTTCTGCATTACACTCACTGAAATTGGACTCGAATTGTTTTCAAATTTCTCTTCTATTATGAACTCAAAAGTTGTCTTGGGAATTTCTAGTTTTCTAAGCTGAAGTAGGGCTGGTTATTGAAATTGTGGTGTTGATTAGCACTGCTGCTCTTTGTTGCTGGTTTTCTGTTGTTATTTCATCTTGGCTGATTTCAGGATTTTTCTTTCTTTATTGTTGTATCCAGGTACCTTCACGGACTATGAAATGCAAAAACAAGAAGCTATAATATGTTGGCTGGAAAGTGAAAACTCCAGATCCATTTCTTGTTTAATGTTTTCTATGCTTTTCTTTCTTTATTTGTTGTTTTTTTCATTTGTCCAAGCTGTTTTTTTCCTTTAAACTTGATGTTTACTTCTATTCAGTCAGTCATAATGTTTAGGTCGAAAGTTAGAGTTGATCTAGTGTTTCATGTGTGTTTGAATAATTTGTCACTATTTGAGAACTCTAATATTTAAGGATTGTGTTAGACTTGTGATTGCCTGTTATTTGTATATGCTTGTGATGGATAAATACCTCCAATCAAGTCATGATAAGTGTTAATATTATCTAAGGTTAGGTTAATGTATGATAATTTCATATTAGTATTTGATAGATGTTGAATCATTTTTATGTTTGATTAAAATTAGTTTGTACATGTAAATGGCCCATACTATTACTATTAACAACAAATCATTGAAAGCTGAGTTTATAATTTGGCATCCATGTACCTAATGTTCAAAATTGTTGTATTTGGTCGTAAGTGAGTTAGAGAGTTTAAGCCTAAAGGGCTTTAATATTGAAGGCCCTCTTCGTTAGAGGCTATTGGACCTGACTTTGGCACATGTCAGGCTGGCTCATTTGGAGCTAGACTCAAAGCGTTGTTTCATTGTCTTTCTCATTTTTTTTGGGCTCGATCCCAAGCCCTTCAGGTCCAGCAGTTCCAATTTGTTGAGTTTTTCTATATGTTATACAATAGAAATAGTTTTTTATAATAATTGAAGGGTTGATAATAGAAGGCCGGGCCCAATACCTGGCTATTCGGCTATGGTGGTCTCTTGCCTTGGTCTCCATTGCTGGGCTTGATGTCGAGCCCAATATTGTCTTGTTTTCCTCTTGAAACCTTTAGAGAATATTGGGCCTAGTGTTGGCCAAGATTTTTATAATTAAATACTTGGTATATTATCCAATGCATACTTGCAATGAGTAGGTTTAGATTGAACTTTAATATAGATTAAGACCCAATCATCTTTAGGCTGCTTTAGTCAAATACGATTCTTTTAAAAATAGATTGGGGTGTGCCATCCGTAGTTGAATCACCAATAGCCCTCACATTACTTTTATAACATAGATACTAAAAATGAATGTTCGTAATTTGCTTTAGGCAATCTATTATCATGGGTGCGTACACGTTCGCGTGACATAATTGCAATCCTAAAAATAATATCGGGGTATGCGTTCGAGTAACTTCAACCAAAATTTCTTAATAATAAATCTTGATTAATTGTGGACACGTACGCGTGACATGATTTTTGACGCGCCAAATGAAATGAGTATTCGTACGCGTAACTCATCTTAAGTTAATTCTTCAAATACGGATTATCAACTGATTAATGGCGGTAAAAGGTAAAAAGAAATATAGGTCCTAAAATGAGTAATTGTACAAAATAAGCCGAGTATAAATTCCTAAGCGACCGTGCTAAAATCACGGAACCCGGGAATGCCTAACACCTTCTCCCGGGTTAACAGAATTCCTTATCTAGAATTTCTACTTCGCAAACTTTTAAATAAAGTCAAAAACTTCCTCGATTTGGAATTTAAAAATAAACCGGTGACTTGGGACACCATAAACTATCCAAAGTGGCGACTCTGAAAATTAAAATAAATAATCTCATTTCGAATAATGTCACTTAAATTGGAAAAAATCCTATATACAGGGTGGTAAAAAGGAGGTGTGACAGCTCTGGCGACTCTATTGGGGACATCGAACCCAGAATCTCTGGTTTAGGGTTCAAGAATTCGAGCATGTTAATGTGATTTTTATTGGGCTTTATTTAGGCTTGTCAAGAATCCGAGCTTGTTACCTCCACCGAGTAGCATACTTGCAAAACATTTCTATAGGTTTCTTCTTTAGATTATGAATATAGAACACGTCTGGCGCATTCTCTGTATTAAACCTAAACCTTTCCTCAAAGTCGGACGCCATGCCTACCCACCTTAACCACATCTTTGGATCTTGGCTGATGTACCAACACAATGCATCTCCTTTCAAACTCCTCATGAACAGCTTCATGCGGATTCTCTCGTCTTTCCCTACTCCAACCAGCTTATCGCAGTATGTCCTCGGATGGACCCTTGGACCACCCGTGGCATCAAACATTTCGAACTTAGGAGGTTTGTACCCCTCTAGTAGTTCGACATCAGGCTGTATGCAGAGATCCTCATAGTTCAGCCCCTCAATTCCTTTGCTTCCCTCAACGCCCTGGATCCGGCTAGTCAATTTCTTAAGTTCCTTAGCCAAATTTCTGATAAGCAGATCCTTTTCGTCAGACTCAGGTGTGCTTGAGATAGGTTGGGTAGAGTGCGTCATGGTCTCAATGTAAATGGGGGTATTATGGTGGCCTAGCGTGTGAGTGTGGAAATGGTCATTTGTGGAGTTTTGAGGTTCTGGGATGAGTAGTGGAGTGTTGTTTGGGACATTACAGGTGTTGCACTAGATCTTTGGTGGAGCAATATGATGTTGAGGAGCGGGATGATTTTTTTTCTTTGGGATGTTTTGAGGAGGTGTAGGGTTTTGAGTGTTGGGGAAGTTGATGTCTGGGGTGCTGAGGGAAAATTACAGATTTGCCAAATTTTGAACCTGATCAAGCTCTTCCTGAAATTTTAGCAGCTTTTGTTCGAGTTTTGACACATTCTCCTGAGGAACCTGAGTACCATGGCCATTAGTAGCTTCTCCCCGTTCAGTTGGATTCTCCTTCCTGATGTTGTTCAGAACTTCCATCTTGGTTTTGTGCTTGTTTCTGACAGGACTAAGAGGAGGAGTGGGTGGAGGGCCCCTAAATCTCGTGGAATAAGATGATGATGCCAGAGTGCACGAACTAACCTTTGGGGAGGGGAATAATAAAACAAAACAAAAAAATAAGACAAAAGGTAATGAAGTTAGTGCGGATACTAAAGAGTATTGCAATATTTAAACACATAGTGCAAGAATGTAATGCGCGTCCTAATTTGGGAACCTCTTTGTGCCCGAGATAGGCCTAGCGACTAATTGATTTGGAGAACTTAGAATGCTAAATGCCTCATTTTATTGATAAAAAATAAGACGAACCCCAAATTGACACTAAATAAACAGGAAATAAAGTCACTAATGGCCATTGGCCTTATTACATTTTATAAAGCGAAAAGATAAACTCCTATCTACTTGGTTCCTAAAGGACCTTCCCCAGATTCGGCATCCTTGGCTCCATCGAATAGCTTCCCCAACTCGCAAAGTCCCAACAACAGGTATGCTCTAGCAAGATGTCCGCCTTTGTTTCCTTCAGCCTTTTGACAATCTTCAATCCTTTTGCGAAATTTCCTCTCCAGTTCTACTATTCCTTGCTCCAAATATCCTAGCCTTTAGTTGGCACTGACATCATATCCTTCCATTCCTCAATCAGCTTTTGGTGTTCACTCTTGCATTCGCGGATCCTTTTGCACAACTGGTTGTATTTGACTCGTGCCTCGGCCTTTTCATCTATGATTCCGTGACCTCGAACAAACCCAGGTTGGCCCAGACCATCATGATTATCTTCCAACCAGCCTGAATAGTAGGGAGTACTACCAGCATGAATCTATCTTGCTCGATGGTGTCTTTCCCCATTACGATTTTGCAGTGCCACAAATGCTGAGCTTGGCACTTGTAGGGACTATCATCATTTTGGAAGTCAACTCTGAAATGGCTCATCTTGTCTACCCTGGGTATAATTTGCATCCTACCAGCCTGCCTCATAACTCTAAGAGGGACGTATGGATATGTTCCTCTTAGACCAATCAGTATCAGGAAAGGTGCATATCTGGATCGAGCGATGAACTCCTCGGTCGGAAACCACTCAAACATCCATTGAACTTGTTCTTCAGTCAGAATTTCAAAAAGCTTGACCCATTCTTTAGCATTCTCTGGCTGGGCGAACATATCGAGGATGTAATTCATTCGCTTTGGATGATCAAAAGCGATGTGATCATCCCAGTTTCTTCATTGAATCTCTTGTCGGTATTTGCCTTTTTGGAGGTGTTCCATGAGCCAAAGTTGAAGTAATATATTACATCCTTCGAAGTGTTTTACTCCTCATTGACACTTCTCCAAGGCTCGGTATATGCCTGCAATGATCATGGGCACGATATTGAATGGCTGCCCACCAATCCACTCCATTAGGGTCTTAGTTACCATAGCTAGCCTGGAATGGATTCTCCCTTTCTTCATTGGAAACACGATCAGCCCCAGGAAACAAAACATGAAGACAAAAACCCTACGATGGATGTGCCCCAAAGATGTGATGGCAAACTCGTTAGGGTAGGTACGGTAGGATTTGCTGTGACCGTACATTTCATGCAAGTAGTCAAAAGGAATGTATGATTCCTTTAGGCATGTCTGTTCTGTATTATTCTTCAAACCCATCATTTTGAGGAAACCCTTGCCTTTGCGGTTCTAAGGCATTAGCAAACCCGGAGTTTCCCATACTAAACCGGCTAGTCCTCCTATCTCTTCTAGCAAGGGTGTTATTTCAATGTCCCCAAAGCGGAACACGACCCTTTCCTAATCCTAAAACAGAGTAGTAGCTTTTATGATCATATTGTTAGGTTGGACCTCAAGGAGGGATGGTAGGTTTCCCAAGTATTTTCAGACGAGGGTTTGATCACTAGAGTGTACATCTCTCCACCAGCTTAGCAATCTTGGGTGGATGTTGGTGATCATGCCGAATCTGGGGACTTCGTGCCTCATATTTTTGCAAGACAAATATGGTTAGACCCTTACCCCCACAAGACTCGACTATTTAACATCAATAATTAGCATGAAGCATTTAGTTCCTTAAATAAATGCACAGAACGTGACGACGTCCATTTGGGTTTAAGGAAACTCGGTGGACTTTTGGACAAGGCTATCTTAAAGGATCATTATGCGGACAACATAACTGACCCGGCTAGATTTGACCATGATGCATGAATAAGGTTTCTATGGGGTTTTAGACTGGTACCCTTGAGCAGACAACTCATGGGGGAAGGCACGGAACCGTCGACTGCACCGCAGATCGACTAGTTTTATCGCAAATATGCCTTTCTGAATTAGGGGGAATTATATAGGAAGAGCGCAACCACTCATTAAAAGCGTTGCAATAGTATTTGTTTAGCACGAGTGTAGTATGATATTGAGCATGATTATTCAATAATTAAAAGCATGATGGAATGTATTTGCACGTTTAAGAAAGCAATAAATACAACAGTTTCATAATTTAAAGCGGCAATAAAGGAAAGAAACAAAGAAGGCATGTTAGTTTCGTAATTGAAGAAGGAATTAAATGCTTAAAGAAATTTAAACAAGTAATTACACGTATGAGGGGTACAAATTCACAAAATAATCTGAAATGGTAAAAGCCTAAAAATCCCCTGTAGAGTCACCATGCTGTCGCGCCCCCTTTTTCCCTCTTTACATCAGAAAATCGGGTTTATGACATTTTGTGTATGGGACAACTCATTCCTTTTGGGAACTGGGTTTGCATTTGAAGAGTCTCCACCTAATGATTTAAGGTGCATTAGGACACCTATAGGGTTCCTTTCTGAGTTTGTTTGATAACCAGAGATAGGGTAAGGGCTTGAAATTATCCTAAGTGGAAGGTGTTAGGCACCCCTTAGGATCCACTAGTGTGGTTCTCGACCAGATAGTTTTGTGAATTTTGTACAATTAGCAAGTAGACAAGTATATGCTCAAATATTAGGGGATTTAGGTTTGAACACATAAGAGTTTGGAAACAATTGTTAAAAGGCGAGTTTTGAAAAGGAGTTACAGCTTACACATACTTGAGAATGTAAAAGGAATGGGGGTCCTAGGTTTGTTTATAATATGGATCACATCGATGCAATACCCGGTATGACACTCCTCGAAAGAGGGGATACGCATGGTATTAGCGCACCGGTCATCATATCCATATCTACCCTTCTCACCCCGTTAAGGTATTAAATTGCGGATTGGTCTCGATCTCTATTGCATGCTATTACCCGTCCCATTCCTATCGATCCCGGAGGAACTTAGGGCTACTATTCCTATAAGAGGGAGGATTTTAGGCTGACTCTTAGGTTTTAAAGGTATAAAGGCTAAGGCGTCATACAAAAACATATAGGACTGCACTTAAAGGGTAAACACATAAACAAGTAAAGAGGCTCATGTATACCTCCGCAGACAAAACATATAAAAGCATGACTCAAACACAATTAGGGCCTGAATTTTAGAACACTAAAGCAGGGTGTTTAAATTGTTGAAGTAGACTAAATTAATTACATAATTCAGATAAGAAGTCTGAATCAGGCATGTCTGCTGGTTGTAGTAGTTGGTAGTTAAACAAAGGCGGATTCAGTTTTATCATTATTACCTAACGCTTGCCTAGGCGTGATAGTGATGTCCTGTGAGCATGATGTCTATTACTGATTAGGAATTCAGTAGAATAGTGGTTAATTTTAAACAAGCGACTTGGATCCTATAGGCATGCTTTCTAAACCGTATTAATTAACACGAAAAAAGTGAGCTATTTAATCTGATTCAGACAGGCATGAGTCAAATTGATTTTAACTAAGCTGATTTTAGATCCTATATGCATGATCTTTATTATAGCTGATTTTTGTCCTATAGGCATGATATCTAATTGAACATGCAGTGAAGTAGGCAGGATTTGTTTGGCAAAAAGCGAAATTCCTATAGGCATGATTTCTATTAAAACGAATTTTTTATCCTATAGGCAGGATCTCTATTTGTGTGAAAGTAAAGCATGCAGAACTCAATTTAAACCAAAGCAGATCCTATAGGCATGTTCTCTAATTGATCTTATCGACATACATCCTATAGGCATGTTATCTACCCTTCTAATAGCTAAAACATGCATAATCACCGCATCCTTTTTCACTAGCCAACCCCAATATTTGTTACAAATTATTACATACCAGATACTTGAATTGCATAAAAAAAGTGCTAAATAAGAAATTACAATCATAGGAAGCCTGATTCTAACTTCCTCTATGCGTTATGGAATAAACCACCTCAAATGCCATTGATGTTTCAAAGCCTTTCTCATGCTTGGGTGTGTCAAAGTTCCCTAAGGGTCTCAAGGGACCCCGAGCAGTTCTTATACCCAGGTTTCCATAACCAGACAGAAGTGAGTGCAGTATGGAAGGGCCAACCCTTATGTGTCCAAGTTAAAGAGATCTCAAGGGTCCTAAGGCAAGGCTCACACAAGAGGGGTAATATAGTGGGAGTACAGAGCATAGTTGAAAGAGATTTAATTAAAATTGGGTTGAAAATAGTATGTGGTAAGGGTGGTTTGAAAACAGTAGTAGTAAAACTCAAACTACACAGAATCAGTAGTTACACAAAAGGACCAAGGGGTTTTGGGAATACATTGTATGAAGCATATGACCCCTCACAGCAATAGATGATGCTGGCATGCCCACAAACCAGCTAGAGAAAACAAACACATAGAGGGGATATGGGGGTTTGGGATTCATAGGTCAACAAGTTCACACATAGGGAAGCATTAACCTAAGGGGGAAGGGAACATATTACATCATGCTAATAATGTAACTTAACTGTAGAAATATAAGCAAAAGTAGGCAAGAGTGAAAGAAACTAAAAATAGCTAAAGAAACATGTTGTTGTTGATGCTTGAAAATTAATACGACATACTAGTAGGGAAACAAAGTACAGAAAGGAAAAGTAAGCTAGATTGCATAGTATAGCCTTGACTTTCAGCAGGCTAGACAAAGCAGTAGCACAGTAGTAGTAAAGAAAGAGAGAGTTTTTGAGTGTAAGTGTGTGTTCTGAACTCAAATTGTTCGTGTCTTTGAAAAAGAGAGGGTAGGTATTTATAGTTTTGAAAACGACTGAAGTCTTAATACAAACATGGAAATAATCACAATCCGAATCAATTAACACAAGTGATTCCCTTTAATTAAGGAATCACTGCTTAACGGATACTAACAGGTTTAATTAAGAAAATAAATCAGTTTGGGGACAGATTGATTATTGCCATATAAGCGGCAGTAAAAGAATGAAGTAAATAATCAAGTCTAAGTACGAAAACTCGCTTAGTTTTGGGAGAGGATTCAGCAAAATCAAACATCATAGTAAAGGAAGGGAATCAATTAATTTTAAACAAATGAGTAAAAATTAGGATTTATAAGAAAACTTTTGCAGTCAGTTGCAACATTGAAGGAGTCAGAATCAATCAAGAAAGAAACATAATTATGCACTTCAATATATAAATAGAGTGAAAAGAAGCATCAGACATGCAAGGCCAAACACATTGGCGAAAGAGATAACACAAACATTCAGCAGTAGTAGGAACAAGCTAGGAGTCAATAGTAAAAGAGATCTATTGGAAGCACAGTAGTCAACAACGTCATGTAGTTACACAGAATCAAAAGTGAAGAAAACATAATAACATGTAAAGAGAATCAGAAACAAGTAAAGGTCTCACGGTAACAAGTGAGGAAAACCCTTTTAACAAATTATGGCTTCGACATTAGTCGAGTTTAATAGTTGATAAGAACTCAAATCAGATAAGTCAAACAAGGAAAAGATAGTCAGAAACAAAGAAATTAATCGAACAAGTTCACATTTAAACAAACAGTTTCAGAACTCGATTGAGACCAAAAGGAACTAGGGTTTTCAACATGATGAAATAGGTAGAAGAACAACATGAGAAAATCGTTTTAAACATAGCAAAATCATAAACAACATCAAAATCAGAGAAGAGATCTTTTAAAAAACTTAAAGGAAAACCCTAATCGTTGAAAAATGAAGAGTCACTTTGAAAGAAAACCGGAGAATCTTTGAGAAAAACACTTAAGAAGTTCATAGTAAGCACGAATCTAAAATAGATCTAAAAGAAAATTGAAAGATCTTAAAGCTTATGGTTTTAGAAAACCCAGAAAAAGTGAGAAAGACTTCGAAAGTTACCGATCTAGCCAGAACAGTCAAGGATCTGACTTGAACGACCATGGTTGGCCAGAGAAAGACGAGATGGCCGGAGAAAGACCATGAAAGGGAGTTAAGCAAGGACTGGACCAGATCTCTTCGAGATCTGGCCATGAAATCACGGAAACAAACACCTAGGAGCCATAGGAGGCCGATACATATCTCAAATGGCCATGAGAGACCATGGATTAGGCAGGGATTGCAGTGGATTAGGGTGAAATTAGATGGCAGCGGCTAGGGTTCATGAGAGGTTGCAGAGAGAATTGAGAGGGAAAGTATTCAGAGGCGGCGGGTGATGGGAAATGAATTAAGTTTAGGGGTCTTTCAGGGTTAAAAATGGAAAGGGTGAATATTGGCCGTTAATCTGAATGATCAACGACCTGGATTAAAGAGGGTAGGTAGGGGATCCAGGTTGGGCTGGTTAAATTGGGTTAGTGTCACGACCAGGATTTCCCACCCTCGGGAGTCATGATGGCACCTACTAATGTGATCTAGGCAAGCCAATTGTTTGAACAATTTATCTTTTTACCCATTTTATATTCTTTAAAAATTACTAAGAAATAACATTTAAATAGCGGAATTTAACATAAACGGAAGAAAAATAATATGTTATCTGAACATGAATATCTAATACAACTGTTTGAGTCTCGACTACCCAGAACTGTTGTCACAGTTTCACAAACGGTCTAAGAATACTACAAATAAAGGTCTGAAAGAAATAAATACAACAATGTCTATGGACATGCATGAAAGAAACAGGAATAGTAGATAGAAGGAGACGCCAAGGCCTATGGACTATCTCGGGTCGCCTGAAGAGCAAGAATCAGTAATCCCACTGTGGTCCGAAGTCTACAACACTGGGGTGTGCACAAAAGAGTGCAGAGTGTAGTATCAGCACAACCGACCCCATGTGTTGGTAAGTGCCTAGCCTAACCTCGGCGAAGTAGTGACGAGGCTAGGACCAAAATACCAAATAAACCTGTGCAATTTAATTATAGATAGCAGAAAAGAAGGACAGTAATATACAGTCAAGCATGGGAAGGGGAAACATGCTGCGGGGAAACATCGAATAGTAACAGAAGAGCAACAAATAAATATGAGGATCACCACAGATCAATTGAAAATAGGAAGGGTAAATCATGTTGCGGGGTACAACAAGTATCAACAGGAAACCAGCAAGTAGATGTAGAGAAACCGTAACTCAGTTATCAATAACAATTAGGAAAATCATAGACAAGTGCATGGCATCACCCTTCGTGCTTTAACACTCTCTCACAAAAATAATACACGGCATCACCCTTTGTGCTTTAACACTCTCTCACCAAAATAGTACACGACATCACCCTTTGTGCTTTACACTCTTCCTCACCCAAGCAACAATCACAAGACAAATAGGGTAAGGGAATCTATAACATCGAAATAAAATCAATTAACAACAGAAAATCAATAAATAAGCGTAAAGGACAACATAACTCAATTATCAGCAAGAGTCAGGAAAATCAAGGACAAGTGCACGACATCACCCTTCATGCTTTTACTCTCGTCCTCACAATAAGACTCAATATATATTGCATGACATCACCATTCATGCTTTTACTCTCATCCTCACCATGAAATCAATATAATAGGCACGAAATGGTACATCGTGCGGCACGACATCACCCTTTGTGCTTTAACACTCTTCCTCACCCAAACAACAATCACAAATGAGAGGGCAAGGGAATAAATGAAATTACAATAAGAATCCCGTCAAGGGAACAACAATTCAGCTATTAAGTCCCGACAAGGGAGATAACAGATAAAGCAACAATAGCCCGACAAGGGGGGGCAACATAATGATCTCTTCTCTTTCTCACTTTTACTTCACAATTCACTTCACAACTCGAACCAATGCTCTAAAGGTTTAATTATCACTTATACTTTCACAATTCACTTCACAACTCAAGCCAATGCTCTAAAGGTTCAATTATCACTTATACTTTCGCAATTCGTTATCTAACTTGAGCTAACACTCCTCAATGTTCATAGGTCACAATTCCTTCCACAAACTTTACACAACAAATAGAAACCATCACCAAGGCATGAAAGATACAACAAAGTCATGATAATCACAATATAAGACTCACGGTCATGCTAGACACCAACGTATAGATACTCGTCACCATGCCTATACGTCGTACTCAATAATTACCACATAGCAAATAGGACTCGACTCCTAATCTCTCAAGCTAAGGTTAGACCAAACACTTACCTCGATGCCACGAACACAATTCAAGTCTCTACTATCGCTTTACCTCTTGACTCCACCACCAATTCGCTTGTATCTAGCCACAAGTTACTTAATTACATCAATAAACGCTAAATGAATAAATTCCAATGCATGAAAATAAGTTTTCCAAAGTTTTGCCCAAAAAGTCAAAAATCGCCCCCGCGCCCACATGGTCGAAACCCGAGGTTCGAACCAAAGTATAAAAGTTGCAGGTTGCAGATATGGGAAATGTGAACATGGGTTCACAATTGCGAACCCGACCTCTGCAATGTTGGGAAATGCGAAACAGGGCTCGCATTTGCGAACCCTTCAGAAATGTTGGACTTTCGCATTTGCGAACAAAATGTCACATTTGCGACACATATGTCGCATTTGCGGCCTCAAGCGTTACCAGAAGACATCGCATTTGCGAAGGGACACTCACATTTGCGAGGTGGAGCAAGACTGGGATTCCTTCGCAATTGCGACAAGCCGCTCGCATTTGCAATCCAGGCTTGCTATGCACAACTGAAAAATCTACAATTTTCTAAGTCCAAAATACACCCCGTGGCCTATCCAAAACTCACCGGAGCCCTCAGGGCTCCAAAACAAACATACACACAACCTCAAAAACATCCTACAGACTTATTCGTGTAATCAAATTACCAAGATAACATCATGAACATCGAATTAAACCTCAAGATCAATGAAATTTCTCAAAACTTCTTTAAACATCATATTTTGCATTTAAGGTCCGAATCACGTCAAATGGATTCCATTTCTTACCAAACTTCACAGAATTATCTTAAATCACATATAAGACTTGTACCAGGCACCATAACCAAAATACAGGCCCGATTCTATCAAGTTTTAATCGAAATTCATTTCCAAACCTCATAAATAATTTTCTTTAAAAATTCATTTGTTGGGCTTGGGGCCTCGGAATTCGATTTTGGGCATACGCCCAAGTCCCATATTTTCCTACGGACCCTCTAGGACCGTCAAATCATGGGTCCGGATCCGTTTACCCAAAATGTTGACCGAAGTCAAATTAATTCATTTTATAGTCAAAATTTATTATTTTTCAAATATTTTCACACAATAGCTTTCCGGCTATGCGCCTGGACTGCGCACACAAATCGAGGTGATGCTAAAAGAGGTTTTTAAGGCCTCAGAATGCAGAATTCATTTTCTCCACCTCTAAAACAATCGTTCGTCTTCGAATGGACATAAAAAGGAAGTACTTGAGTCGGGGAAAAGATGGGGATAACGGTTCCGCATATCGGACTCGGACTCCCAGGTCGATTTTTCAGCAGGCTAACCTCTCTACTGAACACGAACAGAGGGAAAACTTTTCAATCCCAACTAACGAACCTGCCGGTCTAGAATAGCTACGGGCTCCTCCTCATAAGACGAGTCCTTGTCCAACTGGACAGTGCTGAAATCTAACACGTGGGATAGATAGCCATGATACTTCCGAAGCATGGACACATGAAACACTGGATGCACTACTGCTAAGCTCAGCGGCAACGCAAGTCTATAGGCCACCTCTCCTACTCGATCAAGAATCTTAAACAGGCTAATAAACCTAGGGCTAAGCTTGCCCTTCTTCCCTAATATTATCACGCCCTTCATAGGCGACACTCGAAGCAATACCCGCTCATCGACCATGAATGCCAAATTACGAACCTTGCAGTCGGCATAATTCTTTTGCCTAGACTGAGCTATACAAAGCCTATCCTGAATGATCCTGACCTTGTCCAAGACATTCTGAACCAGATCCGTACCCAACAACCGACCCTCTCCCGGCTCAAACCACCCAACCGGTGAGCGACATCGCCTACCATACAAAGCCTCATACGGATCCATATGAATACTCGACTAGTAGCTGTCGTTGTTAGCAAACTCTGCTAAAAGCAAAAACTGATCCCACGAGCCTCCAAAGTCAATGACACAAGCTCGAAGCATATCCTCCAAAATCTGAATAGTCCTCTCGGACTGCCCGTCCGTCTGAGGATGAAATGCCATGCTTAACTCAACCCGTGTGCCCAACTCTCGCTGAACTACTCTCCAGAAATGTGAGGTAAACTGCGTACCTCGGTCCGAAATGATAGACACGGGCACACCATGAAGGCAAACAATCTCCCGGATATAGATCTCAGCTCACCTCTCAAAAGAATAGGAGACTGCCATAGGAATGAAATGCGTTGACTTGGTCAACCTATCAACAATAACCCACACTGCATCGAACTTCCTCTAAGTCCGTGGGAGTCCAACAATGAAGTCCATAGTGATACGCTCCCACTTCCACTCAGGAATCTCAATCTGCTGAAACAAACCACCAGGCCTCTGATGCTCATACTTAACCTGCTGCCAATTCAAATATCGAGCCACATATGCAACGATATCCTTCTTCATCCTCCTCCACCAATAATGCTGCCGCAAATCCTGATACATCTTCGCGGTGCCTAGATGAATAGAGTATCGGGAACTATGGGCCTCCTCTAAAATCAACTCTCGGAGTCCATCCACATTAGGCACACAAACTCGACCCTGCAACCTTAAAACTCCATCATCTCCTAGGGTAACCTACGTGGCACCTCCGCGCTGCACCATGTCTTTAAGGACACACAAATGGGGATCATCATACTGCCAATCTCGGATATGCTCCAACAAAGAAGAGTAAGCGACTGTGCAAGCTAACACACGGCTGGGCTCAAAAACAACCAACCTCACGAACTGATTGTCCAAAGCCTGAATATCCAAAGCAAGCGATCTCTCACCAACCGGAATATAAGCAAAACTGCCTATATTGGCTGACTTCCTACTCAAGGCATCAGCACCACATTGGCCTTATCCAGATGATATAAGATGGTGAAATCATAGTCCTTCAACAACTCCAACCACCTTCTCTACCTCAAATTCAACTCCTTTTGCTTGAACAAATACTGAAGACTCTTGTGATCCGTGAACACCTCACATGACACCACATATAGATAATGCTCCCAAATCTTCAACGCATGGACAATGGCTGCTAACTCCAAATCATGTACCAGATAGTTCTTCTCATGAGTCTTCAACTGTCGCGAAGCATAGGCAATGACCTTGCCATCCTACATCAACACTGCACCAAGTCCAATACGAGATGCATCATAATAAACTGTATAGGGCCCTGAACATGTGGGAAAAACCAACACCGGTGCCATAATCAGAGCTGTCTTGAGCTCCTGAAAGCTCGCCTCACACTCGTCTGACCATCTGAACTAGGCACCCTTCTGGGTTAACCTGGTCATTGGGGCTGCGATAGATGAAAATCCCTCCACGAACCGACGATAGTAGCCTTCCAATCCCAAGAAACTACGGATCTCTGTAGCTGACGCTGGTCTAGGCCAGTTTTTGACTACCTTAATCTTTTTCGGATCAACCTGAATACCCTCTGCTGATACAACATGGCCCATAAATGCCACTGAACTCAACCACAACTCACACTTCGAAAATTTAGCATACAACTGACTATCCCTCAATGTCTAAAGAATCACTCTAAGATGCTGCTCGTGCTCCTCCCGGCTGCGAGAATATATAAAAATATAATCAATGAAGACTATCACGAACAAATCCAAATAAAGCCTGAACACTCGGTTCATCAAATCCTTAAAAGCTGCTGGGGCATTTGTCAACCTGAATGGCATCTCCAAGAACTCATAATGTCCGTACCAAGTGCGAAAAGTTGTCTTAGGGACATCGGATGCCCTGATCCTCAACTGATGGTAGCCAGATCTCAAGCCAATCTTCGAAAATACTTTGGCACCCTGAAGCTGATCAAACAAATCATCAATCCTCGACAATGGATACTTATTCTTGATTGTAACCTTGTTCAACTACCGGTACTCAATACACATTCTCATTGATCCGTCCTTCTTCTTAACAAACAATATAGGCGCACCCCAAGGCAAAACACTAGGTCTAATGAAACCCTTCTCAAGTAAGTCTTGCAACTGCTCCTTCAACTCTTTCAACTCAGGCGGGGCCAACGATACGACGGGATAGAAATTGGCTGAGAGCCCGAAGCTAAATCAATGCGAAAGTCAATATCCCTGTCGGGTGGCATACCCGGCAGGTCTAAAGGAAATACCTTTGGAAACTCACGAACAATGGGCACAGAATCAATAGAAGGAACCTCAGCACTAGAATCACGAACATAGGCCAAATAGGCCAAACACCCCTTCTTGACCATACACTGAGCCTTCACATACGAGGTAATACTACGGGTAGAATGGCCATGAGTCCATCTCCACTCTAAACGAGGTAAACCCGGTAATGCTAAGGTCACAGTCTTGGCAAGATAGTCCAAGATAGAATGGTAAAGTGATAACTGGTCCATCCCCAACATGACATTGAAATCATCAATGTCCAGAAGAAGCAAATCTACACGAGTCTCAAGACCTCCAACCACCACTATACATGAACAATGGACGCGATTCACCACAATAGAATCCCCCACCGGTGTAGACACATAAATAGGGGCACTCAAAGAATCACTAGGCATGACCAGATATGACGAAAAATAAAACCGAAGCTTCTCTAACACAAACCCGAACAGTACCTGCACCTCCACCTCTAGCTAACTGAGCGGGCTGGACGAGTCGCCCAATGAACCTCCTCACTGTCTCTCTCAGTGGGAAGTATAATAAGAGCATGACAAGCCAAGTCGATGAATCTGATCTCTACTGAGTAACAGTCATAGAACCCCGCTGGAGACGCCCAAACTGCCTCCGATAGACCCCTCTCCGAGTGATGGGGAGAAACTTCTCCAGAAATGGCTGCGTGAATTTGTTCTCAAGTCAAAACTGATAACCTAAATATTCTAGCCAAACAATAATCTCTCCAACAAGTCTTGGCAGATCCAGACAAGCGAAAAGTAGCAAAATCGACCCCATTGGTCTCCACGATCCCCATGTTCCTGAGAACCTCATGATAGCTATCTAGATAATCTTGGGGATATTCAGAAGATGCACCGCTAAAAGTAGTAGTGAAGAGCTTGGTTAAACCTATCCAACCTCTACAACGCACCGACAGACATAACTGCTCCATCACCGGCCTGAGCTGCTGTTGTTGATACACAAATTTTTTATATATTTTTTTAATATGCAAAATACTTTCAAAATAGCATATATATGCATATATAAGTATGTCCAAATGTTTTATTATTTTTCCTTAATTTTTAAAGATTTTTAACCAATTTATTCCCTTATTTTATTAAAAAAAAACCAATAATAATTCCCAAAATTATCATTTTGGTGCTTCATTTATTGTATTCTCATATTTATTCCAAAATATAACTTAGATAATTTTTGTATATTTTTACAAATTTATTTAGTATTTTGAAAGCTAAATTGTATATAATTGCAATATTAGCCCCTTTTAAGATTTAATTGCGTTTATATTTATAAAAATTAAGCCCAGTATTTTTAAATTGATAATTATATATTATAAATCATTTTAATACCTTCAATTTATTTCCAGAATTTAATTTACTATTTTTTATAAAATAAAAGGGAAAATGGCTATTTAAAATCTAACCAGATTTTATTTCAATTGTAGCCTAAATTCTACCCCAATTGAAACCCAATTACACCGGCCCAAGTCCTACTAATACCCGACCCCAACCCAATTAAACTAACCCATACCCGGATCCCCACCTAACCCTTTTAAATCTCAGTCGTTGATCATTTAGACCAACGGCCACCGGCTGCCCTTTACAAATTAAACCCAAAAGACTCCCAAACCCTTTCATTTGTTACAATACGCTGCCTCTGAAATCCCTCATCTCCCAAATCCTCTCTACAACACCTTCAAACCCTAGCCACCGCCACTCTAATCCACCATAATCCATGGCTTTCCAAGGTCATCGGAGACCTGTACCAACCTTCCATGGCTCCTATGTGTTTGTACTTATGGTTTCAAGGCTAGACTATGGAGAACTCTGGTCTAGTCTTCGTTCGATATTAGTTCATGGCCCTTCTCCGGTCATCTTTGACCTTTCTCCGGCCAACCATGGTGATTCGAGTCAGACCTTTGACTCTCCTGGTTAGATTGGTAACTTTCAAGGCCTTTCTTGTTGCTTTTGGGGTTCTTCTGAAACCCTAATCTCTAAGATCTTTCGATTTCTTTCAGATCTACTTTAGGTCTATGTTTGCTCTGAACTTTTAAGCATTTTTTTCAAAGTTTCTTTAACTTTTCTTTCAAAACTCTTTATCTTTTCCGATTAGGGTTTTCCTGTTAAGTTATTTCAAATCTCTTCTCTGATTTTTGACATGTTTTGCTATGTTTTGCTCGTGTTGTTCTTCTATCTGAGTTAGCATATTAAAAACCCTATTTTTTTTTGGCAATCCGCTAGGCAAGCACCTAGGGCTAGTTTTTTATATAAAAAATTAATAAACAAAATACAATGTCATGATATCCTACAAAATGAAAGGAATAAAATTTGAGCTTAACAAATAGCCTATTATCAAAATTGAGCATTGCACTCAAAATTGATATCACATTAATGTAAAATACAAATCTAGGCCGAATATGTCCTTTGGTTCCTTGTATTTCCAGTCCATTGAAGCCCAATTCAAATGTGTACCATGCTGATTCTAAACGTAGCCATAATCTGTGTCAATTTGAATGCAGAAATAGCCTATTTCCTTGTGTTTCACTATCAGATGTTTTAGGACTTCTCTTTCCTTCCACATACCCATGTTACTCATTCCATTATTATATTGAATAAACAATCCAAGTTGGCCGACAACTGCCTTCCATGTTGTCTTTGTTTATTACAATATTATATTATTTCTCACTTTTCTCATATGCATTGGTAGGTATTTTACCTTGTAATCCTTTTCTCTCCGGGAAATATTAGCCACACGTGATCTGCAAAAACATGTATTGTCGACTAAAATTTTGCAAGCCTTTATTCATAGTGAAGCGTGCTAGTATTTGAGGAGCTCCATCCTTGGTTTAATCTGTAGGCATACGTTTACTCCTCTGTCCCCATTGCTTAAATGTTGAAGCATGCGTGAACAAACTTCCAGCACTAAACTATAAAAAAACCAGCAAAATTTTTGCTCCTTTTGATATTATTCTCCTCGCAGTCTCGATTGAGCTGCCCAGAAAAATCTCGAGACAGGCGTGTATTGTAGTATCCAAAAACACGTGTCCTCCACCAAATTGGTAGCTCGGAAACAATACCCAGTCGTGCAAAACAGTACCCATTCGTGTCTATTAGCCATGCGTGATCTGCAATAAAAATGCATTGCCGACCTAGTGGTGCATCTTAGTAAACTGCATGCGTGCGCTGACTCTTCTGTCCCCATTGCTTAATGGTTGAAGCAACGATGAAAAAGATACATCGAAAAAATTCCATTTTTAAACAATAAAAACCTGCAATCCTTTTGATTTCTCGCAATCTCGATTCCGCTGCCTAGACCAATTATATAATCCATAGAGACAGGCATGTAATGCAGAATCCAAAATCACGTATCCTCCACTTACAGCTGAAGCATAAGAATTACACTTGTCTATGTGATACTTTTGTTCGGCAGCATGTGTTGTCTTCCATGCATTCCAGAGTGAACCATGTGTGCACATGAAAGGATTTGTAGGACACAATGCACGGTTCGTTTTATTAAAAAAATACCCAGATGCTACAATGTTCCAAAATGTGAGCTTCCAGCATTTCTTGAAAAGCTGATTTGTTTATTGTTTCCAACACGCATGCCGAATTCTTTTTTCCACTCCTTTTACCAGATCCTATCGAGTGCCCTTCATGTTCCAGCAATAAACAATTAAACACCAGCATTTCCTAGAAATTCCCTAGCGTGCTGGTGCATTCTCCAAGCGCATTGGCATCTGTTATTGTCCAGAACTTCACGTGCCCATCTTGTTTTCCCATGCTATTTCAGTACTTCCCTTTGATGTGAATGACTATCATGAATCGAAAATTGTAAAAGTGCCAAAGCCCACCTTTAGTGTCCTCCCAGTGGATTGAATGTAGTGCATTAATACCACCACTTGAGATTCTACTATAAGATTAGGCTTTAGCTTCGATGAAATACCTGCAAAAAAGTGAACAAAGTTAGCCGAAAAATTGCTATCCAAACTCTCCTCAAGAATGATTAGAGTGTGATAACAAAATGAATCCTCTTTTCCTCCTAATTCCTTGCAACCTTCACTCTTATGTAAGGGCATTGCATCTTATCTTCGTTAATAATCCTCCTTCCTTTTGAGTCCATATCCCAGAAACCATGGCATTCAGTATTTCCTTCATCTAGAGCATAATTGGCAAGGTGGTCTGCTAATGTATTCCCTTCTCTGAATATGTGTGTGACCTTGATGATACTTTGTTCCTTCAATCTTAAAATCTCCTCTACATGTTCAGTAATATACCAAGGAGGCTTCCATGATTCCTCTATAATATTCTTTAATAGCATAGAATCTGTCTGCAGCCATATCTGGAAATAATTAAGATTTTTGCACATCTTCAATGCCTCCACAATAGCTACCGCTTCTGATTCATTGTTGGTTCCTTCAGAAATCTCCCTTCTTTCTGCATATATCAAATCACCTACCTCATCCCTTATGCAGAAACCAATTGAACTCCTCCCCGGGTTCCCTCTACATGCTCCATCCATATTCACTTTGATCCATCCTCTTGAAGGAAATTCCCATAACACTTTATCATATTTCAGTCGAGGTGTGTATTGCTCCATCATTGTCAGTAAGTCCAGCCACTTGTGAGGCACATGTAGTCCAGGCTTTTTCAGTTGGACTAGAGCTTGCATAGTAGATGACACCTGGTAAATAACTCTGCTCACTGACACTGCTTCTAACCCTAATTTCTTTTGGCTATTTGTTAGACGAGTGCTTGTTTAGTTAAGTTTTTGTTTGATTTGTTTATTTATCATCTTTTAAGCTCTACTATTGTTGAAAACCCTATGCCTTTGGGTTTGAAACGGTTCGTTTGAATACCTCACTCGACTTGAGGCCCCTTGTTTATGTGATTCCTCTAATTCTAGTTTTTTTTACTATCTTTAAAACTCGACTATGCTGTAAACCCTAACTTTTCAAAAGGTTTCACACCTACTGCTATGAGACCTTTGCATGCTTCTAATACTCTATTTTTTCTTCACTATTGATTCAATGTGACTTGACCTACTTGATTATTATGTTTCGAATGTTGACTATCTACTGAACCTTAGGCTACTGTTGTATGCTGTTTCTTTTGCCAATAGGTTTGGCTCGCATGTCTAGTATTTGTGCGCTCTATTTATATTTGAGGTTCCTTATTTGATTAATCTTCAATCTTGGGACTGATTTCAAACTTTGCTTTCGTGAAACTCTAATTTCACTTGCCTGTTAACGTTAATTGATTTTTTCCTTACTTTGCTTTACTGAATCTTTTTCCCAAAATAAGTGTATTTCTTTACTTAGACTCGATTGCTTACTTAATGTTTTACCCCTTCTTTTATGGCAATAATCAGTTTGCCTACAAATTGATTTTCTTTCCTTATTTTGAGTCTGCCATTGCCCGTTAAGCAGTGATTCCTTAATTAAAATCACTTGTGTAATTAATTCTGACTTGTGATTGTTTCCATGTTTGTATATTATTTCTTCTCCTTCACTCGCTTTCTAAAGCTATAAATACCCCGCACCTCTTATTCTTTCAAACACACGAACTACTTATGTTCAGAACACACACTTCACTAAAAGCTCTCTCTCTTTTCTCTGCTACTACTTGTGTTGCTGCCTTACCTAGTCGGCTGAAAGCCAAGGCTAGGCTGTGGGAAAATTTTCTTACTTTCTTTCTGCATTTGCTTCTTTACTGGTATGTTCTGATTAATCTTCCAGCATCAACAACAACATGTTTCTTTACTATTCCCTTCACTATTGCATGTTTCCTGCTTATGTTTGATCAAGTTTCATTCTCAAGCATGCTATAATCTGCCTCTTTACTTTTCTGAATTAATGTTTTCCTTATGAATTGAACTCTATCAGTTACTTATGAATTCCAAACCCCCATATCCCTTGTGTGTTTGTATTCTTTGGTTGGTTTGAGGGCATGTCAGCATTAGACATTGTTGTGCATGACCCAAACCCGATCCTCTCTATGTATTATGTCTTCTGGCTGGTTTATGGGCATGCCATCATCTCTTATTGTTGTGCATGTCCAGACTTGACCCCTCTTAGGGTCATATGTCACCTGCAATGTATTCCCAAACCTCTGCCCCCTTTGTGCAATTGCTGATGTTGTGCAATTTCAGTTTCACAACTATTGTTTTTGAAACTAGCCTTATCCCTTACTATTCTCAACCCAGTTTTTTAAACAACTCTCTGCTTCTGCAATTACACTCTACTCTTAGACTTAGGCTCTGCCCTCTTGTGTGAGCCTTGCTTTGGGACCCATGAGCTCCTTTTGAACTTAGATACAAAAGGGTTGGCCCTTCCACACTACACTTATCTCTATCTTGTTATGCAACTTGGGTGTAAGCACTGCCCGAGGTTCTTTGAGACCCTTAGGGAACTTTGAAACACCCAGGTCTGAGAAAGGCTTTGAACAAATGGAATTTGAGTTGGTTTATCTTATAACACAGATAGAAAGTCAAGAATCAGGCTTCCTATGGTTGTAATTTTTTCTTTTGTACTTTTTTGATGTAATCCATTATTCAGTTTGTAATAATTTGTAATAAACATTGGGGTTGGCTAGTGAAAAGGGTTGGGTAATTATGGATGCTTAAGGGTAGATATTATGCCTATAGCACCTAAAATTCTGCTTGTTTAATTCTGCAATTTAGATATCAAGCCTATAAGATCCGTGGTTCTACATGTTTAACTCTGCGTTTAGAAAATATCCCTAAAGTTCTACATGTTTAACTCTGCATCTAGAAAACCCGCCTATAGGACTTGTTTAAATTTTGCATGTCTAACTCAGTATTTAGATAATACGCCTACAAAATTTCGCCTTAAATTATGCATGTTATTATCACACTTAGATACCATGTACTTAGGATCTAAATGGTTAAAATTAGATATCATGTTCATAATGATAAGAATCAGTACACCATTTTTTAGAAATTATGCCTATAGGAATTGCGAGTAAATTCTGCCTGCTTCAATACACATTCGACTAGATATCACGTCTATAGGAATTAAATCAGTAACAATAGATATCCTGCCTACAGGATTCGAAATCAGTTTAGTCTAAAATTAGCTTAATTCATACTGTCCTCAACTAGTTTTAAACAACTCTCTCACTCCCTATGGTTTAGAAAGCATGCATGTAGGATCTTAAATCGTTTGTTTTGAAATAGTTATTGCTTTGCCATATTCTGAATAGATACCATGTTTATAGGATCGCACCCCAACTCTTAGGCAAGCCTTAGGTGATAACAATAATAAAATTGAATTTGCCTTTGTTAATTAGTAATTTCTACAACCAGCAGGCAGGCCTGATTCGGACTTCTTATCTAAGTTATGTAATAAACTAATCTGCTTCAATAATTAAAACTCCCCCCGCCTTTAGTATTTTAAATTCAGACCCTAAATGTATGTTTAAGTCATGCTATTTATGTGTTTTTTGCTTGAGGAGGTATACATGAGCCTTTTACTTGTTTACATGCTTCCCATAATGTGCAGTATTTATTTGTTTTGTATGTCACCTTAGCTTTTTCACCTTTTGAAACCAGAAAGTCAGCCTAATATCCCTCCCCTTTAGGAATAGTAGTCCTAAATTTCTCCGGGACTGATAGGAATGGGATGGGTAATAACATGCAATAGAGATCGAGACCAATTCGTACTTTAATACCTTAACGGGGTGGGAAGGGTATATATGGATATGATGACCAGTGCGCTAATACCACGTGTATCTCCTCTTCTGAGGAGTGTCATACCGGGTATCACATTGACGTGATCCATATTATAAATAAACTTAGGACCCCTCCCCCTTTTTCTTTTCTCTTTTAAGTATTTACAGAATTGTAACTTCTCTTCCAAATTCGCCTTTTATTTGTTTTCTCGAACTTTTATGTGTTTAAACTCAAATCCCCTACAATTTGAGCCTATACTTGTATATTTGCTAAATATCACAAATTCATAAAAACTGTCTTGCCGGGAACCACACTAGTGGATCCTGAGGGGTGCCTAACACCTTCCCCTTAGGATAATTTCAAACTCTTACCCTATCTCTGGTTATTCAAACAAACATAGAAGTGAACCTTATAGGTGTCGTAATACACCTTAAATTATTAGGTGGCAACTTTTCAAATGTAAAACCCAGTTCCCAAAAGGAATGAGTTGTCCCAAAATGTCACAAACCCGATCTCCTGATGCCTATGAGGGAAAAAGGGGGCCCGACGGCATGGAAACTCTACTGGGGACATTTAGGCTTTTACCACTTCAGATTGTTATTGTGAATTTGTACCTCCTTATGTGCAATTACTTGTTTAGTTCCTTTAAGCATTCAGTTTCTTTCTCAATTGCAAAACTGACATGTCTTCTTTGTTCCTTTCTTTTATTACTGTTTAAAATTATGAAACTGCTGTATTTACTGTTTTCTAAACGTGTAAATACGTGCCAACATGCTTTTCATTATTGCATAATCATGTTCAACATCATACTCCACTTGTGCCAAACAAAATACCATAGCAATGGTTATAATGAGTGGTTGCGCTCTTCCTATATTATTACCCCCTAAATCCAGAAAGACATATTTATGGTAAAACCAGTCGATCATCGGTGCAGTTGACGGTTCTATGCCTTTCCCCCCTTCAGTTGTCCGCTCAAGTGTACCAGTCTAGAACCCCAAAGAAACCTTACTCTGTTTAAATTGTGCATGCATCATGGTCAAACCTAGCTGTGTCAGTTATGTTGTCCGCATAATGACTCTTTAAGATAGCCTTGTCCAAAGTCCATTGGGATTCCCTAAACCCAATGCCCACGTTCTTTGCATTTATTTGGAGAACTAAATGCTTCATGCTGATTGCTGGTATTAATTAGTTGAGTCTGGTGTGGGTAAGGGCCTAACCCTATTTGTCTCGCAGGAATATGAGGCATGAAGTCCCTAGATTCAGCATGGGCACCAACATCCACCCAAGACTGCTAAGCTGGTGGAAGGATCTTCACTCTAGTGATCAAACCCTCATCAGAAGTATCTGGGAAACTTACCTTCTCTCCTAGAGATCCAACCCAACAACAAGATCAGAGAAGCTACTACACTATTTTGGGATTGTGAGAGAGCTGTGTTCCGCTTTGGGGACGTTGAAATGACACCTTTGCTAGAGGAGATAGTAGTATTGGCTGGCATAGTATGGGAAACTCCGGGATTGTTAATGCCTAAGAACTGCAAGGGCAGGGGCTTCCTCAAAATGATGGGTCTAAAGAAAAATCCAGAATTGACATGTTTGAAGGAATCCTACATCCCTTTTGACTATTTATATGAAAGGTACGGTCACAGCAAATCCTACCATACCTACCCTGACGAGTTTGCCATTACATTCTTAGGGCACATCCAACGAAGGGTTTTCGTCTTCATGTTTTGTTTACTGGGTCTGATCGTGTTTCCGATGAAGAAAGCGATAATCCACACTAGGCTGGCCATGGTAACTAAGACCTTAATGGAAGGAATTGGTGGGCAACCATTCAGCATTGTGCCCATGATCATTGCAGATATATACTGAGCCTTGGAGAAGTGTCAACAAGGAGCAAAACACTTCGAAGGTTGCAATTTACTACTTCAACTCTGGCTCATGGAACACCTCCAAAAGGGCGAATACTAATAAGAGATTCAACGAAGGGACTAGGATGATCACATCTCTTTTCATCATCCAAAGCGAATGAATTACTTCCCTAATATGTTTGCCCAGCCGGAGAATGCTGGAAAATGGGTCGAGCTTTTTGAAACTCTAACTGAAGACCAAATTTAATGGATGTTCGAGTGGTTTCTGACCGAGGAGTTCATCGCCCGATCTAGAGATACACCTTTCCTGGTATTGATTGGTCTTGGAGGAACATATCTTTATGTCCCTCTCCGAGCTATGAGGCAAGCTGGTAGGAAGTAGGTTGTACCCAGGGTCGACAAGATGAGTCATTTTCGAGCTGACTTCCAGGATAATGATAGTCCTTACAAGTGCCAAGCTCAGCATATGTGGCACTGCAAGATCGTAATGGGGAGAGATACCATCGAGCCAGACAGGTGTCATGCTGGTTGTACTCCCTACTATTCAGGATGGTTTGAGGGTAGTCATGAGGGTCTGGGCCAGCCTAGGTTTGTTCGAGGTCACAAAATCATAGATGAAAAGGCCGAGGCACAATTCAAATATAACCAGTTGTGCAAAAGGATCTGTGAATGCGAGAGTGAACACCGCAAGATACAAGAGGCCAACCAGAAGCTGATTGAGGAGTGAAACGGCATGGCTGTTAGTGCCAACAAGCGACTAGGATATTTGGAGCGGGGCATAGTAGAGTTGGAAAGGAAATTTCTCAAAATAATCGATGATTGTCAAAAGGCCAAGGGAAACGAAGGCGGACACCTAGCCAGGGCTTACCTATTGCTGGGACTTCGCGAGTTGGGGAAGCTGTTCGACGGAGCCAAGGATGCCGAATCTGGGGAAGGTCCTTCTGGGACCAAGTATATAGGAGTTTCCCTTTCGCTTTATAAAATGTAATAAGGTCAATGGCCATTAGTGACTTTTATTTCTTGTTTGTTTAGTGTCGATTTGGGATTCGTCTTATTTTCTATCCATAAAATGAGGAATTTAGGATTCTAGTTTCTCTAAATTAATTTGTCGCTAGGCCAACCTCGGGCACAAATAGGTTCCCAAATTAGGACATGTTTTACATTCTACACTATGTGTTTAAATACTGCAACACCTTTTATAATCCTCACTAACTTGGTTACCTTTTGTTCTACTTTTTGTTTTATTATTCCCTCCCCAAAGGTTAGTTCGTGCACTCTGGCAACATCATCCTATTCCATAAGATCCAGGGGGCCTCCACCCACTCCTCCTCTTAGTCCCGTCAAAAACAAGAACAAAGGGAAGATGGAAGATTTGAACAACGTCAGAAAGGAGAATTCAAGTGAACGGGTAGAGGCCACTAATGGTCATGGTACTCAGGTTCCCAAGGAAAGTGCATCCCAATTTGAACAAAAACTGCTGAAATTCCAAGAAGAGCTTGACCAGGTTCGGAATCTGGCAAATCTGTCATTTTCCCTCACCAATCCAGACATCAATTTCCCAAATGCTCAAAACCCTACACCTCCATATAATATCCCTAAGCAACAGAACCATCCCGCTCCTCACCATCACTGCAACACCTGCCATCTCCCAAATAATACCCCACTGCTCATCCCAGAACCTCTAAACTCCGCAAATGACCACTTCCACACCCACCACAACACCTCTATCTACGTGGATACCATGCCACACTTTTCCTAACCCATCTCAAGCACACCCGAGTCTGATGATAAAGACTTGCTCATCAGGAACCTAGCTGAGGAACTTAAAAAATTGACTAGCCGGATTCAAGGCATCGAATGAAGCAAGGGAATTGAAGGGTTGAACTATGAAGACTTTGCATACAGCCCGATGTCGAACTGCCCGAGGGGTACAAACCTCCGAAGTTTGAAATGTTTGATGGTACAGGGGATCCAAGTGTCCATTTGAGAACGTACTATGACAAGCTGGTTGGAGTAGGGAAAGACGAGAGAATCCGCATGAAGCTATTTATGAGGAGTCTGAAAGGAGATGCGTTGTCCTGGTACATCAGCCAGGATCCAAAGAAATGGTCAACCTGGGTAAGCATCGAGTCCGGCTTTATGGACAGGTTCAGGTTTAACACAAAAAATGCACCGGATGTGTTCTATATTCAGAATCTAAAGAAGAAACCTACAGAAACATTTCGCGAGTATGCTATTCGCTGGAGGTCCGAAGCTACTAAGGTCAGACCCGCCTTAGAGGAGGAACAGATGAACAAATTCTTTGTTCGGGCTCAAGACCCGCTGTATTATGAATGACTAAAGATGATCGAGAGCCATAAATTTTCCGACATTATCAAGCTGGGTGAAAGGATTGAAGAGGGCATCAAAAGTGGTATGGTTACAAACTTCAAGGCCTTGCAAGCTACAAATAAGGCCTTGCAATCTGGTGGTGTGTCTAAGAAAAAGGGACGTGAGGGCCGTAATGGTTGCACAAAGAACCAAATCTCCTATAAAATACCAAACCTAGCCGACACCTCCACCCACATATCAGCCAACTACGAACTACCAAGCACCCTTACCCTCATACCAAGCTCCACCACAAACTTATCAATCACCTCCACCTCCTACATATCAGCCTACTTCGCCCAGATATTCCCAACCCACACGTGTCTACCAAACCTACAATGCTCAACTATCCCATTACCAATCACCTCCTACACGCCAAAATTTCCCTAGACCTCGACCAAACTTTGATCGCAGACCTCCAAAGCAATATACAGCCAATGCTGAACCTATTGACCGGTTGTACGAGAGACTCAAAGCTGCTGGTTATGTCAACCCCATCCCGGCTGCAACTCCTAAGAACCCTTCTCAGTAGGTTAACCCAAACAAATCATGTGCATACCATTCTGACATGAAG
Source organism: Nicotiana tabacum (assembly GCF_000715075.1). Classification (NCBI taxonomy): domain Eukaryota; kingdom Viridiplantae; phylum Streptophyta; class Magnoliopsida; order Solanales; family Solanaceae; genus Nicotiana; species Nicotiana tabacum. Next base: position 108,344,075 of record NC_134080.1, on the reverse strand, counting down.
GGACACACCATCGATGAATGCCATTCTTTGAAAGACAAGATCCAGTCTTTAATTGATAATAAGATTATTGTGGCGAAGGAACCTTCTCCAAATATTCGCAATAACCCTATGCCAGACCATAAGGGGGGAGGCATACATATGATTGAAATAGAGGATGATTGGTATCCCGAGGGATCGATCGGTTTGATCACGTAGGGTGATGACCCAAAGAAGCCAGTAAATACCATAAATCCGATCGTAGTCCAGATTCAGCCACCTAGGGATGCTAAGGTAAATATGTCTGTGCCATTTGAGTTTGAAACAACGTCATCTACAAAGACGCCAGCGCCAATTGAGGTTCAATTCGTGTCTTCGGCAAATGTGCCCACACCGTTTTAATGTGTAGTTCTACCACCCAAGGCACATGTTCCATTCGGAGTAAAGATAGCCACACCGATCCCAGTGGTGATGATGGCCATGACACCGTTCCATACAAAGGCTGTACCATAGGACTATACAGCCGAGGCAAGGAGGAAAGGCAAGGTTAGGTTTGAGGAGACTATTGCCGCACAGGGTATGACAAGAACTTGTAGAGTCTATACCCCTGAACATCTAGCTAAGTCAAGCAAGCAGGCCTCCAATCGGCAACCCTCATTGAAACAGGACTAGATGACCTCTGGAGAAAGATACAGGCCAAGGAATACTCGGTCATTAACTAGTTGAACAAAACACCAGCACAAATCTCCATTATTGCTTTGTTAAAAAACTCAGAGGTGCACAAGAATGTTCTTCTAAGGGTGCTGAGTGAAGCATACGTGCCAAGCAATATCATCGGTGGGAAAATGGCTAATATGGTAGGACAGGTATTGGAAAGCCACAATATCACTTTTCATGAGGATAGTCTGCCACCCGAGGAGCTAGGACACAACAAAGCACTACATATCACCGTGCAATTCGAGGACTATTTTATCACTAGAATCCTGATCGACGGAGGATCCGGTCTCAATATTTGTCCACTAGTAACACTCAAGAAGCTGGGTAAGGAACTACATAAGATAAAGGACGGAGCCATAAATGTGAAAGCCTTCGACGTTTCCCAAAGGTCCACCACTAGGGAGATCAGTCTATACTTGCAAATGGGGCCAACTTGGTTCGATGTTGATTTCCAAGTGATAGATGTACAACATCTTACAATCTGCTATTGGGACGAGCATAGATTCCTGATGCTGGGGTCGTGGCATCAACACTTCATCAAGCCTTAAAATTTGAATGGAATCACCAGGAAGTGATCATTTACGGCGACGACAGCAATCCTATATACATTCTATAGACCATTCCGTCGATCGAAGGAAGAAGGAAGCTAGGTAGAGAGACTTACCATCACATTGAACGAGTGAATTCTATTGAGAAAGATAAATAATGGGATAATAAGATCGAGAGTATACTGAATTGGAGTGGGTACGAACCTGGCAAGGGGCTCGGCAAGAACCTCCAAGGAATCGCTAAGCCCATAAAGCTCAAAAAATATGGCACTACTTTCGGTCTGGGATATGAGTACACCTGGGAAGAATTCAACAACTGGTCACCACCATGGCGCGGTCTTTACTATCCATTGGAGCAGCCAATACCACATTTAGAGCAGACCTTCCAACCGGCCGATATTATTTATGGGTCAGACGAAGAAGAAGCACTAGCATCGTTGAAGAACTTGTTCCTAGAAGACAATGATATGGACTGTTGTGTTGTCCTCGAGGAGGAGGCGAAGGAAGGTCCTTCCATACAGGCTGTAAGAAGAGGGGCACACCTCAATAACTGGACCATCAGGACAACCAGAGCCCGATGAGCCTCAGGGTAGCAAGGCTAAAACAACTATCATGCACTGTTTTTATTTACTAAATGATTTTTTTTCGCATTTTAATTCCTGCAATAAGATCTCCAATGTTCCAAAACAGTTATGTAATTTATCAAAGCATTTTGACTTTTCTTATGAATCAACACTCATTACTATTTTTCTCTCATTAATTTACTTATAGAACATTACTATTACTTATCTTGATGAACCAATGATTGTGACATGCAATGAGACAACGCAACAAACGAACATTGATTTAGAGAAAGATGACATACCAAAAGACATTGTTAAAGAAGTTGAGAATTTTGAAAATAGACCTAAGTCCAACCTGGACTAGACCGAAATTGTCAACTTGGGAGATGCAGAGAATGTCAAGGAAACATGAATCAGCATACACCTATCGCCATCAGAAAAGAAAGAATACGTAGAATTCCTTAAGGTGTATGAGGACATATTCGCCTGGTCGTACAATGACATGACTGGTCTGAGTACTTCTATTGTGGCTTACAAACTGCCAACCAATCCGACATGTCTGTCGGTAAAGCAAAAGCTTAGAAAGTTCAAGCTTGACATGACTTTGAAAATCAAGGAGGAAGTCACTAAGCAAGTCAAAGCTAAGGTTCTAAGGGTAGTAGAATACCCAACATGGTTAGCAAAAATTTTTCCAGTGCCAATGAAGGATGGGAAGGTCAGAGTCTGTGTCGACTACCGGGATCTCAACCAGGCTAGTCCAAAAGACGACTTTCCTTTGCCGAACATACACATCCTAATTGACAATTGTGCCAAGCATGAATTACAGTCGTTCGTAGATTGCTTCGCTGGTTATCATCAGATCTAGATGGATGAAAAAATGCTGAGAAAACAACTTTCGTTACGCAGTGGGGAATGTACTATTACAAAATGATGTTGTTCGGCCTGAAAAATGCTGGGGCCACCTACATGGGGGCCATGACTACCATTTTTCAAGACACGATACACAAGGAGATAGAGGTGTACGTAGATGATGTTATCATCAAGTCCAAGAAGGCCACTGATCACATGGAAGATTTGAGGAAGTTATTCAATAGATTGTGAAGGTACAACCTGAAACTGAATCCTGCAAAGTGCACATTTGGGGTTCCTGCTGGAAAATTGCTTGGGTTTATTGTGAGTCGCTGGGGAATGGAACTGGATCCATCAAAAGTCAAAGCTATTCATGAATTGCCACCGCTAAAGAACAAGAAGGATGTGATGAGTTTCTTGGGGAGACTTAACTACATCAGCCGGTTCATAGCACAATCTACAGTTATCTGTGATCCAATCTTAAAGATGTTGAAGAAGGACGCCGCTACCAAATGTACTGATGACTGACAAAAGGCCTTCAACAAAATCAAGGAATACCTATCAACACCACCAGTCTTGGTCCCGCGCGAGCTAGGTAGACCTTTGTTAGTCTGCCTTGCAGTATTGGATGGAGCTTTTGGTTGCGTTTTGGGGCAGCATGATGAAACGGGGAGGAATGAGCAGGCCATTTATTACCTCAGTATGAATTTCACCCCATACGAGGCTTGGTATTCTCTATTAGAGAGCACCTATTGTGCTTTGACTTGGGTGGCCCAGAAGCTAAGGCATTACTTTAGTGCCTACACTACATATATCATATCAAGGATGGATCCTTTGAAGTACATCTTCCAGAAACCCATGCCCACTGGCAAGCTAGCCAAATGGCAAATCCTGTTGAGTGAATTTGACATTGTATACATTACTCAGAAAGCGATCAAGGGATGGGAACTAGAAGATCACCTCACTAAAAATCCGATAGATGGAGAATACGAACCCCTGAAAACGTATTTTCCTGATGGGGAGGTATCATTCATAGGAGAAGACATCGCAGAATCTTATGAAGGTTGGAGAATGTTTTTCAATGGAGCAGCAAATTTCAAAGGATTTGGCATAGGAGTAGTCCTAGTATTAGAAACCGGTCAGCATTATCTGGTGTCTGCCAAGCTCAAGTTCCCCTGCACCAACAATATGGATAAATATGAAGCTTGCATCTTAGGGCTCAAAATGTCCATTGACATGAACATTCAAGAGTTATTAGTGATTGGAGACTCGGACCTACTCATACATCAGGTCCGAGAAGAATAGGCAACCAAGAACTCCAAGATACTCCTGTATCTACATCATGTACAGGAATTGAGAAATAGATTCACAAAGACGGAGTTCCAACACATTCCCAGTGTCCAGAATTAGTTTGTCGATGCATTGGCTACCCTGTCATCCATGATACAACATCCGAACAAGAATTTCATTGATCCCATTCCAGTGAAGATCCAAGATCAGCCAGCTTACTGTGCCCATGTCGAAGAAGCAGATGGAAAGCCTTGGTTTCATGATATCAAGAAATATTTGGCAAAAGGCGAGTACCCAGAACTTGCAAATACTACTCAGAAATGCACACTTCAGAGGTTGTCCAACAATTTCTTTCACAGCGGAGGAATCCTGTATAGGAGGACTCCTGATTTGGGGTTGCTAAGGTGTGTTGACGCAAAGGAAGCATCCAGGCTACTAGAGGAAATTCATGCTGGGACTTGCGGTTCATATATGAACGGTTTTGTCTTAGCAAAGCACATACTCCGAGCTGGTTACTTTTGGATGACTATGGAAACAGACTACATCTAGTATGTCCGAAAATGCCACCGCTGTCAGATACATGCAGACATGATGAAGGTGCCTCCAAATGAGCTTAACATAACAAGCTCACCATGGTCGTTCGCCGCCTGGGAAATGGATGTTATTGGACAAATCGAGCCTGCCGCTTCCAACGAGCACAGGTTTATTTTAGTGACAATCGACTATTTCACCAAATGGGTCAAAGCGGCATCCAACAAAGTAGTGACTAAGAAAGTCGTGGAAGACTTTGTCCACGACCGCATTGTTTGTCGATTCGGGATTCCAGAGTCAATCATTACTGATAATGGCTCCAACCTCAACAGTGACTTGATGAAAGCTATGTGTGAAACCTTCAAGATCAAACACAAGAATTCCACAGCTTACAGGCCTCAAATGAATGGAGCTGTAGAAGCCGCCAACAAGAATATCAAGAAGATATTGAGGAAAATGATAGAGAAGCATAAATAGTGGCACGATAGTTATCATTTACTTTATTAGGATATCGCACCATAGTCCGCACATCAACCGGGGCAACCCCCTATATGCTTGTTTATGTTACAGAGGCAGTCATTCCTGCTGAGGTAGAAATTCCTTCCCTAAGGATCATACAGGAAGTTGAGCTCGACGACGCAGGGTGGGTGAAAAGTCGTTACGAGCAACTAGCCCTTATCGACGGAAAGAGAATGAATGCAGTTTTCCATTGTCAACTCTATCAAAATAGAATGTCCAGAGCCTTCAACAAAAAAGTCAAGTCGAGACAGTTCACACCAGGGCAGCTGGTGTTAAAGAAGATTTTCCCGCATCAACATGAAGCCAAAGGGAAGTTCTCTCCCAACTGGCAGGGTCCATACATGGTTCACCGGGTGCTGACAAGAGGAGCCCTCATACTTGCAGAAATGGACGGAGAAGTCTGGCTAAAGCCGATCCATTCAGATGCAGTCAAGCGTTACTATATGTAATATTTATGCTTTCCTTGTATGATGAAAATTGAACTATGCCTAACCTGATTCCCGTTTAAGAAGGGATATGTAGGCAACCCTATGGGTTTGGTCACAATTCAATAAAAAATTTCATTTCCCCCGTAATTGGAAACTGGGGCAGAATTTTGAGGAGGATCCTCAAAATTCCGAAGTAATTTCAGCCGATCGTCGCAAGCAACATCAAAAACGTCAACCCATCAAACTGGGGTAGAATTTTGAGAAGGACCCTCAAAATTACGCAGCAAGAGAGGTTGCAATGTCCTGAACTGCGTCACAGTCGTCGGTTCATCTAAAAGTTATTTTTTAAATTATATACTTATGTCATATTTTTACAAATTCATGCATGTTTATCATCGAAATTGCCTTGTTTAGCAACGCTACCCCAATGATACATACATCATTGCCAGATCTAAGCTGAGCAGGTCAAGTAGAGCTAGTGGGGATACGAACTAACCTTCCCCTTTACAAAACTCACGATTTTTTTGGATGCAGGCATTTAGATTGCAAAATCATCAAACATGCTATATACTCACGAGACAAACAGTGTTCAGGAATACAATTCTCAGAATCGTTGCACTTACTTGCATTTGCTATACACACACAACAGTGTCCCCAGCAGGCACAATATCACCAGCAATCACAACATCGCTATAGGCTATCACCTAAGAAAGCTTTATCACCATTTTCCATTTTACTTCATTGCATAAGGCTACCATTATGCCTTTCGAGGCTAAACGCTGTCTCTATCTGCATTTTCTGCATTACATAAGGCTACCATTCTGCCTTCTGAGACTAAACGCTATCTCCATCTGCATTTTCTGCATTGCATATGGCTACCATTCTGCCTTCCAAGACTAAACGCTGTCTCCATCTGTATTTTTCTACATTGCATAAGGCTACCATTCAGCCTTCTAAGACTAACACTGTCTCCATCTACATCTCTACATTGCACAAGGCTACCATTCTGCCTTCTGAGGTTAAGCTCTACCTCCATCCGCATCTGCATGGTTGAAAGATCGCCACATACTACATCACATGGGTTGAAAGATTGCTGCATACTGCATCTCATGGGCTGAAAGATCACTACATACTGCATCTCATGGGCTGAATGATCGCCAAATTATCCCAAGGTGCCATCGTTCGGAGGCACCATTTTCATAGCCCGAGAACACCATGTCATGGCCTAAGGATCCCCTTTAATCTTTTACATATCATTATTAAAAGGCATCATGGTTCGGAGGCACCATCCTTATAGCCCGAGAGCATAATTTTATGGCCTGCGAATCCTTTATTGCACGCTTCATGTCCCAGGACATCATGGTCTAAGGATGTCATCCTAACCATCCAAAGACAGCATTCATGGTCCGACGAGAATTTGCTTCATGTTTAAATTTACGCACAAAATACGCTTGTATCGTTTCTAATTGCAGGTAAACCGGCGAGCAATGGCCATCCCGGCATAAGCGATCGCGCTCTAGTTCCCGCAGCCATATCAAGCCTTAACCATTCCCATAAACCTGCCACTCAACCCGCCCCAGGTATTGCATCCGTTCACGGAAAACTCTCTATCGGCATACTCCTTCGACAGATCCTGCATACTCCTTCGACAGATCCTGAACTACATATGGCCTAATTCCTATAAAACCAGGGATATGTAGGCAGCTCAGAAGCCAGGGCACGGCCTAATCCTCTTCAAGCTGTTCCGCTCGGTCAAAACTGGCCATCATATCTTTACCCGACAACTCTTTCATCCTTCCTAGGTAAAGAAGGGCAACTATTGATACCCAAATTTTCCCTATATATTTTTATTATGAAAAATACTTTCAAAATAGCATATGTATGCATATATAAGTATTTCCAAATGTTTTATTATTTTTTATTAATTTTTAAAGATTTTTGAACCAATTTATTCACTTATTTTATTCATAAAAAACCTAATAATAATTCCCAAATTATCATTTTGGTGATTCATTTATTTGATTCTCATATTTATGCAAAAACATAGCTAAGATAATTTTTGTATATTTTTACAGATTTATTTAGTGTTTTTAAAGCTAAATTGTATATAATTATAATATTAGCCCCTATTAAGATTTAATTGCGTTTATATTTATAAAAATTATGTCCAATATTTTTAAATTAATAATTATATTTTATAAATTATTTTAGTACCTTCAATTTATTTCCAGAATTTAATTTACTATTTTTTATAAAATAGAAGAGAAGAAATGACTATTTAAAATCTAGCCAGATTTTATTTCAATTTTAGCCTAAATTCTACCCCAATTCAAACCCAATTACCCCGGCCCAAGTACTACTCATGCCCGACCTTAACCCAATTAAACTGACCCATACCCGGATCCCCACCTAACCCTTTAAATCTCAGCCGTTGATCATTTAGATCAACGGCCACCGGCTACCCTTTCCTAATTAAACCAAAAAGATCCCCCAAACCCATTCATTTGTTACCATACGCCACCTCTGAAATCCCTCCTCTCCCAAATCCTCTCTACAACACCCTCAAACCCTAGCTTCCGCCACCCTAATCCACCCTAATCCATGGCTTTCCAAGGTCATCGGAGACTTGTACCAGCCTTCAATGGCTCCTATATGTTTGTCCTTATGGTTTCAAGGCCAGAATATGGAGAACTCTGGTCCAGTCTTCGTTCGATTTTAGTTCATGGCCCTTCTCCGGTCATCTTTGACCTTTCTCCGGCCAACCATGGTCATTCGAGTCAGACCTTTGACTCTCCTGGTTAGATTGGTAACTTTCAAGGCCTTTCTCGTTGCTTTTGGGTTCTTCTGAAACCCTAATCTCTAAGATCTTTCGATTTCTTTCAGATATACTTTAGATCTATGCTTGCTTTGAACTTTTAAGCATTTTTCTCAAAGTTTCTTTAACTTTGCTTTCAAAACTCTTTATCTTTTCCGATTAGGGTTTTCCTGTTATGTTATTTCAAATCTCTTCTCTAATTTTTGCTATGTTTGCTCATATTGTTCTTCTATCTGAGTTAGCATGTTAAAAACCCTAATTTCTTTTGGCTGTTTATTAGACGAGTGCTTGTTTAGTTAGGTTTTTGTTTGATTTGTTTATTTATCATCTCTTAAGCTCTACTATTGTTGAAAACCCTATGCCTTTGGGTTTGAAACGGTTTGTTTGAATACCTGACTCGACTGGAGGCTCCTTGTTTATGTGATTCCTCTAATTCTAGTTTTTTACTATCTTTAAAACACGACTATGCTGGAAACCCTAACTTTTCAAAAGGTTTCACACCTGCTACTATGAGACTTTTGCATGCTTCTGATACTCTATTTTTTCTTCACTATTGATTCAATGTGACTTGACCTACTTGATTATTATGTTTCGAATGTTGACTATCTACTGAACCTTAGGCTACTATTGTATGCTGTTTCTTTTGCCAATAGGTTTGGCCTCACATGTATAGTGTTTGTGCGCTCTATTTATATGCTGAGGTTCCTTCTTTGATTAATCTTCAATCTTGGGACTGATTTCAAACTTTGCTTTCGTGAAACTCTAATTTCACTTGCCTATTTAAGTTAATTGATTCTTTCCTTACTTTGCTTTGCTGAATCTTTTTCCCAAAATAAGTGTATTTCTATACTTAGACTCGATTGCTTACTTAATGTTTTACCCCTTCTTTTATGGCAATAATCAGTTTGCCTACAAATTGATTTTCTTTCCTTAATTTGAGTCTGTCACTGCCCGTTAAGCAGTGGTTCCTTAATTAAAGGGAATCACCTGTGTAATTGATTCTGACTTGTGATTGTTTCCATGTTTGTATCTTATTACTTCTCCTTCACTGGTTTTCAAAAGTTATAGGCTATGGGGAAATTTGCTTACTTTATTTCTACATTTGCTTCTTTACTGGTATGTTCTGATTAATCTTTCAGCATCAACAACAACATGTTTCTTTACTATTCCCTTCACTCTTGCCTGTTTCCTACTTATGTTTGATCAAGTTTCATTATCAAGCATGTTGTAATCTGCCTCTTTACTTTTCTGAATTAATGTTTTCCTTACGAATTGAACTCTGTCAGTTACTTATGAATTCCAAACCCCCATATCCCCTGTGTGTTTGTATTCTATGGTTGGTTTGAGGGCATGTCAGCATTAGACATTACTGTGCATGACCCAAACCTAATCCTCTCTATGTATTATGTTTTCTGGCTAGTTTATGGGCATGCCAACATCTCTTATTGTTGTGCATGTCCAGAGTTGACCCCTCTTAGGGTCATACGCCACCTGCAATATTTTCCCAAACCCCTGCCCCCTTTGTGCAATTGCTGATGATGTGCAATTTCAGCTTTACTGCTATTGTTTTTTAAACTACCCTTATCCCTTACTATTCTCAACCTAGTTTTTTAAATAACTCTCTGCTTCTGCAATTCCACTCTACTCTTAGACTTAGGCTCGGCCCCTCTTGTGTGAGCCTTGCTTTGGGACCCATGAGCTCCCTCTGAACTTGGACACATAAAGGCTGGCCCTTCCACACTGCACTCATCTCTATCTTGTTATGAAACTTGGGTGTAAGCACTGCCCGGGTTCATTGAGACCCTTAGGGAACTTTGACCTACCCAGGTCTAAGAAAGGCTTTGAACAAATGACATTTGAGTTGGTTTATCTCATAACTTAGACAGGAAGTCAAGAATCATGCTTCATATGGTTGTAATTTTTTCTTTTGTACTTTTCTGAAGTAATCCATCATTCAGTTTGTAATAATTTGTAATAAACATTGGAGTTGGCTAGTGAAAAGGGCTGGGTAATTATGGATTCTTAAGGGTAGATATTATGCCTATAAGACCTATAATTCTGCTTGTTGAATTCCGCAATTTAGATATCATGCCTATAAGATTCGTGGTTCTGCATGTTTAACTCTGCATTTAGAAAATATGCCAAAAATGCTACATGTTTAGCTCTGCATCTAGAGAACCCGCCTATAGGACTTGTTTAAATTCTGCATGTCTAACTCAGTATTTAGATATTATGCCTACAGAATTTTGCCTTAAATTCTGCATGTTATTATCACACTTAGACACCATGTTCTAAGGATCTAAATGGTTAAAATCAGATATCATGTTCATAAGGATAAGAATCAGTACCTCTTTTATTTTAGAAATCATGCCTATAAGAATTGCGAGTAAACTCTGCCTGCTTCAATACACGTTCGACTAGATATCATGTCTATAGGAATTAAATCAGTAACAATAGATATCCTGCCTACAGGATCCGAAATCAGTTTAGTCTAAAATCAGCTTAATTCATATTGTCCTTAACTAGTTTTAAACAACTCTCTCACTCCCTACGGTTTAGAAATCATGCCTATAGGATCTTAAATTATTTGTTTTGAAATTGTTATTGCTTTGCCATATTCTGAATAGATACCATGTTCATATGATCGCACCCTAAACACTTAGTCAAGCCTTAAGTGATAACAACAATAAAATTGAATCCGCCTTTGTTAATTAGTAATTGCTACAACCAGCATGCGGACCTGATTCAGACTTCTTATCTGAGTTATGTAATAAACTGATCTGCTTCAATAATTAAAACTCACCCCGCCTTTAGTATTTTAAATTCAGACCCTAAATGTATGTTTAAGTCATGCTATTTATGTGTTTTTTGCTTGAGGAGGTATACATGAGCCTTTTACTTGTTTACATGCTTCCCCTAATGTGTAATATTTATGTGTTTTGTATGTTGCCTTAGCTTTTTCACCTTTTGAAACCAGAAAGTTAGCCTAATATCCCTCCTCTTTAGGAATAGCAGTCCTAAGTTCCCCCGAGACTGATAGGAATGGGACGGGTAATAGCATGCAATAGTGATCGAGACTAATTCGCGCTTTAATACCTTAACGGGGTGGGAAGGGTGGATATGGATATGATGACCGGTGTGCTAATACCTCGTGTATCCTCTCTTCTGAGGAGTGTCATGCCAGATATCACATTGACGTGATCCATATTATAAATAAACCTAGGATCCCTCTACCTTTTTCTTTTCTCTTTTAAGTATTTACAAAATTGTAACTTCTCTTCCAAATTCGCCTTTTAATTTTTTTCTCAAAATCTTATGTGTTTAAACTCAAATCCCTTACTATTTGAGCCTATACTTGTATATTTGCTAAATTGCACAAATTCACAAAAATTGTCTGGCCGGGAACCACACTAGTGGATCCTTAGGGGTGCCTAACACCTTCCCCTTAGGATAATTTCAAGCCCTTACCCTATCTCTGTTTATTCAGACAAACATAGAAGCGAACCTTATAGGTGTCCTAATGCACCTTAAATCATTAGGTGGCGACTCTTCAAATGCAAAACCCAGTTCTTAAAAGGAACGAGTTGTCCCAAAATGTCACAAACCCAATCTCCCGATGACTAAGAGGGAAAAAGGGGGCGTGATAACTTTTCGACTGAAGAAGTGGTACGTCACCTCGCCATTCGCGAAAGGACAAGAGTAGAGGTTTCAATTTAGCATTGAGAGATCAAAATCGCACGACAAGAAAGAATAGATGTGAAGTTTTCCTAACTCTATAGCCTCTGTGGATAAATACAGACATCTCTGTACCGATCCCTCAAACTCTACTAAGCTTGTCTGTGAACTGTGAGACCCATGCAACCTAGAGCTCTGATACCAACTTGTCACGACCCGGATTTCCCACCCTCGGGAGTTGTGATGGCGCCTACTAATATGAGCTAGGCAAGCCAACTGTTTGGACAATTTATATTTTTACCCATTTTATATTCTTTAACAATTACGAAGAAATAACATTTAAACATCATAATTTAACATAAGCGGAATAAATACAATAAGCTATATGAACATGAATATCTATCACAACTATTTGAGTCTCGACTACCCAGAACTGGTGTCATAGTTTCACAAATGGTCTAAGAATACTACAAATAAAGGTCTTAAATAAATAAATACAACACTGTCTCTGGAAATGCATGAAAGAAACAGGAATAGTAGATAGAAGGAGACGCCAAGGCCTGCGGACGCCTGCAGGACTACCTCGGGTCTCCTGAAGAGCAAGAATCAGCAATCCCACTGTGGTCTGAAGTCTACAACATTGGGGTCTGCACAAAAGAGTGCAGAATGTAGTATCAACACAACCGACCCCATGTGATGGTAAGTGCCTAGCCTATCCTCGGCGAAGTGTGACGAGGCTAGGACCAGACTACCAAATAAACCTGTGTAATTTAATTATATACATCGGAAAAGAATAACAATAATATACAGTCAAGTATGGAAGGGGGAAACATGCTGCGAGGAAACATCGTATAGTAACAGAAGGGCAATAAATAAATATGAGGATCACCATAGATCAATTGAAAATAGAACGGGGAAATCATACTGCGGGGTACAACAAGTATCAACATGAAACCAACAATTAGATGTAGAGAAACTGTAACTCAGTTATCAATAACAATTAGGAAAATCATAGACAAGTGCACGACATCACCCTTCGTGCTTTACACTCTTCCTTACCCAAGCAACAATCACAAGGCAAATGGGGTAAGTGAATCTATAACATCAAAATAAAATCAATTAACAAAAAATAATAATAAATAAGCGTAAAGGACATCATAACTCAATTATCAGCAAGAGTCAGGAAAATCAACGACAAGTGCACGACATCACCCTTCATGCTTTTACTCTCGTCCTCACCATAAGAATCAATATAAATTGCATGGCATCACCCTTCGTGCTTTTACTCTCATCCTCACCATGAAATCTGTATAATAGGCATGGAATGGAACATCGTGCGGCACGACATCACCCTTCGTGCTTTACACTCTTCCTTACAAAGACATTGCACGGCATCACCCTTCGTGCTTTAACACTTTTCCTCACCCAATCAACAATCACAAATGAGAGGGCAAGGGAATAAATGAAATTACAATAAGAATCCCGGCAACGGAAGAACAATTCAACATTTAAGTCCCGGCAAGGGAGATAACAAATAAAGCAACAATATCCCGACAAAGGGGGGGGCAACATAATGATCTCTTCTGTTTCTCACTTTTACTTCACAATTCACTTCACAACTCGAGCCAATGCTCTAAAGGTTCAATTATCACTTATACTTTCACAATTCACTTCACAACTCAAGTCAATGCTATAAAGGTTCAATTATCACTTATACTTTCGCAATTCGTTATACAACTTGAGCCAACGCTCCTCAATGTTCATAGGTCACAATTCCTTCCTCAAACTTTACACAACAAATAGAAACCATCACCAAGGCATGAAAGATACAACGAAGTCATGATAATCACAATATAAGACTCACGGTCATGCTAGACACCAACGTATAGATACTCATCACCATGCCTATACGTCGTACTCAATAATTAGCACATAGCAAATACGACTCGACTCCTAATCCCTCAAGCTAAGGTTAGACCAAACACTTACCTCGATGCCACGAACACAATTCAAGTCTCTACTATCGCTTTACCGCTTGATTCCACCACCAACTCGCTCATATCTAGCCATAAGTTACTTAATTACATCAATAAACGCTAAATGAATAAATTCCAATGCATGAAAATAAGTTTTCCAAAGTTTTGCCCCAAAAGTCAAAATTGCCCCCGAGCCCACATGGTCAAAATCCGAGGTTCGAACCAAAACCCGATTAACCATACCCCCACGAACCTAAATATATAATTTATTTTAAAATCGGACCTTAAATCGAGGTCCAAATCCCTAATTTTTGAAAAACCTAGGTTCTACCCAAAACACCCAATTTCCCCCATGAAAAACATTGATTTTGAGTTGAAATCATGTTAAAAGATGTTAATGATTGAAGGAAATGAGTTAAAATTAATTTACAATCGATTTGGAAGAAGAGTTCTTGAAAAATCGTGCTAGGGAGTTTGTGTTTTGAAAAGATGTGAAAATGGGTTAAAAATTCGTCTAAGTATAAAAGTTGCAGGTTGCAGATGTGGGAAATGCGAATAGGGGTTCGCAATTGCGAATCCTGACCTTTGTCATGTTGGGAAATGCGAAACAGGGCTCGCATTTGCGAACCCTTCAGAAATGTTGGCCTGCATGCATGCTATGCACAACTGAAAAATCTACAACTTTCTAAGTCCAAAATACACCCCGTGGTCTATCCAAAACTCACCCGAGTCCTCGGAGCTCCAAACCAAACATACACACAACCTCAAAAAAAACATCATACAGACTTATTCGTGTAATCAAATCACCAAGATAACATCATGAACATCGAATTAAACCCAAGATCAATGAAATTTCTCAAAACTTCTTTAAACATCAAATTTTGCATTTAAGGTCCGAATCACGTCAAATGGATTCTGTTTCTTACCAAACTTCACAGAGTTATCTTAAATAACATATAATACATGTACCAGGCATCGAAACCAAAATACGGGCCCAATTCTATCAAATTTTAATCGAAATTCATTTTCAAACCTCATAAATAATTTCAGAAAACGATTTTCTTTAAAAATTTATTTCTCGGGCTTGGGACCTCGGAATTCGATTTTGGGCATACGCCCAAGTCCCATATTTTCCTACGGACCCTCCGGGACTGTCAAATCACGGGTCCGCGTCCGTTTACCCAAAACATTGACCGAAGTCAAATTAATTCATTTTATAGTCAAAATTAATTATTTTTTTACAGATTTTCACACAATAGCTTTTCGGCTACGCGCCCGAACTGCGCATGCAAATCGAGGTGATGCTAAAAGAGCTTTTAAGGACTCGGAACATAGAAATCATTTTAAAAACAAGTGATAACCTTATGGGTCATCACAGTTAGGGATTGGGTTTGAATTGAAATTGGGCCAGGGAAATGGGTTTAATTTAGGGTTACAATTAGGCTAAAATTGAAATACAATTGGGCTATTATTTAAATAGCCAATTTTCCCCTTTTAAAATTATAAAAAATAGTAAGTTAATTTCTGAAAATAAATTGAAAGCACTAAAATGATTTATCACATATAATTAACAATTTAAAAAATACAGGACTTAATTTTATGAATATAAAACACAATTAAATCTTAAAAGGGCTAATATTACAGTTATATGCAATTTAGCTTAAAAATACTAAATAAATTTGTAAAAATATGAAAAAATTAACTTAGCTATATTTTAGCATAAATACAAAAATATAATAAATGAATTACCAAAAATAATAATTTTGGAAATAATTATTGTGTTTTTATTGATAAAAGAGGGAAATAAATTGATTTAAGAACCTTTAAAAATTATGGAAAAATAATAAAACATTTGGACATACTTATATATACATATATATGCTATTTTGAAGTTCTTTTGCATATTAAAAATATCTATAGAAAAATTGGGTATCAACAGCAACCAACAAGGCCAGGCAGACTTTCGTGCTCCCGGTACGTTGCTCCTCTTCGGCTCGAGTCTGTTCGCTTGGGTAAACCAGGTCTAGAACACAACCACAGGTTTAAACTTAGAATAACGTAACCTCATGTTGGATGCCTAGTGGGAACATTTATTTGCATTACATACATTTGACCTTGGGGACTCAACACAGGGGTTGGGTCCGTCCAGGACAAGTGTACCCAAAATAAAAAACCATCCTGATGCATCCTACGTGCTATATGAATATTTATTTGTTTCAACTTGCATTTTGACCTGTTAGGAAAAGAAAATCAAGAGAAAAATCAAGAGTGAGGTAGGATAGAGAATTCACCCGGTTCTGAAAACCCGGTATTCGAAAATGTCTCGAAACTCTGCCAAAATTTTTGAAAAAAGAGGAAAATGTATTTCAAGATATAAGAGTGAGTCAAATATCATGTTTTTCCAATTATGTCAAAACTGACCGAACTACGCAAGTCTGATTCTCACCGGATGTGGGATACGTAGGCAACCTACATAAGGTTCGGCCTCATTTTTGTAAAAAATAACCAAATATATGTACTTTACGGCTTTGGTCAAAAGAACAAGCCAACCCAGCTTCGGTTACGTCTTAAGCCGTTCTTGCAGGGATAGCCTTAGATTATCTTTCAATTGTCGAAGGGATATTTTTGTGAAGAACGGGCAAGTCTGTCAATAAGGTGTCATTGTTTTTCACAAAGTACCTTCCCCCGGCCTCAAAATTTATTTGGAATTGTGAAGGGGCCATGTTTACAAAAAACGACCACTATTGCTAAAATAGAATAGGGGGCCATTTTTTCTCTCTTTTTGGAAATTGAAAACTTGTTTCACAAAGGAGTCCACCAGAGTCAACCCTAACCTTAACCATCCACGGGTACAAATGAACACTGTCCAGAACCCCTCACAATTGGTCATGGAGTAGGCTTAGCTGCAGCTTCGTATGTGGTGGAATAATTTAGATGAAGATGGTCAGGATTGGGTAAAAGAGCAGTTGGGTGCCCTTGTAGACATTATGAAAATCAAACCCTGGGAGGATCTAATCAAGGCTTTGGTAACTTTTTGAGATCCTGTCCACAACGTGTTTTGTTTCTCGGATTTTGAGCTCACCCCTACTCTAGAGTAAATGGCCGGATATATTCATTTTGGCAAATACTTGAGGAAACATCAACTTATATTCACAAGGGCTCCCTCTATGGACAAGTTCTTTGATCTCCTGAATATCAGTAAGTAAATGAAGAAGGCCCATATAAACAAAGAATATTGTTCTTTCTACTTCTTGTACTTCAGGTTCGGGCACTCAGCTAGGTTTGAAACACATGAGAAGGGGTAAAACAACAGACAAGATAAGAGTAGCTGGAAAATTCATCTTTGATTCACTTTCATTGTGGAGTTTTTGGGAATTATGGTCTTTCCGAATGCAGAAGGGACAATAAATACTCGTATGGACAGAATTGTAAGAATCCTCACTACTAAAAAAGATCACACACTTGTTCCGTTAGTGCTGACAGACATTTATTGAGCATTAACCTTGTGTAAATCCGGGGCTCAATTCTTTAAAGGCTGTAATGTTATTCTTCAAATGTGGTTTATTGAGCATCTCCACCGCCACCCCAAGTTCATGAGTTATGGTTCGAGCGAGGACAACTTCATCAAGAGTTATGAGGAAAGGGTAAAAGACTACAATTCTCCAGAAGGGTTTGAAGCCTGGGTCTTCTACTTACGAACTCTAAAGGCAAGTCAGATAGAATGGACCCTAGGATGGCTTCCGGTAATAGAAGTCAAACACATGATGGCTTCAAAAGGTTACCTAATGATGATGGGTCTAAGGAGTATCCAACCATACGTATCGCAAAGAGTTCTAAGGCAATTAGAAAGATATCAAGTGGTACCTGAAGATGTAAATTTGAGTAGCCAAGTCATTGAGCTACACCCAGAAGCAACACTACTTGAGGCTTTAGTCAAACGAGATTGGAATGGTTGTCGATATCTGAAAGGTGACACCCAGGTACCAGATCTTGAGAGAGGAGAAGTGAATCCAGGTTATTCTGCATGGTTTGAAAGAAGGTCTAGTGATAATAATAAGCCAAAGCCCAAGCCCGAAAGGCCCACCAAAAGACCCCATGTTAAGGCTTTTGATGATAAAGTCCGGGAAAGGTTGTCTTGGGGATAGAAGGAGAAAAAATATCAAGTCACCATTCACACTTTGGAAGAAAAATTAAGAAACGTCATATTCAATAATGATATGTAGGGACAAGAAGCTGAAGGTGAAAGGAGAAGGCTGGCCCAAGAAAATGAAGCTCTCCGAGCCCAATTCCGGAAGATGAAAATAGCAGTTGAGAACCTATAACGACCTGAAATGTCATTTTAAGAATTAATGCCCTGATCCCCTATTAACTACTATCGCCATGTTTGTTTCTACTATTATGATTCGCCGGAATGTTTGGTTTTGAGTTTCGAAGTGTTTTAGGACACTTAGTCCCTAAATAAGAGCTTAATCTTTAGAATTTGGACCGTAGATGGAGCAATGTGAAGATGGCCTCGGAATGGAGCTCTATTGGGTGATTTTGATCTTAGGGGCGTGTTCAGATTGTGTTTTGGAGGTCCGTAACTTATTTAGGCTTGAAATGCCGAAAGTCGAATTTTTTAAGTTTCTGGTTCGATAGTGAGATTTTGATATCGGGGTCAAAATGGGATTTCGAAAGTTGGAGTAGCTCTGTAGTGTTGAATGTGGCGTGCTTGCAAAATTTCAGATCATTTGGACGAGGTTTAATAGACTTTTTAATCGAAATCATAATTTGAGAGTTTTTGGAGTTTTTAGGTTTAAATCCGTTGTTTAATTGGTATTTTGATGTTGTTTGGAGCATTCAGAAGATTGGAACAAGTTTGAATGATGTTTTAGTATTGGTTGGCATGTTTTGTTGAGGTCCCGGGGCCTCGAGTGTGTTTTGGATGCTTAACAGGTCATTTTGGAACTTAGAAATTGCAGAAAAATATTGCAACAGTCAGTTCTGGTTTCCTTCTTTGCGTTCATGAGTGAGGTCGCGTGTTCGCAAAGAGGAGCTAGGGCTGGTAAGAAATTAATGCTTTGCGTTCGCGAAGGAGCTCCCGCGTTCGCGAGGCTATGGGACCTTGTGCCTACGTGTTCGCGAAGGCAGTCTCGCGTTCGCGTAGGATAAGAGAAATGATCATCGCGTTTGCGGTTCGGCATCACATTCGCAAATAGGGAGACTGTCCAGTGGAACTTTAATGCATCACGTTCGTGACCGTTGTCTTGTGTTCGCGAAGAAGAACGCGTCTGGGCAGAATGTTTAAGTTCAAAATTGAGGGTTTAGCCATTTTTCTGAAAAATAGAGCTTGGGAGCTAGGATTTGAGTGAGGTTTTGAGGGATTTTTAGAGATATCGATTTGGTAGCGATTCTTAACTCCTTTTTAATTATAACCCATTAATCTAAACATAAATTTATTGTTTAATATCAGAATTTGTATGAAAATTGGGGGAAAGTTCTTAGACCAAGAATTTGAGTTTTGATTTCGTGAGAGTATGAGAATTCTAAAAAAAATGTAAATTTTACCCAATTCCGAGACGTGTGCCGAGGGGCGTTTTGGTCAATGTAACTAATTTCACGTATTAGTTTAGAATTTGTTTGTAGAATCAGTTACTTGAAGTGTTATTTACATTATGCAATTGAATCGAATAGATTTGGGCCATTTGGGGTTGAGTACTCGTGGCAAGAATGTGGTTTCGGGTTGATTTTGAGCCGGTTCGAGGCAAGTGACTGGCCTAACCTTGTGTGGGGTCTCTCCTTAGGATTTGGTATTATTGATATTTGAAATGCGTTGTATGTGAGGTGACGAGTGTATACTTGTGCTAATTGTTGAAAATCCGATTTTCTTTAAGAAATTTCAATTTTGTTTCTTTTTCTTGTTTATACTACTTGCAATTTAAGCCTTTTGTTATCTTAGGGAAGCATGTCTAATTGACTTAATTGCTTTACTTGCTCAAACTGCCTTATTTGGATTATGTGCAGCATGCTAGGCTAGAAGTACCTGTTTTACCTTAGTATGGAATTTGAATTGAATTGTGTATTCTTCGTGTTGTTGCTGGATGTTTACTATGGGACTATGGGACGGTATCCCCCTAGATCACCCTGCATGTTTACTTTGGGACTACGGGGTGGTATACCGGTAGATCCCCCTGCATGTTTACTTTGGGACTACGGGACGGTATCGCGGTAGATCCCCTTACATGTTTGCTTTGAGACTGCGAGACAGTATCCCGGTAGATCCCGCTACATGTTTACTTTGGGACTACGGTACGGTATCCCGGTAGATCCCCCTACATGTTTACTTTGGGACTACGGGACAATATCCCGGTAGATCCCCTTGCATGTTTATTACGGGACTACGGGACGGTATCCCAGTAGATCCCCTGCATGCTTAATTTTTGACTACAGATTTGTATTCTGATAGATCCCCCTGCACATTTACTTTGGAACTACGAGACTGCACCAGGTAGTTTCCCCTTTGTACTGGATATTTACATTTGGGAATACAGATCGGATTTCCTGTAGATCCCCGCGTATTATGAGTTGGACTACGGGAGTGCACCGGGGAGATCCACTGGATATTATATTTGTGGACTACAGGACTGTATCCTGGGTCCCCGGTTGCATCTCACACTTCACACAGTGTTTCAGGTGTTCAGGGGTCTTAGAATACCCGTACCACACAGTTTCTACTTCTACGTCAGCCACGAGGTTGTTTTGAGTTTGGTGACATACGCCATATGGTGAGGTATTTACCCAGGCTTAGGAGGGGTGCACTTCCACAAACTTCTCAGCCACAAAGTGCCTCGCAAAGTTCTCAGGCTATGGTTATAGCACCAATTGCTACCCCACCCGCTCAGCCGGTTAGAGGTAGAGGTCGTCCTAGAGGAGGAGGCCATGCTAGATATTATGCTCTTCCTTCCCGTACCGAGGTTGTCGCCTGCGATTCTATCATCACAGGTATTGTCCTGGTTTGTCATAGAGATGCATCGGTTTTATTCGATCTCGGTTCCACCTATTCTTATGTGTCTTCTTATTTTGCTCCGCATTTGGGTGTATCTCGGGATTCTTTGAGTTCCCCTGTTTATGATTCTACTCCTGTGGGAGATTCTCTTGTTGTGGACCACGTTTACCAATCGTGTGTGGTTGCTCTTAGTGGTTTTGAGACCAGAGCCGATTTGTTATTGCTCAGCATGGTAGATTTTGATGTTATCTTGGGCATGGACTGGTTGTCTCCCTATTATGCTATTCATGATTGTCACGCCAAAATCGTGACACTGGCTATGCCAGGTGTACCACATGTTGAGTGGAGGGGTGCTTCAGATCATACTCCCAGTTGAGTTATTTCTTTCTTTAAGGCTCAGTGAATGGTTGAGAAGGGGTGTGACATGTATCTAGCTTATATGAGAGATGTCAGTATCGATACCCCTATAATTGATTCAGTCCTAGTAGTACGGGACTTTCTTGATGTGTTTCCAGCTGATCTTCCAAGTATGTTGCCCGATAGAGATATTGATTTTGGCATTGATCTGTTGCCGGGCACTCAGCCCATTTCTATCCCTCTGTATCGTATGGCCCCTTCTGAGTTGAAGGCATTGAAGGCGTTGAAGGATCAGTTACAGGAATTTCTTGATAAGGGTTTTATTTGATCCAGTGTATCACCTTGGGGTGCTCCTATCTTGTTTGATAAGAAAAAGGATTGTTCTATCCGTATGTGTAGTGATTATCGCTAGTTGAACACAGTTACAGTGAAGAGCCGTTATCCTTTGCCACGTATTGATGATCAGTTTGACCAGCTTCAGGGTGCACGAGTGTTTTCTAGATTGACTTGCACTCAGGTTACCATCAGTTGAAGATTCGGGAGCCAGATATCCCGAATACTGCTTTCAGGACTCGGTATTCTCATTATGAGTTCCTTGTTATGTCTTTTGGGCTGACCAATGCCCCATCAGCCTTTATGCATTTGATGCACAGTGTGTTCCGGCCATATCATGACTCGTTTGTCATTGTCTTTATTGATGATATCCTGCTGTATTCCCGGAGTTGGGAAGATCATGAGAAGCATATGAGGACAATGCTCTAGACTCTGATTTAAAAGAAGTTATATGCTAAGTTCTCAAAATGTGACTTTTGGTTGGATTCCGTGGCATTCTCGAAAGTGGATGCAGTGCAGAGTCATCCCAGACCATCTTCAGCTATAGAGATCCGCAATTTTCCTGGCTTTGCGGGTTATTACCGTCATTTTGTTAAGGGTTTTCATCGATTGCAGCCCCTATGACTATGCTGACCCAGAAGGGTGCTTCTTTCTAGTGGACGGAATAGTATAGGGCGAACTTATAGAAGCTCCAGACAGCTTTGACTACAGCCCCAATTTTGATATTGCCTATAGGTTCGGGGTCTTATACTGTCAATTGTGATGCCTCGAGGATTGGCCTTGGAGCGGTTTTGATGCAGGACGATAGGGTGATTGCCTACGCGTCTAGACAGTTGAAGGTACATGAGAAGAAATATCCTGTCCATGATCTCGAGTTAGTTGATATTGTTCACGCCTTGAAGATCTGGAATCATTATTGTACGGTGTTCCTTGTGAGATTTATGCTGATCATTAGAGTTTACAGCACATGTTCAAGCAAAAGGATCTAAATTTGTGCCAGAGGAGGTGGTTAGAGTTGCTGAAAGACTATGATATCACTATGTTGTATCACCCAGGCAAGGCCAATGTGATGGCCGATGCTTTGAGTCGCCGAACAGAGAGTTTGGGAAGTTTGGCTTATTTACCAGCATCGGAGAGGCATATGGCGATGGATTTTCAGGCCTTAGCAAGCCAGTTTATGAGAATGGATCTTTCAGAGCCCCTTGGTTTGATTACTGTCCCGTTTTAGCTTGTATCTCATCGTTAAACTTCATATTCTTAGCATCAACTGCTCTAACAACAAGCATAAAAATAGATCACGTATTTTTAGAATACCATTTACAAATTTAATTGTTGTTACCATTTTCACGGTAAACAGTTTGGTGCCCACCGTGGGGCTAAAACAAAAGAGTGATTATTTTCTTGTTGGTTTCATTGCACAAACACAAGTTATCTTTCACACTTTTTGTTATCCAAGATCTCTTGATTTCAGGTCAAAATGTTTGGCTCGGTAAACAGAGTCGAGAATGACAACCTCGAAAACCACGGGGAAAATGGCGTGGCTGTTCCGGCTATCGGTGCGCCACAAAATAATCCCGATAATGCGCTCGGACCGATTCTAGCAGATGCGGATTCGCAGGACGCACAACAAGTCGACGAAACCTCGCACACCAACAAGAAGCTCAAAAAAACCCATTCCGGGAAGAACAGGAAGTTAGTCTTTATGTTATTTTTGAAATGTTGCAAGCACAATAGTTGGCCATCGCTCAGTTACAAAGCCATATGAAGACTCTCAGCACAGCTGCGCCGGAAACAGCTTCCCCCGCCGAACAAGTACCCATGAGATCGAGCAATAACAAATAGGTAGTTGATCCCGCCATCATGAAAATGTTGGAGGACCTCACCAAAAAGATCGAGTCAGGCGAGAAAATGATAGCGGCCAAATATAAGAATATCAAAACGTACAACTCTAGGGTCGACCAGATCCCCAGAGGCGCCCCCGGTCCTCAAGGGCATGGATTCAAAGAAGTTCATACAAAGGCTGTTCCACGAGGAAGTGGCCCCGAAGCCCATTCTAAAGATATTCATAATGCCGGAACTACCTAAGTACAATGAGACCACCAACCCTAATAACATGACAATGCCTACACCTGTGCAGTAAAAGGCAACGATATAAAGAGTGACGAGATCGAGTCCGTATTACTGATAAAATTTGGGGAAACACTCTCGAAGGGGGCCATGATATGGTATCACAACTTGGATCCTAATTCCATAGATTCATTTGCCATGCTAGCATACTCCTTCGTAAAGGCACATGCCGGAGCCATCAAGGTAGCGACAAGGAAGTCCGACATTTTCAAAATCAAGCAAAGAGAGATCGAGATGCTGCGGGAATTCATGTCTCACTTTCAGATGGAACGGATGGAGCTACCGCCAGTCTTCGACGATTGGGCAGTGCAGGCCTTCACCCAAGGCCTGAACGAACGAAGCTCGATGGCTTTGAAGCATCTGAAACAGAACCTGATTGAGTATCCAGCCGTGAACTGGTCTGACGTCCACAACCGGTACCAGTCGAAGATTAGAGCCGATGATGACCAGTTGGGAGCCCCTTTGGGCTCAGTAAACCCAAGTAGGCTCCTGGCAAAGGAGCCGAAACCAAAGAAAGAAAGGTATCAGCCATACCTCCATGATAGGAGGAACGCCCCGAGGTGCAACCTACCTCACAATGATCAAAGAATGGATCGAGGACAGACCCATCGAGGGCTCATAAACAGAACCAGGTTCGATCAAAATGTAGTGCCTATGGGTGCGCCCCACCTGTCAAAATACAACTTTAACGTTGATGTGTTAGATACCGTGTTCGCCATAAGTAAGATCAGAGATGCCAAGTGGCCCAAAGCTATATAGTCAGATCCTTCACAAAGGAATTATAACTTAATATGCGAGTTTTACAACGCGCACGGCCACTGGACAGAGAATTGTCATCAGCTACGGGAAGAGGTAGCTTGACTGCTTAACAAAGGACAACTTTGGGAATTCCTCAGCGATTGAGCCAAAAATCAGTTCCGAGAAAGGGAGGCAATCAAGAAGAACGAGGCAAACGAGCTGCAACATGTCATCCACTTGATCACAGGGGGCGCTGATGCCCTACAGGAACCCGTAATGAGAAGAACAAAGATATCCATTACTAGAGAAAAGTGGACTCAGGGATATAACCCCGAAGACACCCGCACATTCAACGAAGAGGGCACCGAGACCCTGTATCAACTCCACAACGACGCACTGGTAATCTCCTTCCTTGTAAATTCTTTTCAAATAAAACATGTACTCATGGATCCAGGTAGCTCGGCCAATATTGTCAGGTCGAGAGTGATAGAGCACCTTGGATTGCTCAACCAAATTGTGCCCGCCACTCGGGTCCTCAACGGATTTAACATGGAAAGCAAAGCAACGAAAGGAGAAGTTATCCTCCCGGTTACCGTGGCCAGCACCCAAGACACCAAATTCCATGTCATCAAAGGAGACATGAGGTATAACGCCTTATTTGGGAAACCGTGGATACACTGCATGAGAGCAGTGCCATCCACCCTTCACCAGATGATAAAATTTCCACCAAAGGACGGAATTAAAACCATTTACGGGGAACAACACGCAGCGAGGGAAATGTTCGGAATACACAATGTGGTACCAACGTTCGTGTCTCCGCCCCCGAATAAACCAAAGGGCGAATCCGGCCTCACCCTCGGTCGAACTAGACAAAACAAACTAAAGAACCATACCATGTCTTAGCCTCAGGAAATTGAAATAGATTGGCCCTCACGATTGTAACAAATCAATCCCGAGACATCGCCAGCATATCTAATTTCAAGGTACGACCATCTCCCTTTTAGTTTTGAATTTAGGACTAACCATTGTGCAGGCACTCGACTGAAGCAGTCAGAATGCTAACATCGCCCGAAGACCTTGAGGCTATAAAAACGCACCCGTTGAACTCTTTTCCTTCGATTGAGTTTTTGTCCAAAAGAAGGGTTTTAGCGGCAAGGTTCTTAACGAGGCAATGTCTGCGAGCTGCCTAAGGAAAACTCCGCAAATGCTCGAAAACGTCTTTTGTAGATAATTTTGAATGATGAGGAGTGTTCCACAAGATAGCTACCCTCTCAAAAAAGCCTTGAGATGCCAAATGGGGTTCCTATAGGAAAGTAATGTACCGGGCCAAAACGGTCGAACGAACCGTGTCCATTTAGATAGGCTCCCGTCGGCAAATACGTGCACTATTGTACCGAGCAATCAAAGAATACCTTTTGTCAAATACACCTTCGCAAAGTAAGGTAGCAATTCCTTCGCCAGAAACGTACTAAACACTCGGGGACTGATACCAGCTATTCAACACTTAGACGACCTCCGGGTCGGAACTCCAAAATCACAAAACCTTCAAGTAAGGCAAGGCGGAAATCTCCAAACGTCTCCAACATAAAAGGTACCTTGAGTACTAGGAGACTCTCACCAGACGCCACGCACTTAAAAACCCGAGGCTGTAAGATCTCGAGTGAGCAAACTCGGTCTAGCAAAGGTCTTTTCAACACAACAACACGTATTTACGTAAAGCAATTAAAGAGTATCTTTCACCAAAAGCATCTCATACTCCAAAAGAAAGTTCAGCATGCTCATGGCAGAGATCTTTCCACCAAGAACGTCCCGAAATACTCGGAGACATAGCATCAACAATTTGACACCCGCAAGACCTCAGGGTCAAAACTCCAGTCTCATAAGGCTCCAACAACGCAATTCCGAGCTCACGAGTAACGGCCCTCGAGCCTAATCAAGCTTGATGACTAGGAAATTGCCATCAATCACCATACACTGGAAAACCTGAGGCCGTAAGACCCCGAGCGGGCAAACTCAGTCTAGCTAGATCCATTTTTATATAGAAATATAAACTGTAAGACTTCAACAGGCATGACAAACTGTAAGACCTCAACAGGCATGACAAACCTAAGACCTCAACAGGCATGACAAACTATAAGACATTAACAGGCATGAAAATTTTGTAAGACCTTACTAAAGGTATAAAATTCAGTCTCGAAGTTTAGGCTATATATCGTGTTTGTAAGACTCCCGAAAAGGCATACCCTCGATATAGATGCCTAGACTATCACTCGGGATAAAAAATGACTCCGACAAAACACATATGACTATGGTCAAAATGGCTGCACTAGCCAAATTAATGCGACTCGGGGACACCCGACCATCACTAACAAAATCACATGCCATTACTTCGAATCTACTTCGAAAAGAACCGGTTAAAACAGGATACCCTCAACAGGCAAACGAGCTTCGACCATGTCAGCTCTAAATCATAAGGCTTCGAGCTACTTGGCCTGCGAGCTAAACCTTCCGAGGTGATCGAACATAGCTGCTAACAACTTGAAATCGTGGTTCTTCCCGAACCGACGACGGGTCCGGCAAAATTATTTCAAAAAGATTGTAACGAGGAGAAAATAAAGCCTACAATATGCCCACAGGCAAAAGCGTAAGAGCCATTGTCGCCAGCCAAATGAGCCTCAGGGCCACATACTATAAGGTCGCAACGACCAACAACGTAAGAGCCACTGTCGCCAGCTTAAAAATTGAAAACTTGAGGATTAAAATGAGCTCGAGTCGTAACCCGATTCGGACACCGGATCCAAAATAGTTAACTATATGTGCCTAAGGGCACATCGTAAGAGCCATCGTTGCCAGCTCCTCGAAGACTCAGGGCCACATACTTGAAAGGTCACTTCGACCCGAGGCGTAAAAGCCATTGTCGCCTGCCCATGCAGGCACAAAAAACTTGAGGGTCAATTAAAGCTCGAGTCGCAACACGACTCGGAGACTGAACCCAAAATAGTTAAGATACAAATGCCGAAGGTCAAGGCATAAGAACCAATATCGACTGCCCATGCAGGCACATGAGATTGAAGGTTAGGTAAGCTCGAGTCAACACCTGACTCGGAGACTCAGCCCGAAATATCCGGGCAAAGAAGAAGAGCTATAACGCCAACTTACGCTAAAAGCCGCATCTACCGAGCATACAAAATCCTCTAGGCCTGCCTGACGAGCTCCGGAGCCTTATTACGAATCAAAGGGTTCTTGCCAAACTCTGAAACCAGCCCTTCTAGTCAAAAGCAATGCGGAAAGATATACAAAAGAGATAAAGCGTCAAGTTTTCTTTTTCACAAAGTGCAAAATGTGTGTTCTCTATCTACCAACATGCTCTAGCAACTATAAAATGGCAAAATCCATGCTCCGCTACAGAGGGCTACGGCCTACCAGCCCCAGCTTCGCCCTCCGTGACATTGGTAAGAAGTAACTAAGCACCGCTCTCCTCCACCCTTGCTCGAGCCAACTCTTCCAGTAAGAACAAAACCCCTGGCATTGATCTCTTCAAGTACCTCTCTTCGGGATCTACAATGAACTTATTCCCCGATCCTTTTTTCACGATCGAGGGCCCGCTTCAACTCGGGTTGGGTATGAGTAGCGTCCTTCAAATGAATCGTCATCTCCTGATCAACCTTGGTCCGACTCAATGTTGCTTCAGCCCGAGCATCGATTATCTCAACCTTGACCTTTGAGAGATCAGACTCGAGCTTCGCGATCATGTACACTAGAACTGAAGCGTTGCCACGAGCCAAACGGAGTTGGGCCTCGAAGGCGGGAACCTTAGCCAAGGCACCCCTCTCCTCTAAATCTTGAGCTTGCACTTGAGCCTTAACTCACCACAAGTATTCCTAACTCGGTTGGCTTCGCCCCACGGTACTCCAGAGCCTCTGTCTTTTTTGCAGCTAAGATAGGCAAAAGGATTAACCTTAAGGGTCAAAAAGTCAAAATGTATACTATCAGAGGTTAATGCTCCATCAAATTACTCTCGTAATTCGAGCTCCGGTACGCCTCATATCGCCAGTGCATCAACTTAACCTCTTTCTCCTCGCTGGGGAGCTTAAGGGACTCACTCTCATCCAGAGCTTTCCGAAGCCTATACCCATGATAGAGCAGCTTAGACCTGAGCCTATCAAACGTCTGTAGAAGAAAAACTCAATAAGGAAATAAAGACGCGAAATGCAGAAGGACTACGCAGAAACTCACCACGAAGTAAAGACGACAGACTTTCTCGAAGGCCGAGCACATCCTTGTTGTTCCAGCCCCCTTGGCCTTGGAAGAACCAACCTCGATTGAAGCATGATCACTCGGAGGAACCATTGCTCCAGAATCAAAAACTTCAGGAATAGCAGGCTCGAGTGATGTTCTCTCGCTAGAAACAAGGACCCGTTTAGCCCTGCTAAAAACTCCATCACACTGCGAGTGCATATCCCATTTATCTCCATCGTCCCCTGGCTCGGAAGCCGACAATTCCTTCCCCTCTCCGGAGGAGAAAAACCTCGCCCCTAGGGGACCATCTGATACCTACAACGCCCGTATAACCACTATAGAAGAAGGAATGAAGACACAACTACTAACTCTGCTCTTGCCATAAGTAGAACTAGAGAAACATAGGGCGCGCCGCCTAAGAGTATTGCTCTATTTTTCGACAAATGATATGTTTTCCTAAGGTATAATACTATCAGTTAGCACCCGGGCAAAGCAACTTGTCCATGCCCGGTCTCTTCCATTCCTGGTCAATAGTGATTGAGGGCATGATCGACCGGCACCATGGAGTCAGCAGATTAATCCCACTCCCCCTATCAGATTAATCCTGACATTGCCGCCATCGCGGTCGCAAGGTTGAAAGACTAAATGGGGGAAAGATGTACAAGCGTGTTAATACTGGAAACATGGCACATGAAAGTTCAACTGCATGAGACAGGGTAACCCCTGAGAAGGCGTAAACAACCTCATGTTATAAGTGGGAAGAGCGGCGACGATTCAAAGCTGACCAAAGACACTATCCAATAGCACCCTCTCCGACCTCGAGGCGGTACCCGATCTCGAAGACCTCCGTCATAGTAAGGCGGCACTATAGATAGCCAGCAACACCTTCACCAACACAAAGGTGGCATGCGACATCGAAGATCTCCATAGAAGGAAACCGGTCTATGAAGAGATAAGCATTTTTCGAACGTTGCATGTACGAACTAGGCTCTAGGTGCTGTCCAGGATGGTCCGAGTGCAAGCGAGCCTTCGCTTAGGGACTGCTATCAAGAAACCACAAGAATACCCATCCATAGGTCCCCGAACAAATTTCTTCTCAAAGGTAATTATGAGGCCCAAAAACATTATCCTCATTCTCACGCGAAGTCAGAGTCCCGGCGGCACGAGGTTACTGGCCTTACTCGGGTCTAGTCCGAGGAACCGTAAAGGGCCTCGTGCAATGCCGTCTCCAACAACCGAAGGCCAGGAGGAATACTCGTATCCAGGTCCAGTATTACTAACGACAAGCAGGATCGTGCATTCGGAGCTGCCGCAAAGTATCAAAGGCAAGAGTCAAGAAGTATCTTTGTATTTATAAATGTTCGCTTACAATTGTTACAACCCATATCCACACGTGTTAGTTCATGCCATATAGTAGTTAACATAAATTCAAGAAGGAATTACCTTTGAGATGATAAGAAGTTAATCCTATTGGTCTTAAGTGATACAAGGGTGTATAAGGGTGATTAACAAGAATTAGAAGTTAAACGAATCAAGGATGTTGTAACTCATATTTTCAGGTAAACCTAGAGGTTCTTAATATACTCAAGGTCATATATTAAAGTGTTTGAATCATATAATATCCGTATCATAAGTCTTGAAGTCAAACGAGTTATGAAACAAAAGTCGACAAACGTTGTCGTAACTTAGGTTCATAATTTTACTTAAACATTAGGTTAAATGTTTCTAAGTTTTTCTCCTAATTTACAAGGAATTACGGGGTGATCTACCGACCAAATTAAAGATCTACGAGTAGGTGCATCACCTACTTGCCAAAATGATCGGACAAAATTAAAAGACCTAAGTCGGCCAAGAGAGGACTTTTAAGGGGTTATGAACTCAGTTATTTCTTCCATATTTCAGACCCTCAAAACCAAAGTTAACCCCTGCAACTCCTCCCCAAAAATCCCACACAAACCCTAATCGATTTTCCCTCTCTTTCAAGTTCTATTTGAAGGTAAAACCTAGAGTTTGAAGAACCAAGGGAAGGGCTGAGTTATCCAACAAGTATGGTAAGTTACTACCATCTTTCATACATTTTTATCTGCTGTGAATTCATGGTAATTCGTTCTATACATGTAAGAACTCACGGGACGGTGATCGGAAGCCGTGAGTTCGAGTTATTCACTTGTAACGGACTGTTTTGTGGACTGTTTTGTGTTACTATTGGGTTGAGTGTTTTACTACTATTTTGTGGAGTTTTGGAGGTGTAAGGGTGTGGAGGAACACCATATATATGTAGGGTTGTGGGCTGATAGTGATTCGTAACATTTCCGGGTCGTTTGACACGACTACGGTGGTCGTCGTATGTATGATATAATTAGGTTGTGCGTGGACTATTTTGGGAGGCTCAATATGTTTATTATTAATGTTGTTTGGGCTGTTAGGTGACTGTTTGGAATGGTGTGAAGTCATATATATATAGGGGAGGTGTTGTCCTTTTCAACGTAAAATACGTTATGGTCGATACATAATAGTTATGACGCTTAAATGATAACGATAGTCTCGTTTCTCTTATTGTAGACTAAGGAGTTGTGACAATTGCATAGCTTGTTATTGGGGTAGTATATACAAGGTATGTGAGGCTATCCTTTTTCTTATTTTGCACGACTCCAATTGTACAAAATGTAATGAACAAGCTTCCAAAGATACTTTACTGTTAGAAGCTAGCAGTACTTACATTGCTTTCCCTCTTATGGAACGATTGATGTTAATGTTGCTTCTCTTATTCTTATGTTATCAATGTTGTTGGTACTTCCTGACTATTATAAGGTTCGTAATGAAGAGTTGGTCCTAATAACGTGTATAGAGGATACCGACCTTACGTCACTCCGAAAGGTTTAGAATGTGATTCCATGAGTCGAGCATGCATTATATATATGTATCTATTTTACTCTACCGAGGCGCGCTATAGTCGGCCGGGTATGGCACATATTGTGCAACCACTGATCAGTTGGGTTTTACCAAGCTCCACGTGGCTGGGTATGATTCTACCGAGCCTTATGACGGCCGGGTACGTTTTTACCAAGCCTATTATAGCTGGGTACGATATGATGATGATGATGCCCACAGAGGCGTATGTTTTAAAAGTTTATGTATACATACATATGTATACTGCATTTCATGTCAGTAGCCCTCAGAAGTACTCAGATGTTCCAAGTTGTATATTCTCTATCACTGCTTACATTAATGTTCATATTTATGGTTCCCTGCCTTACATACTCAGTACTTTATTCGTACTAACGTCCTTTTGTGTGTGGACGCTGCATGTCGTGTTGGAGGCCCTAATAGACAGGCAGGTGCAGCTCCCCCTCCATATTAGGTTGTCTAGTTCAGCAGTGATTGGCGAGATCCCTTCTCCGGACTTGCCGTGGTCTTGGTATTCATTTTTGTTATAGACATTATGGGTATGTCGGGGCCCTGTTCCGGCTATCTTGCAGCACTTTTGTTCATTTAGAGGCTCATAAACAAGTGTCGACTCATGTATAGTTTGGCATGCCTTGTCGGCTGGTTTTTGTTGTATAGTCTTTCATGGTAGCGTGGTAGCTCGTACCTTATATGTAGTTTCTTGATTGTCTGGTCATCCCCTACTATGTATGTTCATGCCATCATATTTTATTGCTGGTTGTCCATGATCCAGGTCTACCATTTATATTGATCTCGTCAACCCTAAAAGATAATAAAAAAAGGCTAGATAAAATGTACGTTGGTGCTCGGCAAGTATGGTCGGGTGCTAGTCATGGCCCTCCAGTTTGGGTCGTGACAAACTTGGTATCAGAGCAAGTTTGTCCTAGGGATTGTCTATGAACCGTGTCTAGTAGAGTCTTGATTATGCATGTGTAGCACGCCACATTTATAATCAGGAGGCTACATGACATCTAGGGTTGTTACTTTCTTCCTGAATCTACATCGTGCGTAGAGTTGAGTCGTAAGTGTTTGTATCTAATATTCAACTTGTTTTCTTTCAGCGATGCCTTCGACTAGGAAGCAAACAATTAGTAGACGACTTGATACAGCTGCGGGAGAGGGTACCGATCAGGTGCCCCAAGCCAGAGCAGGCCAAACTGAGGCTCAAAGTGAGATGCCGTCTCATACCTCAGCTACCCCGTCTCCTCCAGAGGATATTAAGAGGCACCCAGCACCTCCAGTTCCTCCGTCTGGCGCTACAGACCAGGATATGCGGAGTGCTTTGCAGTTATTGACTAGCTTGGTAGCTGCTCAACCTTAGAGGCAGAATACAGGTGCTGCTGAGAAACCAGTTAGTACGAGAGTTCGTGATTTTTTTAATTTAGACCCTCCAGTGTTTACCGGATCAAACCCCAAGGAGGACCCGCAGACTTTTATTTACCAAGTTCATCATACGCTTCGGGTTATGCATATTAGTGATATAGAGGCATTATAGTTGTCTTCTTATCAGCTACGGGATTTAGCGGTTCTCTGGTATGATAGTTGGGAGAGATCTAGGGGTTCGAACACTCCTCCAGCTGTGTGGAAGGAATTTTCTGAGGCCTTTATTCGTCACTACTTGCCAGTTGAGATATGACGAGCTAGAGCTGATAAGTTCTTGAACCTTAGACAAGGTAATATGAGTGTGCGAGAGTACAGTATGCAGTTCGATTCTTTAGCAAGGTATGCTCCCCATATGGTGGCCGAGATGAGTGATAGGGTGCATTTGTTCGTGAACGGATTGGGACCACATCTGATAAATGAGTGCACGACAGCCTCCTTGGTGGAGGGCATGGATATTTCCCGTATTCAGGCTTATGCCCAGACCCTAGAGGATCGTAAGCGCCAGCAGAGGGCAGATAGGGAGCAGGATAGGGGCCAGCATAAGAGGGCGAGATTTGCAAGGTATTCTAATGACTTCAGAGGCAGCGTCAGGCCCCAGTCTTCGAGGAGTTCGGCGCCACCTGTAGCTAGTGCTCCCCCACAGTTTCAGAGGCCTCAATATGATCGATTTACCCATTCTGGTCCAGGTCAGAGTTCGCAGGCATCAGGCTCGCAACATCACAGGGATACTAGTCAGACGAGACCCACAACACCACGTTGTGATCAGTGCGGCAATGCCCACTTTGGACTATGTCGTCGAGGTTCTGATGCATGTTATTCTTGCGGACAGCCTGGCCATATGATGCGGGATTGTCCTAATAGGGGAGGTGATGGTATGGCTCAGCCGACTGGATCTGTGTCTGCTTTTTCCTTGTCAGTTCGACCTTTAGCACGGGGTTTTCAGCAGTCGACATGTCGTGGTAGAGGTAGAGGTGCAGTGCCGAGTTTGAGGGGTTGTCAAAATCGAACCTATGCTCTAGTAGGTTGACAGGATCTCGAGTCGTCTCCAGATGTTGTTACAGGTATATTATCTGTGTTTTCTTATGATGTATATGTGTTGATTGATCCAGGATCTGCATTATCATATGTTACACCCGTTGTGGCTAATAAGTTTGGCATTGAACCTGAATTGATAAGTAAACCCCTTGCGGTATCTACTCCGATAGGAGATTCTGTGATTGCTAGAAGGGTATATAGAGGTTGCACTATGATGATTTGTAGTCGTCAAACCTCGGCAAATTTATTTGAGTTAGATATGGTTGATTTTGATGTGATAATAGGAATGGACTGGTTGGCCTCATGCTATGCAAATGTTGACTGTCGTACGAAGATGGTTAGGTTTCAATTTCCTGGTGAACCCATCATTGAATGGAAAGGGAATATTACTACACCAAAAGGTAGGTTTATTTCCTATCTTAAGGCAAGGAAAATTATCTCAAAAGGTTACATTTATCATTTCATTCGCGTTAGGGATGCGGAGGTGAAACCGCCTACTTTACAATCAATCCCCGTGGTCAACGAATTCCCAGATGTTTTCCCAGATTAACTCCCAGGCCTTCCTCCTGAAAGGGAGATTGAGTTTAGCATTGATGTGTTGCCTGACACTCAACCGATCTCTATCCCTCCATACAGAATGGCCCCGGCAGAGTTGCAAGAGTTGAAGGTGCAGTTGAAGGACTTGCTGTATAAGGGTTTCATTAGACCTAGCACTTCACCTTGGGGTGCACCAGTCCTATTCGTGCGGAAGAAAGACGGGTCGTTACGGATGTGTATCGACTATCGACAGTTGAATAAGTCTACTATAAAGAACAAGTATCCACTTCCAAGAATTGATGACCTATTTGACCAACTCCAGGGTGCCAAGTATTTCTCCAAGATTGATTTACATTTAGGGTATCATCAGGTGAGGGTTAAGGAGAAGGATATTCCAAAGACGGCCTTCCGGACAAGATACGGGCACTTTGAGTTCTTGGTGATGTTGTTCGGGCTAACAAATGCCCCAGCAGCTTTTATGGATCTCATGAATACTATATTTAGGCCCTATCTTGATGTGTTCGTGATTGTATTCATTGATGATATTCTAGTATATTCTCGTTCGGAGGCGGAACATGCGGGCCACTTGCAAATAGTATTAGAGAGACTTCAGGATCGTAAGTTATATGCTAAGCTCTCCAAATGTGAATTTTGGCTGAACTCAGTAGCGTTCCTTGGCCATGTGATATCTGACAAGGGTATTAGTGTCGACACTCAGAAGATCGATGCAGTAAAGAATTGGCCGAGACCTACAACACCATCAGAAGTCTGCAGCTTCCTAGGGCTAGCAGGATATTATATGCGGTTTGTGGAAGGGTTTTCCTCTATATCATCACCATTGACTAAGTTAACACAGAAATCTACCAAGTTCAAGTGGTCTGACACTTATGAACGTAGTTTTCAGGAGCTGAAGAATCGATTGAAATCCGCACTAGTGCTCACTCTTCCTGTAGGAACAGAAGGTTATTTGGTATATTATGATGCCTCATGTATAGGTTTGGGGTGAGTATTGATGCATCGTGGGAAGGTGATTGCTTATGCATCAAGACAATTGAAGAAGTATAAAAAGAATTATCCAACCCATGATTTGGAATTGGCTGCAGTAATATATGCTTTGAAGATATGGCGGCACTACTTATACGGCGTCCATGTTGACATCTACACAGATCACAAGAGTTTACAATACATCTTCAAGCAGAAAGAGTTTAATTTGAGGCAGCGTAGGTGGCTTGAATTATTGAAAGACTACGACGTCGAGATATTGTATCATCCCGATAAAGCCAATGTTGTGGAAGATGCTCTCAGCCGTAAATCAATGGGAAGCTTAGTACATATTGAGGCGGGTAGATGGGGGTTGACTAAAGAGCTTCATCAGCTAGCCAATATGAGAATCAGATTGTTAGACTCTGATGACGGAGGTGTTACTGTACAGAATACATCAGAATCATCTTTGGTAGCCGAGGTAAAAGCACGACAATATGAAGATCCTATCTTAGTACGATTAAGAGAGAGCATTCAACAGTGTAAAAGTATGGCTTTTGAGATCGGAAGAGATGGGGCACTGAGATACCATGGCCGATTATGTGTGCCTAATGTGGCAGGGTTGCGAGAGAAGATTATGAATGAGATTCATCAATCCTGATATTCCATCCATCCCGGCTCGACAAAGATGTATCATGATGTCAAGGAGCAGTATTGGTGGGATAACATGAAGAAGTCTATTGCAGAATTTGTAGCCCAGTGTTCCAATTGTCAACAAGTAAAGATAAAACATCAGAAACCCGGTGAATTACTTCAGAATATAGAGATTCCGACCTGGAAATGGGAGGTGATTAATATGGACTTCATTATTGGATTACCTCGCTCTTATCATAAGTTTGACTCCATCTGAGTGATAATTGATCGACTTACAAAATGTGCCCATTTTCTGCCAGTTAAGAAAACTTACACGGCTGAAGATTATGTGAAGTTGTATATCAAGGAGATTGTTAGGCTTCATGGTGTGTCGGTATCTATTATATCAGACCGAGGAGCTCAATTTACAGCTAACTTTTGGAGGTCTTTTCAGAAGGGTTTAGGCACACAAGTGAATCTCAGCACTGCATTTCATCCGCGGACTGACGGACAGGCTGAACGTACTATTCAGACACTGGAAGATATGCTACGAGCATGTGTTCTAGATTTTTAAGGGAAATTGGGATGACCATCTTCCACTCATAGAATTCGCCTAAAATAATAGCTACCATTCCAGTATAAAAATGGCCCCATACGAGGCACTATACGGGAAAAGATGTAGATCACCAGTTGGATGGTTCGAAGTCGGTGAAGCAGAATTATATGGGCCAGATTTGATTCACCAAGCTATTGAGAAGGTGAAATTGATACAGGAGCGATTGAGGACGGCACAAAGCAGGCAAAAATCTTATTCCGGTGTCCGACGTCGTGATCTGGAGTTTTAGGTTGGTGATTGGGTTTTCGTGAGGATCTCACCAATGAAGGGTATTATGCATTTTGGGAAGAAAGGTAAGCTGATTCCAAGGTATATCGGGCCGTATAAATTCTTCGACGGATTGGACAGGTTGCTTATGAGTTAGAATTGCCATCCGAATTGGAATTTGTCCACCCGGTATTCCATGTATCTATGTTGAGGAAATGTATTGGAGACCTTTCTCGAGTCGTCCCTATCAAAGATGTATAGGTTACAGAGGACCTATCATATGAAAAAGTGTCAGTGGCTATATTAGATCGACAAGTCCGCAAGCTGAGAACAAAAGATGTAGCTTCCATCAAAGTATTGTGGAGGAACAAGAATATGGAAGAAATAACATGGGAAGCAGAAGAGGATATGAAGTCTAAATACCCGTACCTATTCCAGAATGAAGATAACAAGGATGTTGGTGGAACACATGAGTCCAAGAAATGGCTCTATGAGGTAAGCAATAACTTGAGAATACTCTTCCTTAATACAAAATGGCAATATGCAAATAATGTACATGTCCATAATGCTTTTCACACTCTTTTAAGGCCATATGTTGAGTTAACCGCTTGCAAGTTTGTCCTCTATTTATGGGAGAAACTAGACCGGAATCCACGATGATTTAAACTCCCCACGAACCCTTACATTCGAGGACGAATGTTCCTAAGGAGGGAAGGGTGTTACAACCCATATCCACATGTGTTAGTTCATGCCATATATTAGTTAACATAAATTCAAGAAGGAATTACCTATGAGATGATAAGAAGTTAATCCTATTGGTCTTAAGTGATACAAGGGTGTATAAGGGTGATTAACAAGTATTAGAAGTTAAACGAATCAAGGATGTTGTAACTCGTATTTTCAGGTAAACGTAGAGGTTCTTAGTATACTCAAGGTCATATATTAAAGTGTTTGAATCATATAATATCCGTATCATAAGTCTTGAAGTCAAACGAGTTATGAAACAAAAGTCGACAAACGTTGTCGTAACTTAGGTTCATAATTATACTTAAACATTAGGTTAAATGTTTCTATGTTTTTCTCCTAATTTACAAGGAATTACGGGATGATATACCCACCAAATTAAATATCTACGAGTCTAGTTTTTAACTCATTAAACCATTTGTCAATACGATCTCGGAGTATAGAGATATTCATATTTTCGCAAGCCTGCGCAGATTGGTAGATGACAAGTAGGTGCATCACCTACTTGCCAAAATGATAGGACAAAACTAAAAGACCTAAGTCGGCTAAGAGAGGACTTTTAAGGGGTTATGAACTCAATTATTTCATCAATATTTCAGACCCTCAAAACCAAAGTTAACCCCTGCAACTCCTCCCCAAAA
Organism: Nicotiana tabacum; assembly: GCF_000715075.1. Lineage (NCBI taxonomy): Eukaryota > Viridiplantae > Streptophyta > Magnoliopsida > Solanales > Solanaceae > Nicotiana > Nicotiana tabacum. Next base: position 108,305,686 of record NC_134080.1, on the reverse strand, counting down.
ATCCCACACAATCCCTAATCGATTTTCCCTATCTTTCAAGTTCTATTTGAAGGTAAAACCTAGAGTTTGAAGAACCAAGGGAAGGGCTGAGTTATCCAAAAAGTATGGTAAGTTACTGCATCCTTCATACATTTTTCACAACTTTGAATTCATGGTAATTCATTCTATACATGTAAGAACTCACGGGACAGTGATCGGAAGTCGTGAGTTCGAGTTATTCACTTGTAGCGGACTGTTTTGTGGACTGTTTTGTGTTGCTATTGGGCTGCGTGTTTTACTAATATTTTGTGGAGTTTAGGAGGTGGAAGGGTGTGGAGGAACACCATATATATGTAGGTTTGTGGGATGATAGTGATTCATAACATTTCCGGGTCATTTAACACGACTACGGTGGTCATCGTATGTATGATATAATTAGGTTGTGCGTGGACTATTTTGGGAGGCTCAATATGTTTATTATTAATGTTATTTGGGCTGTTAGGTGACTGTTTGGAATGGTATGAAGTCATATATATATAGGGGAGGTGTTGTCCTTTTCAACGTAAAATACGTTGTGGTCGATACATAATAGTTATGACGCTTAAATGATAACGATAGTATCATTTCTCTTATTGTAGACTAAGGAGTTGTGACAATTGCATAGCTTGTTATTGGGGTAGTATATACAAGGTATGTGAGGCTATCCTTTTTCTTATTTTGCACGACTCCAATTGTACATAATGTAATTAACGAGCTTCCAAAGATACTCTACTCTTAGAAGCTAGCAGTACTTACATTGCTTTCCCTCTTATGGAACGATTGATGTTAATGTTGATTATCTTATTCTTATGTTATCAATGTTGTTGGTACTTCCTGACTCTTATAAGGTTCGTAATGAAGAGTTGGTCCTAATAACGTGTATAGAGGATACCGACCTTACGTCACTCCGAAAGGTTTAGAATGTGATTCCATGAGTCAAGCATGCATTATATATATGTATCTATTTTACTCTACCGAGCCGCGCTATAGTCGGCCGGGTACGGCACATATTGTGCAACCACTGATCAGTTGGGTTTTACCGAGCTCCACGTGGCCGGGTATGATTTTACCGAGCCTTTTGACGGCCGGGTACGTTTTTACCAAGCCTATTATAGCTGGGTACGATATGATGATGATGATGCCCACAGAGGCGTATGTTTTAAAGGTTTATGTATACATACATATGTATACTGCATTTCATGTCAGTAGCCCTCAGAGGTACTCAGATATTCCAAGTTGTATATTTTCTATCACTGCTTCATTAATGTTCATATTTATGATTCCCTGCCTTACATACTCAGTACTTTATTCGTACTGACGTCCTTTTGTTTGTGGACACTGCATGTCGTGTTGCAGGCCCTAATAGACAGGCAGGTGCAGCTGCCCCACCACATTAGGTTGTCTAGTTTACCAGTGATTGGCGAGATCCCTTCTCCGGACTTGCTGTGGTCTTGGTATTCATTTTTCTTATAGACATTATGGGTATGTCGGGGCCCTGTTCCGGCTATGTTGCAGCACTTTTGTTCATTTAGAGGCTCATAAACAAGTGTCGACTCATGTATAGTTTGGCATGCCTTGTCGGCTGGTTTTTGTTGTATAGTCTTTCATGGTAGCGTGGTAGCTCGTACCTTATATGTAGTTTCTTGATTGTCTGGTCATCCCCTGCTATGTATGTTCATGCCATCATATTTTATTGCTGGTTGTTCATGATCCAGGTCTACCATTTATATTGATCTCGTCAACCCTAAAAGATAATAAAAAAGGCTAGATAAAATGTACGTTGGTACTCGACAAGTATGGTCGGGTGCTAGTCATGGCCCTCCAGTTTGGGTCGTGACAACAATGGCCCTCGGGGGGTCCTTACATATTATAATAAAATCCCGCAATTGGATCCTTACATAAGAACAAAGATGTTCAAGGGTATGCATACAACAAAAGCCTAAGAATCTAGCTTATTCCCAAAGTACGACATCTTCGGCATTATCTCCTCAGGCATGCGACCTCAAAGACAATATCTTCCAAGTCCAATCCCCTCGGGGACCTCACCTCGACCCTCCCGGAATGGCATCTTCATAAGGAAGGATATAGAGGAGGAAAGCAATGGAGAAGAGCAAAATGACGAAGGAGAAGCCGAAAGAATACAAGAAGTGGCTGGGTGAAAAATCTGGCTTGTACAAACTCTGCCAATGCTACTGTTATAAAGCTAGTTCTTGAGATGTTGCCTCGGCCCGGGAGCCGACCGCCAGTGGAGAGTGTCGCCATACCCCCACGAATCCAAAGGGGGTGTAACACGCCAAGCCGAGGAGGGAGGGTGAGCAACGGTGTATATTCCGAGCCCCCTCTTGAGCAGCGGTGCATAATCCAAGTATCTCCCCGGGTCGGAGAAAATTGGTCCTCTGCTTCATCGCCCCGAGCTAATGGAGACAGCAACAACAATAATAGCATCACAGCAGCACGATGTCATTGTGGGAGCCCTTAAAGTAGGATGTCAAAATCATTTCTTATCGATTCCCTCTAAGAAACGTGGAGACTATCTGTGCACGGTGAAATCAGAGGACCAATTTTTCATTGACAAATTGCTTCAGTAGGTCGCCTCAGAGGCTCGGGACCTCGAGTTGGTTATTTCCCTCAATATCTGTCGATACCCAGCCAAGGATAACATCGGCCGAACCCCGACGAACATGGGAAGACTCTGAAGGGTGCATCCGGAGTCGATTAAGTCTTCCTGGGCAACCTAACATTAGCCTATGTATACGTCAGGAAGCTAGTTATCTGTCCCATCTCGTCTCCTTTATCACTCGACGCATCTTGTACTAAGTTTGGACCTCCCCCTATTACAAAAGGGGAGTCGTTAACACTATGTAAGGCAGAACTCCAACTATTCCACATACGATCAATAATATCTCTCTCTTTTCTCTCTAACTCATTTGCTCGAGGCTACTCTTTGCATTTATTACTTTCATACATGTTCTTCATTTATTGCTTGGTATTGGCCATAAAGAGCCTTCTTTAATTATATTCTAATTGTTATCCCTAGCCTAGTTACCCCCGATAGATCGAGCTCTAGCCAGATATCGACCCCGAGGCCCTTCATTGATTAGTCCGAAGCCTGGGTAGCAAGCCCCTTGGTTTGATTACTGCCCCGTTTTAGCTTGTATCTCATCGTTAAACTTCATATTCTTAGCGTCAACTACTCTAACAACTAGCACAAAAATAGATCACGTATTTTTAGAATTATATTTACAAATTCAATTGTTGTTACCATTTTCACAGTAAACAGTGTGATTGTGGATCGGCTAATCAAGTCCATGCATTTCATTCCTGTGTGTACTACCTAATCTTCGGAGCGTCTAGCGGAGATTTATATTCGGAAGATTGTTCGTCTAGTGATATTCTAGTTTCCTTCATTTCAGATAGAGGTAATTAGTTCACATCACGGTTTTGGAGGGCCGTACAACATAAGTTGGGTACTCGGGTGGAGTTGAGTACAACATTTCACCCTCAGACAGATGAATAGTCCGAGAACACTATTCAGATTTTTGAGGATATGCTCTGTGCGTGTGTGATTGAGTTTGGAGGGTCTTGGGATCAATTCTTGCCATTGGCGGAGTTTGCCTACAACAATAGCTATCAGTCCAGCATTCAGATGGCACCGTATGAGGCTTTATATGGTAGACGGTGTAGATCCACGGTGGGTTGGTTTGAGCTAGGTGAGGATAGATTATTGGGCAGACTCGGTATAGGATGCTTCAGAGAAGGCTAAGGTGATTCAGGATAGACTCCGTACGGCCCAGTCAAGACAGAAAAGTTATGCAGACCGGAAGGTTCATGATGTTTCCTATATGGGTGGAGAGCAAGTTCTGCTTTGGGTTTCGCCTAGGAAGAGCGTTATGAGATTTGGGAAGAAAGGAAAGTTGAGTCCGAGGTTATTGGCCCTTTTGAGATATTGAGGCGTGTTGGGAGGTTGCTTATGAGCTCGCCTTACCTCCCAGCTTGGCAGGGGTTCATCCAGTATTTCATGTTTCGATGATCTGGAGGTATCACTGTGATATGTCGCACGTGTTGGATTTCAGTTCAATTCAGTTGGACAAGGATCTATCATATGTTGAGGATCCATGGCAATAACAGATAGGTAGGTTCGAAAGTTGAGATCAAAGAAGATTGCATCAGTGAAGGTTTAGTGGCGGGGTCAGCCGGTCGAGGAGGCTACCTGGGAGATCGAGCAGGAATTGCGCAGCTGTTACCCTCATCTTTTCACTACTTCAAGTATGTCTGTATACTCGTCCGAGGACGAACAAATATTTATGTGTAGGAGGATGTAACGACCCGGCCGGTAGTTTTAAGAATTAATGCCCTGATCCTTATTAACTGCTTTCCCGGTGTTTGTTTCTACTATTTTGATTCACCGGGATGTTTGGTTTTGAGTTTCAGAGTGTTTTTGGACACTTAGTCCCTAAATGAGAGCTTAAGCTTTAAAATTTGGACCGTAGATGGAGCAGTGTGAAGACGGTCTCAGAATAGAATTATGCCAATTCCGTTAACTCAGCTGGGTCATTTTGGGCTTAGGGACATGTTCGAATTGTGTTTTAGAGGTACATAGCTTATTTAGGCTTGAAATGCCGAAAGTTGATTTTTTGAAGTTTTTGGTTCGATAGTGAGATTTTGATATAGGGGTTTGAATGAGATTCTGGAAGTTGGAGTAGCTCTGTAGTGTTGAATGTGATGTGCTTGCAAAAATTTAGGTCATTCGGACGAGGTTTGATAGACTTTTTGATCTAAAGCGTAATTTAAGAGTTTTTGGAGTTATTAGGCTTGAATCCGTTGTTTAATTGGTGTTTTGATGTTGTTTTGAGCATTACGAAGATTGGAACAAGTTTGACTGATATTGTAGGATTGGTTTGGTTGAGGTCCCGGGGCCTCAGGTGTGTTGCAGATGCTCAACGGGTCATTTTTGGAACATAGAAATTGCAGAAAAATATTGCAGGAGTCAGTTCTGGTTTCTTTCTTTGTGTTCACGAGTGAGGTCTCGCATTGGTGAAGAGGAGCTGGGGCTGGTGAGGAATTAGTGCTTCGCGTTCACGAAGGAGCTCCCGCATTCGCGAGGCTGTGGGACCTTGTGCCTACGCATTCGCGAAGGTAGTCTCGCGTTCGCGTAGGAGAGGAGTAATGATCATCTCGTTTGTGACTCGGGCAGTGGAACTTTAGTGCATCGCTATTGCGACCGTTGTCTCACGTTCGCGAAGAAGAACGCGTCTGGGCAGAATGCTTAAGTTCAAACTCAATGGTGTAGCCATTTTTGTGAAAACTAGAGCTTGGGAGCTCGAATTTGAGCAAGGTTTTGAGGAACTTTTAGAGATATCAATTGGGTAACGATTCTTAACTCCTCTTTGCTTGTAACCCATTAATCTAAACATGAATTCCTTATTTAATTTTGAAATTTGTATGAAAATTGGGGGAAAGTTCTTAGACCAAGAATTCGAGTTTTGATTGGGGATTTGACATTGGATTTGGATAATTTTGGTATGGTTAGACTCGTGAGAGTATGAGGATTTTGAAAATGTTAATTTTACCCGATTCCGAGATGTTGGCCCGAGGGCTGTTTTGGTCGTTTTACCTAATTTCGCGTATTAGCTTAGAATTTGTTTGTAGAATCAGTTACTTGAAGTGTTATTTGGATTATGAAATTGAATTGAATAGATTTGGGTCATTTGGAGTAGAGTACTCATGGCAAGAACGTGGTTTCGGGTTGGAGGTAAGTGGCTTGCCTAACCTCGTGTGTGGGAACTCACCTTAGGATTTTGTATTATTGATTTTTGAAATGCCTTGTACGTGAGGTGACGAGTGCGTACTTGTGCTAATTGTTGAAAATCCGGTTTTCTTTAAGAAATTTCAATTGTGTATCTTTTTCTTGTTTATACTACTTGCAATTTAAGCATGTTTCTAGCTTAGGGAAGCATGTCTAATTGACTTAATTGCTTTACTTGCTCAAACTGCCTTATTTGGATTATGTGCAGCATGCTAGGCTAGAAGTACATGTTTTACCTTAGAATGGAATTTTAATTGAATTGTGTATTCTTCATATTGTAGCTGCATGTTTACTTTGGGACTACGGGACAGTATCCTGGTAGATCCCCCTGCATGTTTACTTTGGGACCACAAGACAGTATCCCAGTAGATCCCCCTGCATGTTTACTTTGGGACTACGGGAAGGTATCCGGGTAGATCTTTCTGCATGTTTACTTTGGGACTACGGGACGGTATTCCGATAGATCCCCCTGCATGTTTACTTTGGGACTACGGGACGGTATCCCAGTAGATCCCCCTGCATGTTTACTTTGGGATTACGGGAAGGTATCCGGGTAGATCTCTCTGCATGTTTACTTTGGGACTACGGGACGGTATCCTGGTAGATCCCCCTGCATAATTACTTTAGGACTACGGGACGGTATCCCGGTAGATCCCCCTGCATGTTTACTTTGGGACTAAGGGACGGTATCCCGGTAGATTCCCCTGCATAATTAATTTGGGACTACGGGATGGTATCCCGACAGATCCCCCTACATGTTTGCATTGGGACTACGGGACGATATCCCGGTAGATTCCCCTGCATATTTACTTTGGGACTACGGCACGGTATCCTGGTAGATCCCCCTGCATGTTTACTATGGAACTACGGGACGGTATCCCGATAGATCCCCCGGCATGTTTACATTGGGACTACGGATTTGTATTCTGGTAGATCCCCTTGCACATTTACTTTGTAACTACGGACTGCACCCGGTTGATTCCCCCTGTACTAGATATTTACATTTGGGACTACGGATCGGATTTCCGCTAGATAACTGCATATTATAAGTTGGACTACGGGACTGCACCCGGGAGATTCAGTGGATATTTATATTTGGGGACTATAGGACGGTATCCTGGGAGATCTCCGGTTGTTATCTTTGTGTTGAGCTGTACTCCTTTCCATGATTATGTTGTCTCTATTATAGTCATTGTTGCTCTTTCTATTCTATGTTATTTCTTACCGTTGCACTTAATTATACTATCTTATTCTATACTGTTATACCTTATATTTCATATATAATCTCAGTAGGGCCCTGACTTTCCTCGTCACTACCTGACCGAGGTTAGGCTTTGCACTTACTGAGCACCGCTGTGATCTACTCATGCCCTTTCTGCGCATGTTTTTCATTTGCAGATCCAGGTACTTCCACTCAGTCTTATTATCCTTGTGGCGAGGCACTTCTGTAGTGACTTCGAGGTATCTGCCGCGTCTGCAGATCGAGGAGTCCCCTTCTATCTCTCTGTAATAGTATAGCCCTTAAGTATTTTTCCTTTTTGCTAGACATTCCTGGAGTTAGAGCTTCTTATGTATCTCTTAGCTTGTGATTCATGGGGTTTCAGATTTTGGGAAGTGTTAGGTTGAGATTCTTGTGCTGTTACGTGCCAGTCGGCATCTTAAACACTATTTTATTTTGTTATTTTGGTTTTATATTATATTCTTTTCGCAAATTGTTTCTTTTCCGCATTTGTTAGGCTTACCTAGTCGTAGAGACTAGGTGCCATCACGATAGTTCACGGAGGGTGAACTGGGGTCGTGACAGAACCCGGTCAAAAGTAGAAAAGATGAAAAACTCATCTACAACCATACGCAGAAAGTACATTACTATGAGGATGATTTGCAAAAGACTGAGGCTTAGCTGGTAAAAGCCCGAACAAAGTTGGCTAGAAATGCAGAAGAACGGGCAAGTTTCATTCGACAGTTGAAGGAATGATATGACAGGGGAGCCATGGGATGGAAAAAGGAGCTTAATAGCCTTGAGGGTGAAATGACTAAACAAAACAAAAGCTTCAAAGCCGAAAGAGGACACTGCTACGCTTTGATGGCACAACTAGAGGAAGACCTACATCATTTGCAATAGCAGAATCATATGGCCACCCAGGTTTTGGGGGCCAGATCTCAGCAAATTGGGCAGTTGTTACAAGAGAAGAGCATCATCAGGGAAAGGGTCAGATGAATCGCCGACTATATTGTGATGAAGTGAAACGAATTTGAGGACATGACCAGATCCATGTTCTTTGCCACAGTAATGATATTTGTTCGCCAGATTATGGACGACCTCTATCGCCTCCAGGAAGACATGGCATGTAGGCCCGCGACAAGACCAACTGGTGTCCCTAAGACAGGATTGGAGGCACTTATGTACTCCTAATTGTTTTTTTCTCCTTTCAAGTTTGTATTTTCATTCCTAGAGTTTTTTTTATTCTATTTTAGTTTTTTAATTCTTAAGTATGTATGATCGAGTCTTTGTAATAGAGAAAAATTAGAAGTTGTTGTTTTAATGAAAATTTGAAACAAGTGGCGTGAACAAGCTGCCAGGGTGAAACCCCCAATGGATGAGACTGAGATGGTCAGTGTCTTCCTACAAGCCCAAGAGGTTGATTACTTCCAAAACATGATGTCTGTTATGGGTAAGCCATTTGCGGAAGCCATAAAGATTGGGGAAATGGTAGAGAATGGTTTGAAAACGGGTTGCATCCTGAGCCAGTCGGCTATAAGAGCTACTTCTCAAGCAATCTAGAGTGGGTCAAGGGGCGCAACAAACCAGAAAAATAAAGAAGAAGTGAAAATGATGGCCTCAGGTTTGAGAAACCCCTGTCAACCTCGAGATTACTTCGGTTCCTCCTCAAACACCCCGCAACATTATTACCCTCACCAAGATGCGGCATACGCCATGACTCCTCAGCCCTATTCAGTGATGAATGTCCAGCCATACGCTCTGCCATAACAACAGTATAACCAGAATCGAGCTCAATATCCCAAAAATAACCCTTCTCACCAATCTCCATACAATCCTTGTCCCCCACATAATAACTTTAATATAATCCCTATGTCCGTGAGCCACCCAAAAAGAACCACTTCACACCCATTGGTGAGTCGTATTCTAGCCTCTTCCCAAAGATGGTCCAAATGGGTCTGTTGCAGCCCATACCTTAAAACAGGCAAAATCCAGGGGCACAAGGGCACAACACTGAGGATTGTTGGACCCTAAAAAGGGCGGTTGAAAACCTAAAACAACAAAAAAGGGTAGTGCTAAGGGATGAAGAGGTCCCCAATGTAACCAACAACCCATTACTAGCTCACAACAATGGGCCGGTTATTGGGATAATTTATAAAGACAAAGTGTTTGACTCGGCTTAAAAGCTATCATTGCTATTGCTGGTGTTGAAAAGAAGCCCAAAACGGCAGCAAAGCAAGATAAGGATGAGAAGAAAATCAATCCCATTCCTCAAAGCGTAGAAAAGGTTGTGGAAATCGAGGACGAGGCACTACCTCCTAAAGATGCCATTCTATATGTTCCCAGGGCACTCAAGAAAAAATAGTTTGTGTTGATTCCCCCCAAAAGGTTTAAGAAAAAAAAGGTCACACTGACGATACCAAAGATGTACGTGCCAAAGGGGATTTATGTGGCGCAGGGGTCGGTAATTTCACCCAGGCTTACTGAGCCCGTGGTTATCAGCCGCGCAATACAGAAGCGTATGAAAGATCCCACTGTCATCCCTTGGAACTACAACAACGCGGTAGTGACGTACAAGGGAAAAGAAACCATGGAACAAGTGATCGAAACAAACTCGTATGGGAAGTACCTCAATCTGGAAGAAGTGAGCAATACAAAATAGAAGCGTTTTCCGCTTAAAAAGCCACTCAGTGCTAAAGAGGCAGAGGAATTCCTCCAAAAGATGAAAACTGTGGACTACGATGTAGTTGACCAACTCCGGAAGTCTCCTTCCCAGGTCACACTTTTGTATTTACTCATAAGCTCGAGTGAACATCAGATAGTGCTGATAGAAACCCTTAATGAGGCATATGTTCCGGTTGAGACCACTGTTGAGCAATTGGAAAGAATGACAGAATGATTTTTTGAAGTCAATCAGATCTCCTTTAGTCGAAATGACCTGCCACCGGAAGGGGCTTCCCACAACAAAGCTCTTCATCTGAATGTTATGTGTGAAGGGTACTACGTAAAAAGAGTTATGCTGGATGGTGGATCTGGGGTTAACATCTGCTATTTATCAACCCTACAAAGAATGGAAATTGGGACTGCAAGGATCAGGCACAACAATGTTTACGTGCTTTCATTTGACGACATCAAAAGGGACACGATAGGGGAGATTGATTTGATCCTAACCATCGGCCATGTGGATTTTGAAGTGACATTTTAGGTTTCAGACATGGATACCTCCTACAATTTTCTCCTATGAAGGCCTTGGATCCATGCGGCGAGGGGCGTACCTTCTACTCTCTACCAGATGGTTATGTTTGAGCATGAAGACCAAGAAATCGTGGTTCATGGGGAAGATGAGCAATCAATTTACACGGACCCATCAGTCCCATGTCTGGAAGCTAAAGAAGGTAGCGAGCACATAGTCTACAGAGCTTTTGATATTGTGGTCGCAGACCAATGTGAGGAAGTGTCATGCCCCAAAAACTAAGGGGCGCGACCGGCGCTTGACCGGGTAGCCCCCAGCCAAGCGGACCTGGGTGCCTTTCCTATTCCACGTGATACCCTGCGTTTCCATTACCCATTAACCAAGTGAAATAGCCATTTATAAATTTAAACACATTCTTACGAGATTTACATAACATACATAGTTACTTAGCATGGTTTACAAGTTATACTGCCCAAAATACATAAGTACATAACCCACATTTCCTGTCTACGGAGCCTCTAGAAATACAGAAGTGTGTTACAATACTTGCTGGTAACAAGGCTCCGGCTATACCTTACGCAAATACCAAAATAAAATTTTTGGGAGGATAAGCGGCATGAGCCACACAGTGCCCCGAGAGGAAAGGGGCTCACCGATTCAGCTGACGGAAGGTGAAGGAGTGCTATTGTCGGTGGGATCGAGTACCTGTTATGGAACCACCTACAATCATAACACGAATGTAGTGCCCCGGGCAAAAGGGACGTCAGTACATTTGAATTGTACTGGAATGTATGAACAAACTTTACCCCAAGTAAAATCAAGAAATACAAATATAACAAACAATAATAGAATCAACAATCAAATGCACATGAAAGGAACAACCAAAGCCAAACAAACTCCACAATCTCTCCTTTTCCCCTTTCAACATTATTTCATCACATCAATGATTTCACAACTTTCACATATTTTTATTTCAATAGTGATTTCGATCACTTTTCCACCCTTATTACCTTGGCCACCCTTATCACCACAACCCGCACCTTATAACTTCGTGTTGCGGCGCGCAACCCAATCCCACCGGACAATCATATTTCACACGACAACAACAACAATTCACAAAGAATTTTCATAAACGTCAATACCATTTCCATCATATGCAACAGCTCGTATACAACTTAATTCACAACGATAATGCCTGCGACAAGTCACGTATGATATTACCACAGTTGTTTCAATTGCATCAATTACGATTTCTTTCCAACATTTGTTACACAGCTCTTACCACATAAACACATTCACACACACACTTGGTTTGTTGCCATTTACTTGCACCCTTATATCGGGAGACTTAACCAACAACATTCAAGGCATATTAATCACAAGAATTCACAAATAGTCCACATAAGTAACACATACCAATTACTCATACAACAAACAAGGTGACTTTACAAAGGTTAAAATTAGCAATACATACCTGGAGTCGAACCCCCCCCCCTTTTTCTTCTATTTCCAATTCACCAACAACCTAGTAGCGTCAATCTAGTTGACAAGTTAACACATATAACTTAGAATTGAAGTTCACAAACTCATCCCAAACTTACTTAGGTTATCAACCCCTCTTTTGCAAATCTTTAGTTCTACCCAATTCCTCTTACTAGATTCTAGGTATTAAAGGACATGCATGTGTATCTCAACTTCCATTATCAAGAATTAACGCATGAGAATCCCTCTTTTTGTTTAAATCTGAAAACAATGAAAAAGGGTTGGGGATTTTACCTGCAAGAACGGAGATGAAGACAATTACTTGAAATTCCCCGGCCCGAGTGACTTTGAAGAATCAAATTGATGAAGGTAAGACTTTATCTCTGAAGAATTCTCTCTTCCCTCTCTCTAGTTTTGTTCAAAAAATATGTTAAAATAAGGGGTTGGGGTGTTTTATTGAAGAAGGGGTCGGATTTAAAATTTAGAAAAATAGGAGCCCGAGTTAGGTATGCGATCGCAGAGTGGAAATGCGGTCCACAGAATGGACCGCAAAAGTGCTCCCAAAATCTGAACACACTGCCTGGGTATGTGGCAGAAATGCAGTTTGCATACCCATTATGCGGTCGCATAGTGCACCGCAGAACTGCCCCTCATAAAATCCCAGGGGAAATATGCAACGACTATGCCGTCCGCATATCCGTTATGCGATCGCATATTGGACCGCATATTTAACCTCCAACACACTGACTCACTTTGCGACGATTATGTGGTCCGCATATTTGTTATGCGACCGCATTCTAGACCGCAGAATTGCATTTCCTGGAAAACAGTATTTCTTGACTTTTTATAACATAGATCAGTACCAAAAGGGTCCGAACTGCGGCTCGCTTAATTTTACACATTCCTAACATATATTCGGGATTTGGCACCACGAGCTACCCGGTTTTGAGTATAAGTTTTCACGGGGCCTTACAGGAAGGAACCCCGTGTCCTCAATCCTTTTTGTCCAACACATCAATCATGTTTTCTAGTGAGATGATCAGGCATGGCTACAAGCCCGGGAAAGGGCTCAGGGCATTTTTGCAAGGCATTACGGAGCCCATTACCTTGACTGCCAGTAAGAAATTCTTTGGTGTCGGTTTCCAAGCTACTGAAACCGATGTGAAATTTGCTAAAGAACGTAGGAACGATGGGTGGGTTCTACCTCAGCCGGTCCCGTATCTCGCCAGAACATTTGATAAGCCAAAGTACATAGAAGAAGAATAAAATGAGGCCTTCATGGCCAATGATATTGAGGACATATGTGGAGCCATGAGGCAAATGTTGTATGAGGCTCACATGGTCCAGCCGGGAGAACGTTCGAGCACTATTGAGGTGCAATATATGGGGCACGATGCCAAGCTGCAAAATTGGAAGGCTACTTCGTTCCCAGTCAGGCGGGAATCCCGGTGGTTGAGTCTTGTCATCTTTTCTGCATTCCGAGTTATTTCAGGGTGTAACTCGAATGTTTTCTTTTAGTTATTGTCTTTAAAAATCCAATGTAAACCCTTCTATCTTCAAATTCAATGAAATGAAATCAATATTTCATCGTCTATGAATCTCTTTCTTTATTCTTTCTGATTTTGTTATTTTTCTTATTTCTTCTTTTAGTTCTAATGATGCGGACTTAAATAACATGACATGCTTGTGGACTTCATGCCCAAATCCTAACACGCTGTCTAACTGTGAAATAAAGAACCAAGAACCAGAATATGATGGAGATGAGGCTTTTAGGGAAATAAACTGAGAACTGGAACAATTTGAGAATAAGCCTAAGCCAAGCTTAAATGAAACCGAGCCAGTTAATTTGGGTAGTTCAGAAGAGGTCCAGGAAACCATGATAAGCATTCATACTGATGAAAGGACTAGGGATGCATTGATCTAGCTTTTGTTCTAGTTCAAAGACGTGTTTGCCTAGTCCTATGATGATATGCCAGGACTGAGAGTTGACTTAGTAGTGCAGAAATTGCCAACATACCCTGATTATCCCCCGGTCCAACAAAAACAGAGAAAGTTCAAAACTGACATCAGTGACAAGATCAAAGAAGAGGTCAGCAAACAATTAAAAACGGGTGTAATTCGTGTGGTCCGATACACCACATGGTTGGCTAATGTGGTCCCACTACCAAAGAAAGATGGGAAAACCTGAGTGTGTGTTGACTATCGGGATCTAAATAAAGCGAGCCTTAAAGACAACTTCCCGTTACCAAACATCCACATCCTTGTTGACAACTGTTCCAAACATGAGATACACTCTTTTGTGGATTGTTATGTTGCATATCATTAGGTCTTGATGGATGAAGATGATGCAGAAAAGACGGCTTTCACCACCCCTTAGGGTACTTACTATTACAGGGTCATGCCTTTTGGTTTGAACAATGCCAGGGCAACTTAGATGAGATCTATGACTGCCATCTTTCATGGCATGATGCACCAGGAAATCGAGGTATATGTGGACGATGTGATCATTAAATCAAGAACGCAAGACGACCATGTGCGGGATCTGAGAAAGTTCTTTGAGTGTCTGTGTAATTATGACTTGAAGTTAAACTCAGCTAAGTGTGCATTTGTAGTACCATTTAGGAATGTTTTGGGGTTTGTAGTCAGTCGGAGGGGAATTGAGCTAGATCCAACAAAGATAAAGTCTATTCGGAATTTGCCTCCTCAGAGAACCAAGAAAGAGGTTATGAGTCTGCTGGGTAGGTTGAATTACATCAACAGATTCATTTCTCAGTTGACTTCCACGTGTGAGCCCATCTTTAAGTTGTTAAAGAAAGGCACGACGATTAGATGGATAGATGAGTGTCAAGAAGCTTTTGACAAAATCAAAGAATATTTGTCAAATCCGCTAGTGTTGGTACCACCTAAGCCGTGAAGGCCTTTGTTTATCTACTTGATGGTATTGGAGAATTCTTTTGGATGTGTTCCTGGGCAACATGATGTGACCGGGAAGAAAGAACAGGCAATATACTATTTGAGCAAGAAGTTCACTAGTTATGAAACCAAATACACTTTATTGGAAAGGACTTGCTACGCCCTAACCTGGGCCGCTCAGAAGCTTAGGCATTACTTGTTGGCCTACACCACCTATCACATCACCATACTAGATACTTTGAAATACATATTCTAAAAGCCAATGCCCACGGGGAGGTTAGCGAAATGGCAAATCCGGCTCACTGAGTTTGACATAGTCTATGTCACCCGCACGGCAATGAAAGCTCAAGCTTTAGCGAATCACCTGGTTGAAAATCTGGTTGATGATGAATATCAGCCTTTGAGTACTTACTTTTCGGACAAGGAAGCAAAATTCAATTGAGGTAGTTTCAGAAGACACTAATGCTTGGAAAATGTTCTTCGATGGAGCTGTGAATGCAAAAGGTGTCGAGATTGGGGTAATTTTGATTTCGCCCACTGGTCAGCACTATCCAGCCACAGCCCTGCTTGGTTTTCTTATATGAAACACTGCCGAGTATGAAGCCTCCATTATGGGCATGAACATGGCAATCGATCACGATATGAAAGAATTGTTAATTATGGGAGATTCTCACTTGATTATTTGACAAGCTCAAGGTGAATGGGAAACTCGGGATGTCAAGCTTCTTCCATACAGGAAATATGTGGAACATCTTATCAAACAGTTCAAATCCGTCGAGTTCAGGTACATTCCTTGATTTCACAATGAGTTGGCCGATGCACTAGCTACTTTGGCCTCAATACTGCCGTATCCAGGCAATATCCACATTGATCCATTGGAAATCCAAATCTGAAAAAGACATGGTTATTACAATACAGTTGAGGTAGAACTAGATGTTCAGCCATGGTATCATGATATCAAAAGATTCTTGAAAATAAAGGAATATCCCGAGCAAGCTAGTGGAGACCAAAAGAGAACCATTAGAAGCCTCACCAATGGCTTCTTCTTGAGCGGAGAGGTCCTGTACAAAAAGACTCTAGATCTGAACCTTCTAAGATGTGTGGATGCCCAAGAGGCTGTAATAATCATGAATAAAGTGCACACAGGAATGTGTGGTCCCTATATGAATGGATACGTCCTTGCAAAGAAAATCCTTCGAGCAGGTTATTACTGGATGACTATGGAAAATGATTGTTTCAGTTTTGTCTGAAAGTGTCATCAGTGTCAAGTACACAGTGACCTGATTCATGCACCGCCTTCAGAATTACATCCTATGTCAGCACTGTGGTCGTTCGTTGCTTGGGGTATGGATGTCATTGGGCCAATCGAGCCAAAAACTTCAAATGGGCACAGATTCATATTAGTTGCCATTGACTACTTCCCAAAGTGGGTCGAAGCAGTCACTCTCAAAGCTGTCACTAAGAAAGTAGTGGTGGATTTTGTGCATTCCAAAATTATTATCATTTTGGTGTTCCTAAAACTATCATTACGGACAATACTGCAAACTTGAACAGTCATTTGATGAGGGAGGTATGCGAACAATTTAAGATCACGCATCGGAACTCTACCCCTTATCGGCCCAAAGCTAATGGTTTTGTTGAAGTAGCAAACAAAAACATCAAGAAGATCTTTAGGAAAATGATTCAAAGTTCTAGACAATAGCATGAAAAGTTGACGTTTTCATTGTTGGGATATTGCACAACCGTGCGCACATCAGTTGGAGCAATACCATATCTATTGGTTTATGGCACTGAAGCCGCAGAAGTTGAAATTTCATATCTCTGAATCATTGTTGAAGCTGAGTTTGAGGATAATGAATGGGTCAAAACCCGATTAGAACAGTTGACCCTAATTGATGAAAAGTAGAGGGCCGCAGTTTGCAATGGGCAGTTGTATCAACAAAGAATGGCCCGTGCCTACAACAAGAAAGTGCAGCCTAAGAATTTTGAGCTGGGGCAACTCGTTTTAAGACATATTCTCCCACATCACAAGGAAGCAAAAGGAAAGTTTCCTCCAAACTGGAAAGGTCCATACATTATAAGAAAATTGTTTCCGAAAGGGGCATTGTACTTGGGAGACATTGAAGGAAATGACCCTTAAAGAGCTGTTAATGCAGACGCAGTCAAAAGGTATTACGTTTAACCAATCTGCGATACCAAGATTCTCCGGTTGATTGACGAAGGCTTTCATTCTCGCTTCCTAAACACTTTAACCCTTTGAGCCGGTTACCTTTCTTTGATTACCCTCTTTGGAACCCGAAAATATTTGTAAAAAAAGAAAAATAAAAACAAAGTTACCCTGAATTAAATTCGACTTGATTCCGAAAGGATATGTAGGAAGTCTCTCTCTGGGGTTCATTCACACCAAAACAAAAATCCACATTCTCCTCCAAAATTGAAATTGGGCAGAAGTTATAATGGTTTGGTGACAATTCGCCAGAAAGGTTACAAAGTTGTAACTCAATCCAAACTCTTTTTATCCTAAATCCTGTTCAAGTCCTACTGATCAATCGGTAAAGAAGTTCAAAATGGGAGTTTGTTGGTTATTTGGATCGGATACAATCAAATGAGAGAAATAAAAATGAGAGAGTTTTATTTGTGAAAACCCACACGGGCACCGTAAGGCGATTGTGAGCAGAGAAATTGAAAATGAGAGAGTCTTGTTTATGAAAACTCACAAAGAGAACTATAAGGCGACAGTGAGAAGAGAAATGAGAGAGGTCTGTTGGTGAAAACTGGCAAGGGCGCCACTGATAGAAAAATGAAATTCCATAGAACCATCAGCACTGATAGATCCTGGCAAGGTTTCTCGATTTCGAGGTATGAGTTATGATGGGTTTATGAGAGATGGATGGTTACATAGAACGGGTATCCACTCCAAGAAGCATGTCATGTCTATTGAAGTCTGTATGCACTCCAAATAAGTCCTTTTTTCCTTCCCCCGAAAAGGACACTTCTCGTTTAAATTCATTATCATATCCGTTGTTTACTTTTCTTTGAATCCCTTTCGGTCTAATTCTCCTCCGAAACTAATGCAGAGAAAAGATGGCAAGATTAGTTTTACAGGGTTTTTGTTTGATAGAAAGCTAAAATTTAAGGAAAAGCACCCAGCCTTAGCAGGTGTATCAAGTCAATCTCGACTAGCCATGTTCGCTGATGCTCCAGAGTCCAAACGTTTGAAAATAAAGGAAATCAATGTCAAGTGCCCATAAAGGCAAAATAAGATGGAAAAGACCAAGACCCATACGAGTTAATCATAATGTGAAATTTTGGAAAGTCAAGATCCCTGGGCTTAGAAAAGAGACTGATTTCCAGAAAGCCAGCGAGCAATCGAAATTTTCATCAAAAGAGTTGGGCCTAGATCAAAATCAAGGCCACAAAACCAACCACCATTTTAAACTGACAAATTGTTCTTTGGTTTGAAAACAGGAAAATAGGTGCAGTCCAAAACAACCTTGGAAGAAGCAGGTGCAATAAAAGCAAGGCACACAAAAACCAAAACGGTTCTGCAGCAAAAGTTGACCCGAAAAGGGAAGTCCCTTTTGAAACTATTCATTCATTCTCCTAAATAAAATGAAAAGTGAAGTAAAAAAAAAAAGAAGAAAGGAAAGAAAAGAAAAGTTCAAAATAATTGTAGCCTAGGGTCCCCAATCTCTAGCAACGTTTTTCCAACATAGGGTCTCATTCCCTAGTCGCTGCCAGCATAACCTGGTAGTCTTTTCTAGTATAGGGTCCCACTCCCTAGTTGATCCCCGACATAACCCGAGGACCTTTTTCCGGCATAACCCGATGACTTTTCCGGCATAACCCATGGACCTCCCCGGCATAACTCGAGGACCTTTTCCAGCATAATCCGATGACTTCCTCGGTATAACCCGAGGACCTTTTCCGGCATAACCTATGGACCTCCCCGGCATAACCCGAGGACTTTTTCCGGCATAACTCGATGACTTCATCGACATAACCCGAGGACCTTTTCCGGCATAACCCGATGACTTTTCCGGCATAACCCGTGGACCTCTCCGGCATAACTCGAGGACCTTTTTCCGGCATAACTCGATGACTTTCCCAGCATAACCCGTGGACCTCCCCAGCATAACCCGAGGACCTTTTCTGGAATAATACAATAACTTCCCTGGCTTAACCCGAGGACCTTTTCCAGCATAACCCGATGACTTTTCCGACATAACCCGTGGACCTCCGCGGCATAACCTGAGGACCTTTTCCGACATAAACCGATGACTTTCCCGGGATAACCCGTGGACCTCCCCGGCATAACCCGAGGACCTTTTTCTGACATAACCCGATGACCTCTCCGGCATAACCCGAGGACTTTTTTCTAGCATAACGCGATGACCTCCCTGGCATAAACCGAGGACCTTTTCCGGCATAATCCGGTCATTTTTCCAGCATAACCTGGTAATCATCCCAGCTTGGGGCCTCCGATCCCCATTTGATTTCATTTTAGATATAGGGTCTCCACTCCTTAATATCTTTTTCTCAGGGATACACAATCCCGATTTTATTACTTTCAATAAAGAAATAGTTTAGATTTTGTTACAATAACTCACGAAATATTCCTAGTAAAATTGGGGCAGACAAATTTTGTTTATTTGTTTGTTTTGGTGTCTGAGAAGGTTATACCTCAAGACACAGGGTTCGAGATAACCAAAAGAAGAAGTCTCAATCCAGAATAAAAAAAAGAAGTTAATTTCAAGTGCATAAGCGGAGAAAAGATACGGACTGCTCAAGATAAGATTGAAGTAACGAGCTTTGCATGTCCCCCCTTGATCAGAAAAGCTGTAGAAGAACAAACCAGTGTTTGCGGCTAACGAGCATCAAGATTTAGACCAGAGTCTGCAGGAAGAACCAGCCAAGACTCGAGATCAAGCTTTAGAAGGTTTATAGATAGGAATCTTGTAACTCGTTTTGATAGGCTTAGCTAGTTTATCTTTTAATTGTTTTATTTTGGTGTAATAAGGAGCTCAGCAAACAGAAACAGCAGCAACAATAGTAAAATCACAGTTTCCAGGTAGTCTCAGCTACCAAAAGTTCCAGAACTATACTGACCTGATTCCTTTATGACAAAGATATGTAAGCAACCTCCGAAGCAAGGTGCAGTCAGACTTTTTCGAAAGAAGCTTCCTATGGAGTTTCAAACGAGCAAAAATCGCTCGTAATTGCACATTTTATCTTTGCCCGAAAACCCTTTGTGTTTTCGAGCAAAGAGGGGCAGCTGTGACAATGTTATTTTTGCCCTATATTATATACTCCTATAAAATCAAATAAAGTAGATTTTTTCAATTGGTTGCCATTTTGTAGGATTTTTGTATGATTTAATTAATTGTTTGCATTTTTGTGCACGTTTAATTTTGTTAAAAATCATAAAAATATCAAAAATAGCATGCATTGTATTTAGATTTTTGTTTTTATATTTTTAGGATTAATTACTTAATTAGTTGTTTTATTAAGAATGAAAATCACAAAATAGCTCATTTTTTTTATTTTAATTCTTAGATTAGTGATTTTTTTTCTTTTAATTTAGGATCAAGTAATTGTAATAAATGTTATAATTAGGTAACTAGGTTAATTTTACAAGTTAGATTAATTTAAAATTTTAATATAGGAATTTTAATGAAAAAAAAATAAGAAAAGAATTGAGGAGAAAAAGGGATTTGGATTGAATTTGGGCCCGTTCAATACCAAATTGGCCCAAATTTTCCCCCCAAAATCAACCCATATCCAAGCCCAAAATTAACCTTACCCGGTCAACCCCCTTTCAATGCCAAACGATCACGTTTTATTTTCCCTCAATCACAATCGTTGGATCATTGTGATCCAACGGCTCCGAACTAGCCTCCCAATTAATATATAAATACCCCCTAACCCTAAAGACTCCCTCACTTCGTCTCTCTCGCTCTCTCTCTTACCCCTTTTGAACCACCGCCGCTAGCCGCCACCGGAAATTGCCCCACGGCAGCGGCGATACTCCAAACCACCCCAAAAATTTTAGCCCTACAATCCCCACCCTCCCGTCGTCATTATCCTTCCACCAATTGCCCCAAAATCCTCACCCATTTGTTCCAATTTCAAATCTGAGATTCCAAAGGAAATTGAAAACCCTAATCCATCCCTAATCCAATTTCAATGGTTTTCACGGCTAAATTTGAGCCAAAGTTTATGCCAATCGATTGTTCTTGAGAAGAACAATCGATTAGCGTTAGTTTTGGTTTATTTCAAGGCATGCCGCACTCCGACCAAGCACCCACTAGGCGGCCAAACTTTATCGTCTTTGTCGTTCGTTGGCTTGCCTCGTTCGTCGTCACATTCATGGCAAAAATCAATATATTTTCCTCCTCATATCTCTTTGTTTCTGTTTCTTCATTTTTTTCATTTAGATGTTAATCTTATTTGTTTTGTTTGTTGATTCGTTTAAATTTCAGTAAAATAGGCTTATTTAGTTAATTGCATTGATTAAGTGTAGTTAAATGCGCTTAGGTTAATTAAATCAGTCCTGTTCACCTTGGTAGATTAATTAAGGGATTGCTTCTGTTTCAGATTGTTTTGTTTTGGTCTATCTCTGATTTGGCTTTAATTGTTTGAGGTGGGACGTTTGAATGCTGATTGGATTTGAAGGGGTTTGAAATGGTAATAATGAAAACATTAAAGGGTTAATTGGAAATCAATTCAGGGAATTCAAGGCTAGAATGGCCTAGTTGGTTCTACGAGGTTCTAGAATGGGTTAATGGGTAATTAAACAATCAGAATTTAGGTCAAAATTGGTGAAAATTGCAATAATCATTAATTGAAGGGTTAAAATTGGGTTTTATATTGGGTAAATATCAGAATTTTCTAGGTCTTTGCATAGTTGTCGCTGTCCTTAGCATGAAAATGCTAATATTGAGTGGGAAAAAGGATAGACAACTGTAAAAAGATGTTGTACTATTATAAAATTTCAGAATTTAGGGTAGGATATTCCATTTTGATACCATTTTTGTATACTCTATAAAAGGAACAACATTCACTCATTCTCACACACAATCATCAGTATTTTTAGCATAAAAAGCTTTTGAAAACACACACTGATTAGAGATCAGAACCCTAGAAAAATACACAAAAGTTTCTACATTACATTTACTAAAATTGGACTCTTATTTTCTGATTTCTCTTCTATTATGAACTCAAAAGTTATCATGGGAATTTCTTGTTTTCTAAGCTGAAATAGGGCTGGTTATTGAAGCTGTAGTGTTGATTATCACTTATGCTTTTTGTTGCAGGTTTTTTGTTGTTATTTCATTTTGGCTGATTTCAGGATTTTCCTTTCTTTGTTGTCGTATCCAGGTACCTTCAAAGACTATGAAATGCAAAAACATTAAGCTAGAATATGTTGGCTGGAAAGTGAAAACTCCAGATCCATTTCTTGTTAATGTTTTCTCTGATTTTGTTTCTTTTTTTGTAGTTTTTATTTCATTTGTCTAAGTTGCTTTTTTTCTTTACACTTGATGTTTACTTCTATTAAGTCAGTCATAATATTTAGGTCGAAAGTTAGAATTGATTTAGTGTTTCACGTGTGTTTGAATAATTTTGTCACTGTTTAAGAAATCTAATATTTAAGGACTATGTTAGACTTGTGATTGCCTGTTATTTGTATATGCTTGTGATGGATAAATACCTCTAGTAAAGTTATGATAAGTGTTAATATTATCTAAGGTTAGGTTAATGTATGATAATTCCATATTAGTTTTTGATAGATGTTGAATCATTTTTATGTTTGGTTAAAATTAGTTGGTATATATAAATGGCCCATACTATTACTACTAACAACAAATCATTGAAAACTGAGTTTATAATTTGGCATCCATATACCTAATGTTCAAAATTATTGTATTTGGTCATAAGTGAGTTAGAGGGTTTAAGCCTAAAGGGCCTTAATGTTGAAGGCCCGCTTCGTTAGAGGCTATTGAGAATGACTTTGGCCCAAATCAGGTTGGTCCGTTTGGAGCTAGACTCAAAGTGTTGTTTCGTTGTCTTTCTCATTTTTTTGGGGCTCAATCCCAAGCCCTTCTGGTCCAGTAGTTCCAATTTGTTGAGTTTTTCTATATGTTATACAATAGAAATAATTTTTTTTTATAATAATTGAAGGTTTGATCATGGAAGGCCGGGCCCAATACCTGACTATTCGGCTATGGTGGTCTCTTCCCTTGGTCTCAATTGCTGGGCTTGATGTTGAGCACAATATTGTCTTGTTTTCCTCTCGAAATCTTTAGAGAATATTGGGCCTACTGTTGGCCCAGATTTTTATAATTAAATACTTGGTATATTATCCAATGCATACTTGTAATGAGTAGGTTTAGATTGAACTTTAATATAGATTAAAACTCGAACGTCTTTAGGTTGCTTTAGTCAAATACACTTCTTTTAAAAATAGATTGGTGTGTGCCATCCGTAGTTGAATCACCAATGACCCTCACATTACTTTTATAACTTAGATACTAAAAATGAATGTTCATAGTTTGCTTTAGGCAATCTACCATCGTGGTTGTATACACGTTCGCGTGACATAATTGCGATCCTAAAAACAAAATCGGGGTATGCATTCGCGCAACTTCCACCAAATTTTTTTAATAATAAAGCATGATTAATTGTGGACACGTACGCGTGACATGATTTTTGACGCGCCAAACGAAATGAGTATACGTACGCGTAACTCATCTTAAGTTAATTCTTAAAATACGGATTATCAAGTGATTAATAGCGGTAAAAGGTAAAAATAAACATAGGTCCTAAAATGAATAATTAGACAAAATAAGCCGAGCATAAATTGCTAAGCGACCGTGTTAAAACAACAGAACCCAAGAATGCCTAACACCTTCTCCCGGGTTAACAGAATTCCTTATCTAGAATTTCTAGTTCGCAGACTTTTAAATAAAGTCGAAAATTTCCTCGATTTGGGATTTAAAAATAAACCGGTGACTTGGGACACCATAAATTATCCCAAGTGGTGACTCTGGAAATTAAACTAAATAATCCCATTTTAAATAATATCACTTACATTGGAAAGACTCCTATATGCCCTTTCGGGTGTTAAAAAGGAGGTGTGACACATATGCGGAGCGAACTTCGCATCCGCGAAGCACCATCACCAGCTCTCTTCTCCGACACTAAAATGAGCATAACTCCCTCATACGATGTCCAAATTTGACGATTCTTTTTTCTATGGCTCCGGAATTACGATACGGATCTAGCTCTTCATAAAAATAGAAATTAGAGCTCATATTCGCAATGCGATACCATTTATGTTTGAAGAAATGACGTCGAAATATAAAAAACAAGCACAACACAACCCAAACCTATCCGAAACTCACCCGTGGCCCTCGGGATCTCGTCCAAACATACCAACTGTCGCGCCCCCTTTTTACTCATGAAATCTGAGTTTCGACATTTTGGGACAACCCCTTTCCTTTTCGAATTGGGTGAGACATTTGAAGAGTCTCCACCTAACGGATTAAGGTTCATTAGGGCACCTAGAATAATTAACTCATGAAACCAATTTAAATTACTAAAGATTGGGTAAGGGCTCAAAATTACCTCGAGGGGAAGGTGATAGGCACCCCTCGAGGTCCACAACGGCGGGTCCAGACCAAACTCTACTAAGAGAATTAGTCTTTAAATGCAAGTTAAACAATTTAAAATAGATAGACAATTACTTTAAAACAAGAATTAAAGGGTCCTACGTTTTTTAGCCTATAGGATCATTTCCATGCAATACTTGGTAACTTTCCCCAAATTGGGGTGTTACGCATAGCGTTAGTGCACAGGTCATCATCTATTTAACTACCCCGTTACTATCTTTCAGTTTTTACCTAAGCGTTCTAATAGCTTTTAATGCGTACCTTTTATGTGCACTACCTGTCCCTTGCATATAGTCCTGGAGATTTTTAGAAATTCTATTTTTAATGGATCTGGACTCACCTACATTTCTTAAAAATGAGAAAACTAAGCGATAAACAAAATTCAGATAGGACTATCATGTAAGGAGCAAACAAATGGGCTCATGTTAACCTCCAAAAATAGCCAACCAATGCACACAATTCAAACAAATAAAGTTTTATAGTTTAGGATCTTATAAACAAGATATATAGATGAGTATAAACAGAATATATAACAACTTTATTAAAGCGGGCAGCAATACCTATCAGTTTGCCTATTGATTTTTTTTAATATTCTGAATCTGGGCGTGTTTGAAGCAGCAAGAAATCATAGTTTTTAGACCCAGAATTCTTAATTACCCTACAGACTTGCCTAAGTGAGTACCAGAGCATAATATTATAGGCACGGTATCTAAAATTGTTAATTAACGACTACAGTTTATGAACTAGTTGCTGATTTTAACAAACAAGTTTTATGTCCTTAGATCCTATAGACATGCTTTCTAATTTCATTAGAATTAATTATCCATATAGGCACGATTTCTAACTGTTGAAACTGATAGTTAATTTTATTTCCTACGGACATGATATCTAAGTGCAGAACTGATTTTATGTATCACCTATAGGCATGATTTCTAAGTGCAGAACAGATTTTTATATATCTCCTACAAGCATGATTTCTAAGTGTTGACTTGATTTAAACTCCTATAAACATGATCTGTAAGTTTCAGAACTGATTTCACCCTATAGGCATGATATCTAAGTTAAAACTGATTTTTTATCTCCTATAGGCATGATATCTATGAATCATGCGTGTTCAGAAATTTTTAAGCAAATTGCCAGGAAGTTTGTTAATCAAATAGACAGAATCCTATAGACATTATCACTAATGCACATTGAATTGCCAATACGTGCAGATTCTATAAACATGATTTCTATTGTGCAGAACTAAGCGTAAAGTCCTATAAGCAAGGTTTCTAACATGCAAATGTGTAGCACAGAGTCAAAACGATCATAAAAATCCTATAGGTAGGATCTCTAAACACAGTACAATATCCACATAATGTAATCAGCATAGTTAAGTCCTATAGGCAGGATCTCTACCCAATTTCAACAAAGATGTAAGAATAGACCCCCCAACTTTTACTAATAAACCCCAAGTTTGTTTATTGTAGAGATTATTACCACCCAGAATAAATAAATTATAATAGTATCCATTACACTATAAGGAGCCTGAGCAGGCCTAATATAAACCTGATAGTCAGGCCTTCAAACACAACAGCTCTGAAACAATAGCAGGGATCCACAACACATTAAACCAGGCTTATAGTGTGTCAATGTTCACAAAGAGCCTCAAGGACCTCGGGCAATTCTCACACTAGAACCACACTTTCAACACAGAATTCAGAAGAGATTGGAGAACCAGACCCAATGTGTCAGAGTTCAAATGAGTCTTAGGGAACCTAAGCAGTGTTGACCCTGGGGGTGGTAAGAACCTAGATACCTAAGAGTAGAAGTTTGAAATCTAGTATATAGAGGGTAGGGGAACATGTTTAGAAGATAGCGGGGTTGCTTAACATCAGAGCAACCCCTCTTGTCAAACTAGTGCATACATGACAGTATTAAAACTGCACAAACAAACTCATGTTCAGCATATAATTTAACTAAGTTAACATTGATTCAGACTAGATACTCATACTAGTATTTAAAGTGATCACAAAAGCTAACTTACAAGATTAGCCACACATTGCTTGCAGTATCTAACAAATGATCAGAACAGGAAGCATACAGATGAATTGGATAGGGTTTCACACTATTGGAGATAGCTTAGTTCAGTATTGTCACTAAGTGGAATCAACATAGTCAAACAGCAAACAGAATCATGATAAAATCTTAAACTAATAACCACATAGGATTGAATAGACTAAAGCATGTCAGTTGAGAGAGTAATAACAGAAAGCATGCTAAGGTTGAAATAAACTATAGGACAGAATAAGATAACATGAACTGAAGCATGCCAATTGAGAAAAGAGTAAGCAGGAACCATAGATCACACAGAAACATGCTGAGGCTTGAAATAAGCTAACCAAATAAGCACATAGAATAGACTAGGATAACAGGAGTTAACACATACCAGATAGGAAAAATGTAAACATGAATGTAATGGCAGTTTGGATCCAAAGAGTTCAGCCTTCGCTTCCAGCCAGCTAAACAATGTAGAAATCAGAGTAGTTGCACACAAAGAGAATTCAATTCCTTTGAGGAAAAGTAGAGAGCTATTGAGTTGTAATGTGAGGAAATTGTAAGAGTGCGTAAGGGTGAGTTCTAGTCTGTACGTATGTGCTTGTGTGTAGGTGTCTGGATCTGAGTGTGTGTTTTAAAATAAGAATGGAGAAAAGATTATATAGCATACAGTAGAGTAAAAAAGTAAGGTAGGAAAATCATGGGCATACAAATAAGGTATGCAAAATTAATTAACCAATTAATTAGGGCTAAACGTCAATCAATTAAAAGGACAGAATCCTGAAAATGTCACTTAAATTAAGGAGAATCTCATACGAAATCAATTAGCAGACATAATTGAGGTTTAATAAGGTAAGAAATAAATCCAGAGATAATTTATAGGTCGGTCAAAATAATCAAAACCAAGATATCAGGCTAGTAATATTATTAAGGAAAGTAGCACCTGTCCGCCCCCTTTTTCCTCGCGGAATCTGGGTTTCGATATTTTTTTGGGACAACTCATTTCCTTTTGGGAATTGGGTATGGAATTTGAAGAGTTGTCACCTAGTGGGTTTAAGGTGCGTTAGGGCACCTAAAGTAAATAACTCATAAACCGGTTTACATTACCAGAGATTGGGTAAGGGCTCAAAATATCCTTGAGGGGAAGGTGTTAGGCACCCATCTAGGTCCACAATAATGGGTCCCGGCCAAAATCAATTTAAGTGAATTAGTGTTATAAGCAATTTAAATAAGTAAATATTACTCTTAGAACAAGGAGTAAAGGGGGCCTAGGTTTTTTAACCTATAGAATCACTTATGTGCAATACTCGATAAACTTTCCTCAAATAGAGGTGTTATGTGTAGCATTAGCGCACATGTCATCATATCCTTTACTAACCGATTACCCTCCCCTTAATTATTATTACCTAAGCGTTCTAATAGTATCTAGTATGTGCCTTATGCGTGCATTACCCGTCCCTTGCCTCTGGCCTTGGAGGTGTTTAGGACCTCTATTTAAAGAATTTCTAGACTCACCTATGTTGTTTTAAAACGGACAAAACAAAGCGACAAACAAAAAGTCAAGTAGGACTATCACATAAATATCCAATTAAGGGGGCTCGTATTTACCTCCACAAATAAGCAAACAATTGCACGCCTCAAACAAACAGTTTTAAAAGATTTAAAGTCCTATAGCCGGATATCTAGATGAGCACAAATATGAAGCAGTTTCATTAAGGCGGGGCAGTAAATACTAATCATCTTGTCTACTGATTTTATTACTTTTGAATCTGAGCAGGTTTCAAGCAGTAGAAAAATAGCAATTTTAAACCCAGAATAGAATTAACTTACAAGATTGCCTAAGTGATAGTCGGACAGAATTTTATAAACCGGGTATCTGAGTTATAAACAGTTACTGGTTTTAGTAGGCTGATTTTAACGTTTAGACCCTACATGCATGATATCTAAGCGTATAAGAACTGATCTTATGACCTTATAGGCATGGTATCTAAAATGTAGAAATGATTCTGAAAATTCATGTTGACATGGTATCTAAATGCAGAAGTGACTTAAAACATTATAGGTGTGGTATCGAAATGCAGTAATGTGAATCTTGAAATGATATTCATAATTATTTTGGTCCTATAGTCATAACATCTAAAATGGGTCAGGAAATGTTGAACAAATTAAATCTTATAGGCATTATCTATTGCACACAGTAACATTGAAACAAATATATATAGGCATGTTATCTTAACATGCAGTAACAGATTATAAATAACCTATAGGCAGGATATCTAAAATATAGTAGTGCAAATATTTGAAAGAAGTGGACACCTAAAGCAGGTTTCCTACCCTATTCTCACGCAAACATTAAACTAGGCCCAGTTTTTCTAATTCACTATTACCCCATCGTTATTACAAAATAATTATTACATACCATAAGCAAATGAATAAATTACAAAAGATATAACTATAGGAGGCTTGCAGCAAGCCTAATGTATCTGGATAACCCAGGCCTTAAAACCATAATAGCTCCAAAGCTTAGATATACATAGTAACCATTGGCAACGTACCGAGAACCAAATCCCTAGTGTGTCAGAGTTCCCAAGGGCTTTGAGAACCCATGGTAGTGCTCACACTAAAGAACAAATGTTCAGAAGTAGTTCATAAAGGATTGGAAAACATCCCCAATGTGTCAGAGTTCGGAGAAGTCTCATGGACCCTAAGCAGTGTTCACATTGGGGGTTGCAGGACCCTAGTTAAATAAGAGTAGGAGTAGAAAATAATGTATGAAAATAGAAGACGGTTTTTTTTAGAAAACTAGTTTTGATTTCGGAAGTGCATAGAAGCAGATTACTAGATTACAAGAACCACAAGCAGCACACATTTAGAAGAAGGAGTTCAGCCCTGAACTCCAGCAATCAAACAATAGACAGGACAGAGTAACAATGTATGCGGCGAAATCAGGGGGCCCAATTTTTTGCTATTAGTTCATTTCAGAAGAATACCTCGAGGCCTTGAGGACGCAAAGCTACGACCGACCTAAAGGGAGTGTCAATCGAGGTTAGAGTAAAAATGGGGAATTCCCAAGGCACGCGGCTAAGTCTGACAAAGTCAGCCTGCCCGGAACTTCTTTCAAGGTGTCACGTCTAGCCGTCCCATCTCTATACCTTTACAATTAATGTATTTTGTACTATGACGGGATTCCCTTCCTATATAAAGGGGATCCTTACCATTCTGTAAAGGGCTATTGTTGCTCCAACTATTCTACACGAAATATACAAGAATTCTTTCTTTTCTCTCTAACATATTCTGTTATGCCCCACAATATTACGTCGATATTACGTCCCGTAGTGTTATATTACGATGATGTTACGTCTTGCAGTACCACATTACGTTGATGTTACGCTTTACAGTATTAAATTGTGACGATGTTACACCCTGTAGTATTGTACGTTGAATTTGTCGTAAGGTAATTGACATCAGTCTAAGGGAAAGATTATTTGGAGATTATAAGGATTATACTATTTCAAACAAGTGATGAGAAAATTCGTGAAAGTAAGAGCGGAATAAAGTCAAAGAAAATAAATTTTCGTCCAAGTTTGGCATGTTGGGGGTACAATTCGGGCCGAGCGTTAATACCCGATATTTATGAATTAGTACCATGCAAGGTACCATATGACCATGGTAGTATAATATATAAAGTATATATGAAGTATTTTAAAAATAAATAAAATTTTAAGTAATTTGTGGTCATTTTTAAATTATGCGGGTAATGGATTAATTACCGGGTAACAAAATATTACCCGGTTAACTAATAAGTGGATAAGATTAAATTCCTTCCCCTAAGAAAACATGGCAGAAGGCCACTACTTAAGAAAATGACTCATATTGATTATGAGTAGGTGGCTGCCATACATCAATTAATTGTTAACAAGGCAAGACTTGGTAAATGTCTTGGTTCCATGTTCTTTTGGAGGAGTCAGAACGTTCTTTAAGTTCCAAATATACATCATATGTCAAAGTCTCCATTTTTCATTTTGAAACAGGATTAACGTACTCATTCCTCAAAGAAAGGCAAGAAAATCAAGAAGCTTGAAGCTTGAAATTGGAGTTGCATTCTTTCGTTCAGTGATTCAAGAATCCAGAAGCTTTGAAATTTCGTTCAAAAATATTCAAAGATGCAGAAGCAGTTTCGTTCAAGAATTTTAAAAGCAGAAGCTTAATTTGATTTTTGGGTTCTAAATTCAATCCACAAAGGTTTTCAATGGGATAATTATACGGAGTCGTTCCTACTCCAGGTATGTTAAGGCTATCCCTTCTTTCTTTTGGCATGATCCATACAATTCGAACGAAACGTGCAAATGTACAAATTCCATAAGTGACTTTATTCATAGAAGTATTAGAAATATCTATGTTCTTGAATTTCCATGTATCATAATATTTTATTATCTGTTCACGGGTCTCAGAAAAACACAAAAGTTGAAAAGATGTTACTTTATGATATTACTCAAAGGCAAAATGGTCTTATGACAATTCCGAAAGATTTTATAAACGTACTTTTCATGCATTGCATACATGTACACTGACCCATGACTCAGATGGCGTTATATACACACCACCACCTGATCAACTGGTATATGATGATGATGTTGCCCACAGTGGCTGAAATATGATTCAAACGGCGTTATATACGCATATATGGGTATGTATTCAAATGGCGTTATATACGCATATATATGTATGTATTCAAACGGTGTTATATACGCGTATATATGTATGTATATATGTGTATATGGGATATGGGAAAGGTTAAGGCATTATATACGCACCACCACCTGATCAGCTGGTATACGATGACGATTTTGCCCACAGTGGCCAATATGACATGATGGGATTCCCTTAGAGGCTGATGATGTTATGAAACATGTACCTATACACGACATGACATTTATACGCATATGCATGATGCTAAAAGTAATTTATGATTTACAAGGTTTTTCAGACATACAGGTTGAGTCATGTACTCTATATTTCTTCCATGTCTCTTATGGATTTATTTATGTGCCTTACATACTCGGTACATTATTCGTACTGACGTCCCTTTTGCCTGGGGATGTTGCGTTTCATGCCCACAGGTCCCGATAGATAGGTCAAGAGTCCTCGAAGTAGGCTATCAGCTCAGCGGAAGATGTTGGTGTGCTCCATTTGCTTCAGAGTTTCTTATTTGGTTAGTATGATTTAGATGTGTATTGTTCGGTAAGGCGGGACTCTGTCCCAATATTTATGATATTTATGTACTCTTAGAGGCTTGTAGACATATGTTGTGTATATAAAAGATTGTACGGTTTGGTTGGCCTATGTTTTGAGTTTATAAAGGATCGTGTTGGCCTATTAGGCCCGTATGTCATGTGTATATAATGATATAATAAGAAAGATATGTTACGTTGGTACTCGTTTGGGTAAGGTACCGGGTGCCCATCGCGGCCCATCGGTTTGGGTCGTGACAAAAGTGGTATCAGAGCAGTTCTGTCCTAGGGAGTCCACAAGCCGTGTCTAGTAGAGTCTTATTTATGGGTGTGTCGTGCACCACACTTATAAGCGGGAGGCTACAGGGCATTTAGGATTGTCACTCTTTCTTCTTACTCTAGATCGTGTGGTAGAGCTCATTATAAGAATTCAAGTCCCGAGCTTCTATTTTTATTCGTAATAAGACGATGCCTACATTCAGAAGATAGAGGCGGTCCAGAGTTAGCCCAGACCGTCTTTAGCCATAGAGATTCACATCCTTCTTGGTTTGACGGGTTATTACCGTTGGTTCGTTCATGGATTTTTGCGTATAGCATCACCCTTGACCAAATTGACTCAAAAGGGTACGCCTTTCATGTGGTCGGATGAGTGTGAGGCGAGCTTTCAGAAGCTCAAGACTGCCTTGACCACAACTCTAGTATTTATTTTTCTATCAGCTTTAGGTTCATATATAGTATATTGTAGTGCTTCTAGAGTTGGTATTGGGTGTGTGTTGATGTAGGAGGGTAGAGTGATCTCTTATGCTTCTCGTCACTTGAAGCCCCATGATAAGAACTACCATGTTCATGATTTAGAGTGGGCTGCCATTGTTCACGCGTTGAAGATTTGGAGGCATTATCTTTATGGTGTGTCCTCTGAGGTGTTTACTAATCATCGTAGCCTCTAGCACTTGTTCAAGCAGGAGGATCTCAATTTGAGGTAGTGGAGATGGTTGGACCTGCTAAAGGATTATGATTTCACTATCTTGTACCATCTGGGGAAGGCCAATGTAGTGGTCGATGCCTTGAGTAGGAAGGAAGTGAGTATAGGCAATTTAGCATATATTTCAGTTGGGGAGAGACCTCTCACAGTTGTTGTTTAGGCCTTGGCCAATCGGTATGTGAGGTTAGATACTTTGGAGCCTAGACGGGTCTTGGCTTGTGTGGTTTCTTGGCCTTCCTTGTTTGATCGCATCAGAGAATGTCAGTATGATGATCTTCATTTGTTTGTCCTTAAGGACAGAGTTCAGCACGACGATGCCAGAGATGTGACTATTGGTGATGATGGGATATTGAGGATGCAGGGCTGGATATGTGTGCCCAATGTAGATGGGCTTCAAGAGTTGATCTTGGAGGAGGCCCATAGCTCGTGGTATTCCATCCATCCGGGTGTCGCGAAGATGTATCAGGATTTGAGACAACATTATTGGTGGAGAAGAATGAAGAAGGATATTGTGAGATTTTTACCTTGGTGTCGCAATTGTTAGCAAGCGAAATATGAGCATCAGAGACCGGGTGGCTTGCTTCAGCAGTTAGATATTCCAGAGTGGAAGTGGGAGCAGATCACCATGGATTTTGTATTTGGGCTCCCACGGACTTTGAGGAAGTTCAATGCTATTTGGGTGATGGTGGATCGGCTGACCAAGTCCGCGCACTTAATTCCTGTGTGTACTACCTATTCTTCAGAGCGGTTAGTAGTGATTTATATTCGAGAGATTGTTCGCTTGCATGATGTCCTAGTTTCCATCATTTCAGATAGTGGTACTCAGTTCACTTTGCAGTTTTGGAGAGCCGTGGAGAGAGAGTTGGGTACTCAGGTTGAGTTTAGCACATCTTTTCACCCTCAGACGGACGGGCAGTCCATGCGCACTATTCAAATATTGGAGGACATGCTGCGCTCTTGTGTCATTGATTTTGGGGGTTCATGTGATCAGTTTCTGCCGCTCGTGGAGTTTGCATATAACAACAGTTATCAGTCGAGTATTCAGATGGCTCCATATGAGGCTTTATATAGGAGACGGTGTAGATCTTTAGTAGGTTGGTTTGAGCCGGGTGAGGCTAGACTTTTGGGTACAGACTTGGTGCAGGATGCTTTGGAGAAGGTGAAGGTTATTCAGGAGCGGCTTCGTAGAGCACAGTCAAGACAAAAGAGTTATACTGACAGAAAGGTTCGTGATGTGTCCTACATAGTTGGGGAGAAGGTTCTATTGAAGGTTTCACCCATGAAGGGCGTTATGAGATTTGAGAAGAAGGGTAAATTGAGTCCTCGATTCATTAGGCCTTTTGGGGTGCTTCGGAAGATTGGGGAGGTGACTTATGAGCTTACTTTTCCACCTAGCTTGTCGAGCGTGCATCTGGTATTTCATGTTTCTATACTCCAGAAGTATTTTGGTGATCCGTCTCATGTTTTGGATTTCAGCACGGTTCAGTTAGATGGTGATTTGACTTATGATGTGAGCCTGTGGATATTTTGTAGTGGCAGGTCCGAATGTTGAGGTCAAAGGATATAGCTTCAGTGAAAGTGCAGTGGAGAGGTTGGCCCATGGAGGAAACTACCTAGGAGATCGAGCGGGAGAAGTAGAGCAAATATCCTTACCTGTTTGAGGCTTCAGGTATGTTTTTTGACTCGTTTGAGGATGAACGATTGTTTTAAGAGGGGGGGTGTAATGACCCGGCCGGTCGTTTCATGAGTTACCGCTCTGTTTCCCCCACTTATGCTTCCTTGTGTGTTGTTCATCTGTATTTCATCATATCGAGTTGGTTGGGTTGTTTTCGGAGTGATCTTAGAGTGGAATAAGACACTTAGTCTCTTATTTGGAAGCTTCAGTTAGAAAAGTCAATCGAAGTTGACTTGTGAGTAAATGATCTCAGAATTTGGTTTTTATGTTTCGGATAGCTTCGTTAGGTGATTTAGGACTTAAGAGCATGATCGGAATATATTTTGGAGGTCTGTGATAGATTTAGGCTTGAATTGACAAAATTGGAAATTTGGCATTTTTTGATCGGTAGTGGAAAACTTGATATAGAGGTCGGATTGGAATTTCAAAAATTTGAGTAGGTCTGTTGTGTCATTTGTGACGTGTGTGCAAAATTTCAGGTAATTCGGATGAGGTTTGATAGGTTTTTGGATCGGTTGCAGAATTCGGAAGTTTGAAAATCCTTAGGCTTGAATCTGAGGGTGATTTGATATTTTGATGTTGTTTTGAGTGTTCCGAAAGTTGGAATAAGTTTGAATGATAATATGGGACTTGTTGGCATGTTTGATTGAGGTCCCGAGGGCCTCGAGATGGATTTAGGTGGTTGACAGAAGGTTTGGAGTGGATTTGGAGTTGTAGAATTTATGTTGTTTCTGTTGTTTCCGCACCTGTGGATTGGGTACCACAAGTGCGATGATCGCAAAAGCGGGAAGAGACCACAGATGCAGTTTGGGCATTGTAGATGCGGAAGGCGAATCGCGCCTGCGAGCCCGCAGGTGCGGTGGGTTAACCGCAGGTGCGGATGGGGGATTTTAAGTGAAGTCCGCAGATGTAGACATTTTATCGCAGGTGCGAGGTCGCATGTGCGGTATTTGGACCGCAGAGGTGGAACCCCTGGGCAGAACATATAAATCTTGCCTTCACGAAATTTGGTCATTATTCCACCATCTGTGTTCGAACTTGGATCTTTTTGAGAGGATTTTAAGAGGGATTTGAGGGGTAAAACTTGGAGGTAAAGTTTTTGAACTCAATACTCGATTCTTCGGTGATTTCTAACTGATTAGACATGAAACTTGTGAGATTTAAGGGTTAAAAATTGGAGAATTAGGGCTTATAATTGGAGAGTTTAAATTGGGGATTAGAAGGGCCATTTAATGTCCGATTTCGATGTTTTTTTTATGTATGGACTCGTGGGAGGATGAGGACTCTAGTAATATGATTTTTATCAAATTCCGAGACGTGGGCCTGAGGGTCGGGTTTGGTAAATTTTGGGATTTTTTAGTTAATTTGATTATTTTCGCTTGTGTTTTGTTCCTTTACCACGTATTAATGTTATGATACTGATTTTGGTTTTATTTGGAGTATTTGGAGGCTGAGTCAAGAGGCAAAGGCATCGCAGGCTAGAGTTTGGACCGGGTTGAGGTAAGTAATGATTGTAAATGTTGTCCTAAGGGTATGAAACCCCGGATTTCACATTGTTTCACCACTTTGAGGTGACGCACATGCTAGATGACGAGCGTGGGATCGTTCACCATTGGGGATTATGACTTGGTCCATCCCGTATGACTATTAAGTCACATATTTGATTCAAAAATATCTGATACTATTGTGTTTTAGAAAGTATTACTATGTTTTGTGTTGGATGTCATATTTGGGCCTCGTACCAATTGTTTGGACCCTTAGAGGCTTACTTTACTAAAATTCCTCACTGTTTTGATTTAATAACTGTACTCAATAATGCTATGTTTTACTGATTTCCTAACACAGTCTTATTTACTCTGAATTGATGCATAAATGATATTTCGACTGAGCGTCCTATTTTATAGTAGCTTGAGTGGCTTGAGAGGTTTCTGACTGAGGGAAGCCGATGGCTTGAGTTGTGAGGACATCATGGTATCGGGCTGTGCGCCGCAGCATGCTGTATTGATTTGTGATATATGATAGGCCAAGGGCCTAATTTTTTATGCCATGAGATGGCTTGTGATAGCGCTTGGGGTGTAGGAGCCCCTCAGGAGTCAGAACATCCCTAGTGAGCACGATTACCTGGTGTGAGAGATGTGATGTTGCCCGAGGGGCGGATCTTGTTTCATGTTGTTGCCCAAGAGGCCGATTACGAGCGATTGTGAGGTAGCCAGAGTGGCTGGTTCTATTGATATTTTGCCCGAGAGGCAATTTATGGTACATGTCTCAACAGAGGGGTTGTTTTTGTTTCTATCATTTTTACTCACTATTTCATCACTTGTTTGAAACCATTAAAGGATGTTTTTAAACGAAAAGTGTTTTTACTGAAACTGAGTTTGTTTTACGAGATAATTGATTTTCGTACTATTTTGGAAATGTACTCTATTTGTTGTGGTGCTATGACCTGCAATTATATGTTTTCTTACTTCTCAGCTTTTATTTATTTTTATTACTTACTGAGTTGGCGTACCCACATTACTCTCTACACACAACCTTGTGTGCAGATCCAGGGGTTGCTGGTCTAGATAGCGAGCGTTGATTATTCTTCCAGCAAGTCTTCGGAGTCAGCAAGGTAGCTGCCTGGCGTTCGGAGCCCTACACTTCTCCTTCTTACCTTACTCAAACTGTTCTTAGTATTTTATTTCCAGACTATGTTAGCCTTTCTTGTTCTTAAGATCTTGTAGTTGCTCATGACTTGTGACACCCCGATATCGGGCTTGTGTTATATTCTTCCGCATTGGTTATTTAGACTTACGTTATGATACTTTGTTAGTTAATAGCATAAAAATGACTTTTTATGATATACTAATTGATTTGGGAATTTTGTCGGCTGGGCTAGTTTCATGATGGGAGCTATCACGACCGGGTCGGTTTTAGGGTCGTGACATCATGGATGCGGAAGGGTATCCATTGTGCTCATACAATTGCAACAATGCAACTCAAGAACGTTGAGCCAATTAACTACATATGTCACTGGTACCACAAATCCACTTATCTAAAGGCATATTCAACATTTACCCAGCCTATGCCAAATATGCAGATGTGGCCAACATCTACCAATCCACCAATTGAACCCCCACCAATTAAAAAGATGTCTGGCAGAACAAAGAAGAAGAGAAGAAGAGAAGAAACTGAACATCCTAAGTCTTGAAAGATTTCAAGAAGAGGTATGGAGATGACATGTTCAAACTGTGGTGGATATGGACACAACAAAAAGAAGCTTCCCCAAGAAACCAAGGCCTGCAGATTCTACTCCTGCAATTGCTTCATATAGAGAAAGATTTGGAGGAAGAGGAAGCGGCAGAGGAAGAGGAACATGAACAACTACTCCTAGAGCTTCAGAGGAAGCGACAGAGAAAGAGGAACATGAACAACTACTCCTAGAGCTTCAACGTCAACTACTTCTGCCCCTGCTGCTGCTGGTAGAGGAAGAAGAACTGGTAGAGGTAGGGGAAGTAATACACCTTCAGCTTCAACTACTTTTGCCCCTGGAATAGGAAGAGGAACTGGTAGAGGTAGTTGAAGAGGAACTAGTAGTTCTGGTCTTGGACTGTTTCAATCAAGCAGTGGGTTCACAAGTTGTTCTGTAAGTAATTCAAAGTTTACTTTATATCTTGTTTGCTCTAACAACTTAACTAAATATTTTTTGTTTTTGGCAGTCTGGTGGAGGTAAGCCAAGGGTGGTTACTCATGGTGGTGAAAATAGGTCCTCGATAGATATTATGAAATGTGCCTACAAGCTAACAAGTGGAGTAAAATAGAACTGTTGCATCTCATTCCAGAACTGATGCATTCCATTCCAATTTAAGTCAAGCAAGTTCATCATCCCAGCCATCCAAGAACAAGTATATGTAGTTGTTTATTGAATGATGTTTTTGTGACTGTTAAATTATTTTGGAATTGTTGTTAGGTTATTTTGGAACTGTTGTTTAGTGTTGTATTGAATGATGTTATTTCGTTAAGGCAACATGCTATTATTTTAGTATGATGTTAAGATGTCAACCTATATTTTTGTTAAGGCAGGCTGTTGTTAGATGACTGTAATGAACACCTTTGCTCTATGATGAAATGTGTTTTAAATTAAAAATTTCTGGATAGATTCATCTCTTCGGTGTCACTACTTTAGTATTTCAGCATTTGAGCTGTATTTTTGGTAGCAATTTTAGCCACTATTTAACTGTGTAAACAATGTATTATCTACATTTTCACTTCACATAGCAACAAACACAAACAAAACAACATTAACAGTTGTAAAATAATTTCATTCATTTCTAACAAAGGAGTACAAAATATACCAAAAAGCTTTATTCATTTTCTTATATTATATTGCAATCTTTAGAACTACCAAATACAATCAACTTCAATACAATTACAATTAAAATCAGCACACATAATCTTCTTCAATTTATTTGATTCCTATTTTCCTTCAATAATGCATCAAATGCCCTCTTCTTCTTAAGCAGCCCTAAAATCATAATTTTCAAGTTTTCTGGAGCTGGGGGATCAAACCACACAAGAAATTTCACGCCGAGCGACTGTCCCTCTGAAAAATCAAAGAGAAAAAATAATTACGGTATATAAAATCGATTATAAAAGTAAAATTGATATTTACCTCATAAAATGGATATCCGTGAAATCGACGACCCGGATTATCAACACTCCATGACTGTATCACCACAGCTTCTTCACCACAATAACAAAATTATCTCACATTATGCATTTCCCCTAACCCTAAAATTGAACCCTAGAAATTGAACCCTTCTATTGAAAAAGAGAAGGAATAAGTAAAAGAATATTGTAATATCAACAGAAAAACGCATAAAAGGATCAAGAAGAAGAAATTTTCTTCAACTTCAAGCTTTCAAGGAGGAGGAAGAAGGTGAATATCGGGTCCAATTAGAGAAGAAATGGGTTAAGGACCCTTTTATTCTTTTAAAAATGGTCGTTGGGATTTGTTTGTGGCCACTTATTAAAGTTAGAAATTTTGTACTTCTACAGTCTACGCGCTTCTACCATTTTGTATTACACACACTTAGACCTTGTCAAATGAGGTGTGTACTAGATACACTTTAGAAAGATTGCGTGTCTAATGTTATTATCATCCACAGAAAGTGTGTAAGGGAGATTTGGCCAATAGGTTAGATGGCAACTTATGTAATTTTCCATTTAAAAAATAGCTAATTCTAATTCCCCGGCAACAACGCTAAAAACTTGTTAGTTCCCCAAGTACATGCAAGTATACGCAACCGTCAAGTAATAAAGTTACTCGAAAGTCGGATGTCAAACCCACAGAGACTTAGACTAACCGTTAACTAAGCAAACTAAAATCAATATACTTTCAAAGATAATAAAAAATTATTATTTTTATATTAAACTACTTTTGCAAAAATTAAACAAGTAATTAGCTAAACTAACACGGAGCAAGAGATTGCGATGGCATTTTAATCAGAGGAGATATAGATTTCAGGGTTGTGGTTAGTTTATCAATCTTATTGAGTTCGATAATTACACCTATTAATCAGAATTATCTATGATTGCTAGTTGAACCGAACGTTTGTATAAATAGTATGTTCCAACATTACCATCCGTCTATCCACAATATATCAATCCTATATTACTTTGGTCTTGAATCTATCATGAATGAAGAAAATACGACATTCAACTAAGCAAGATTGTTAGGTATATTCATATCCTAACCACGAAATCCTTCCCTGTGCCAGGGGTTCAGAAACAAGCTCTCTCTAATTATACTCTAATCTAAACACGGTTTTCCCATGCATAGCATAGATAGTAAATAGAAACCAACTACTGGACAAACAATAAGGCAATAATGTACAGAATTAGAGAAATAATCAAAGATGATAACTCAAATTAACGGTAATGTAACTAATATACTTCAATATTCATGAAAACCAGAACCTTAGAATGTAATGTTTAGCTCCATATAGACAATATATCAAAATAACAATTCATCCAAAGAAAGTAAATATTATTAAGTTTGATGGAGGAAAGATGGTATCTGATGAATTCTGGCCTCCACAGCAACTCTGTGCTCTGTCACAACCCCAAATCCACTAGTCGTGATGGCGCCTAATCCAACACACTAGGTAAGACAACATATATATATCCAAATCCAATAATAGGCAACTAAAGAAAAGTAATTATCTAAATCTTATACATTCCCCAAAGACTGGTAGTACAAATCATGAGCTTCTAAGAATAGAGTTTACAAAGCGGAAATGAAATAAATACATAGTCTGTTTGAAAAGTACATAAATAGAACATTATAATCTAAGGCTACCCCGAACAATTGAGGCAGCTACAGTAGGGACGTGGGTACATATTCAAATCCAGCAACCATCGAACACAACAACACTGCAGCCAACATCTGCACGCAATGTGCAGAAATATAGTATCAGTACAACAGACCTCATGTACTGAGTAAATAACAAACCTAACCTTAGATATAAAGCACTGACAAGCTATCACAAGGTCGGGTCCAATAACAGTATTCCACAACAGTTCATAGTAGCATAACACAAGTAGTGAAAGGGGTATTTCAGAAGTAAAAAAGCTCAACTCATTCACAGTCCCAAAAAATAGGCATGCTTTTCAAATATCTTAGTGAAAACTCAATTCTTTTGCCGAAAATGCCAAAAATAAGGTATGTTTGGAAATTGTGATTTTTCCAAAAATCTTGTCAACAATGAGTAAGAAGTTTTATCTTCTTTCCAAATAACAAGTGCAACAACACCTATCTATACCCATATATCAATATGTATAAAAAGTAATGAATGACGTGATACTATGTAGCATGAGGCAAAATGCATCTCTATGCATGTATGTCAAGTGTGCATATTAAATGCGATGCAACTTAGTGATAAAACCATATGCATACTCTCAAAGTTTCAATTCACTCACTCCTCCCAGTCACTCAATCCTCACAGTCACTCAGACCTCTTAATCACTCGTCACTCGGCACTCGGCACTCGTACTTAGTAGGTACCTGTACTCACGGGGGTGTGTACAGACTCCGGAGGGGCTCCTACAGCCCAAGCGCTATATCAAGCCAATCATGGCATCAATCAATGAAACATGTTGCGTCATGCAAGCCGATTCCATAGAAAAACATGCTGCGACATGCAGCCCAATCCAGTAAATAAACATGTTGCGATGTGCAGCCTAATCCCATAAATATACATGTTGCGGCTTGTAGCCCGATCCCATAAATATCCTCACAATCAGGCCCTCGATCTCACTCAGTCATCAATCTCTCCAATCTCTCTCTCTCGGGCTCACAATGTCATGAAAACAGCCCGACTATGATGGTGTGATATATCAATAAGTAATAGTAGAGACTGAGATATGATATGCATATGAATGTGTATGATTGAGTATGTAAAACAATGAAAGTAGATAACTCAACAGTAGAAATGACCTCAGTGAGTCCCATCAGTATCAGCATAAGTCTGAACAAGATATCTAGCATGATTGACAGCTCAATTACTATATCACATAGTGAAAACATAGATATCAACAAAATAGGATCACTATATAGTGCCATGGGAACAACAGAGTCCCAATTCACATGGTGCATGCCCACATGCCCGTCATCTAGCATGTGCGTCACCACAATACCAATTACATAACACGTAATGCAGGGTTTCATACCCTTAACACTATGTTTAGAAGAGTTACTTACCTCGAACAAGCGAATACCAATGCCGAGCAAGCCAAGCGATGCTCCAAAAATGCCATCTCGCGCTTCCGAATTTTGAATAGCTCAAAACTAAACAAAAAACTCAAATACATCAAACAATGCTAAAGGAACAAATCCCGATCGTGAAAGATCAAATCTTGAATCAAAACCCGAAATTTGCCCAAAAGCCCAACCCGGGCCTGCATCTCGGAACCCGACAAAACTCACAAAATCCAACAACTCATTCCATTACGATTCCAACTATACTACTTTCACTAATATCCGTCTCCAAATCGGTGTTCAAAACACAAAAAATTATTTTATGAAATTTTAGGCCAAAACTCCCAATTTTCTCTATAAAATTCACAATCCAATTATCAAAAACAAAGGTAGACTCGTGATATAAGATCAAAAATGAGTAGAGAACATTTACCCAAAGGTGTGTGGAAAATCTCCTCTCCAAAGTTGCCCAATCCGAGCTCCAAAGTCCAGAAAAAGAAGATAGAAACCAAAGACCTCGAATTATAGGTTCTACCAGTGATTTCTGCATTAGCGGACAATTCGCCGCACCTGCGACTACTGCTTTTACGGAATCACATCGCATCAGCAAAAATTGTCCTTGCCCAACAACCCCTGCACCTGCGGTATCGAACTATTCATCTGTGAAGACACCCGCACATGTGCTTCCGCTCGACGTACCCGTGTATCTGCACCTGCGGTATTTTCTCCACTTCTGCGGGCCTCCTCATATAGCTCTCATCTCTCGTCTGCGATGCCTTTGTGGATTCTGCAGCCATCGCATCTGCGCAATACCCATCGCAGGTGCGAAACATCAAAACCAACAACTGCAATTGAAGAAAATGATCCAAAATCAATCTGAAACATGCCCGAGCCCCTCGAGACCCCGTCCGATCATACCCACAAGACACATAACATAACAGGAATCTACTTGAGGCTTCAAAACACACATAAAAATATCGAAACGATGAATCACACCTCAAATCGAAATCCATGAACTTTGAACTTTAAAAATTTCAAAACACGCGTCGAAACGTATCAAATCATCTCGAAATGAACTCAAAATTAGCACACAAGTCCCAAATGACATGAAGAAACTATTCAAATTCCTAAAACCACAATCCGAATCCAACATCCTCAAAGTCAACTTCCGGTCAAACTTATGAACTTTTCAATCCTTCCAATTTCCAATTTTTTCCAACTTGTGCCGAAACACTCTAGAAATATCCAAATGCAAATCCGAACATATGTTCGAGTCCAAAATCACCATTCAGACCTAACGGAACAATGAAAACTCCATTCGGGGGTCAAATTCTCGAAAAGTCAAACTTGGTCAACTCTTTCAACTTAAAGCTTCAACAATGAACTAAGCCGAATAACCTAAAACCCAAAACCGCCGATCCACATAAGTCAAAATACATCATATGGAGCTGATCATTCCCGCAAACTACCGAGCGAAGTGCAAATGCTCAAAATGACTGGTCGGATCGACACATTCTCCCCTACTTAAACATATGTTCATCCTCGAACGTGCCATGAGTTGTTCTCAAAACCATCAAACCACCGCATAACCTTACCATGCACATACCCGGGGGTGATCCCACATCACCCTCTCCCCATATTGGTTTGATAACACAACATAGATGAAATTTCCTAATTCAACTTAGCCAATAAGCCTTAGAATCCAATTTTAACATCCAAAATTTCCATAAGATTAGAATCTTACATCAACACACTATAAAAGTCTGAGTAAGTTGTATCAAGTCTTCACCATCACCCAAGATGTAATCACATGATATACCTCAAAACTCAAATACTCATAGCGATAATGCCTAATTATAGCAGCTGCTCAAAATAACCCAATGCCGGTAATAAACCTCTTATCAAACAAAGCCTCGTTTTAACTCCTTCATATACAGCCAATGTTGAATGAAACTCATAATCATTGCCCAGATCAACA
Organism: Nicotiana tabacum; assembly: GCF_000715075.1. Lineage (NCBI taxonomy): Eukaryota > Viridiplantae > Streptophyta > Magnoliopsida > Solanales > Solanaceae > Nicotiana > Nicotiana tabacum. The sequence goes on along the minus strand of NC_134080.1, from coordinate 108,261,740 downwards.
AGTCGTCGAGCTCCCTCTCCCCCGATAAGAACAATAGCAGATTTCTAAGCCAACTTCCGATATTATCCTTCCAATATACCACAATCAAATCTGATAGCACCCATCCGAGATCCGATGACTTCGTCTTATCAAACACCAACTACCCTACTGACACGCAAAACCAATACTACTTAGAGCCACAAACCATTCAATAATGCACCAATAAGCAACGATCCAAATGTATTCAATCACGAGAATGACTCAATCAAGAGAACCGTCCCGCAAACTCAACGGGTAGCACCACTACAACTCAATGCTAAGAACCTGTCACACACTGTAGAACCAAAACACACAAATCTAATGCAAAGGATCATATCCCACTATAACTTTGTTGCAATGCACGACCCCATCCAAAAACTGGTCCATAAGAAATACCTTAAGTCACAATGCTCAACATCAACAACCTTATGCAATTTGCCGTTTAGTACCAAAAGTGCACGACCATAACCACTGAAGCAAATAACTCAATAACCTAATCTGAAATGAACATAATCAATTCACAATCAATCATTCAACGCCCAAATACACATCTCGATCAAATTTTGCGTTTATGCCCAAATAGAACTGCACCATTTGTGTATATAACCAACGAATCACAACTCCTCGTAGCATAGAAGAGTAAGTCATAGATCATTTCAGAACACGAATAATATCAACAACAACTGAATGGCACATCCCTCAATAATAGTAATTTGAAGCCAACCAATCTAACTCAGTGTAGAATACACACCCTAATTGGGCCTACCCATGGACCCCCAATTCAACTCCGGGCACCCATAAACAGATAAATAAACCTCTAAAAGTCCACAATGACTTAATCATAACACATACTATCATCTAGCTAGTTTGGGCCACAACTTCACAGTCCATAACCATGAAATAATCTACTCATGAGAACTCCCAGTTTCCAAATCCATAGAGCATACGAATCACCATATCCGATCCCAACTCTACCGCTAGAATATCTAACACATCTCTCATACACGATGATCCCACAAGGAATACTTCTAAAATTCTTCGATGCCACATAGAAAAATTTGAACAACAGCAGTCGATCAGACAAGAGAGTGTGGCAATACCAATGAAGCATCCATAAATCAAACACATTGCCCCTCCTGAAATGTATACTCTCATCAACCCATACTAGTTGGTAATATCATTTATCTAGTCATCTGAAACTGTCCATGCTGCCATGGGACTCATGATCTTCCCTTCAAAACTGAATCGTGACCTTACACACGCAGATCTCAATCCGACACAACACACTGCATATACTATGCCATCATACGACAAATATGAGAACTTCATAATCCACTCCAAGTCATAAGCAACTACTACTCAATTAGCCAAGAACTTTTCATTTGATCCCATCCAGGAGAAGATCACTATACACCATATACTCCTTACGCCAAGGGGAAATATATATCTTTAACTGTGGTGGAACCATTAAGAACTCTCTGAATCCCATTTGCCCAAAACCAAACCGTCAAGACTGAACTCCTCTAACTCAACAAGGTTACACAGGTCGTCAAAACCCAAGAGTATTGCCACAAAACACTTGTAGAAACTCACTGCATCATAAGCACCCAAAGAGCTAATCGCATCTGTTACCATGCCGATCCAACCTACTACCAAGCTGTCCTATTTCCCAAGTTCCTTCTGAATTACTTTCGAACTGATACTTCTCCTCGCCATAATACCACATGAGACCTAAGCATAAAACTACACTGCCCTAAGGCTCATAAGGCGCAGAATACTCTTTTAAGCACCACAAAAGCAACACAACCGAGATACCCATTCTGAAGAGACCTTCTGTGAATTTCAAGTTGTTCATCTTACCTTCCTGATACTGAAATGTAGAATCCACAATGATGTAGAAATTCTGCAAGTCTTGACACCATCCAATGTATCTCTCAGCTTCTAGCCATATACAAGTCCATACAAATTCCCAATTGCCACATATAATTCTTGAATTCATGGGAACCATTCTCGAGAGTCATCCACTCTACCAAAATCTCAATAGCACTACCCAAAAAGACTGAACAATTTGTGCCCCATTTGCACCCCAACACCCTAAGAAGTAATCCACACCTCTAAGCAACCGAGCAAATTTCTACTTCATGAACACTACATCCTTCACGAATAACCACTCAATCATTCCTTGATTTCCATATTCCCATAGAGTGTAACATAACCCTTATCCAAAATATCCTTTACTCGAGTCATCCTCGATCTCATCCTCTAAAGCCATAACTAATTCACCAACATACCTCAAACTGAAACTAATACAACACATAACTGTGCAATCAACCCGTCGATAGCAGACTCCCCCACTTGGCCCAAAGCCAAGGAATAAAGCATCTGATAACTTACAATGACCACCCCCATACTGGAATAGCACCACAATATGATTCAACTAAACCCTTCCTAAGCTCACGTAACACAAACCATATAGTACCTCAAAGCATTTGCAAATCTCGCATTCACCCTTGTAACAGTCAAGCTCACTCTCATAAGCAATCCAAACTCAAATTACAACACATATATTTTACTGGTAAAAAAGAACTTGCTACAAAACAACATAGGGATAACACAACCTCAAACCGGCATCATTCTATACCACTCCACAACCAAACTATTACGCAATCACTTAATCTTACTAAGTCTGAAATCATATCATGGCATTAAAATATACTTCACTCCTCAACTAAACAACATGAAAAGGATCCTTCAACACACCTATAACTCGAGACTATAAGTCAAATCAAGATGGAAATCAAGCACAAAATAGTTCTTTCTACACCTCAAGCAAATCCTTCTCGTCACATTCAAATAGTCTGAAGACATCTCATAATCAAATCATACTCACCACATGGTCATCCAATCATAAATCCCACCAATAAGGATACCAACGGACATATAAGTCCCAAAAGTACGTGCTCAAACAACCGAAATCTCCGTGCTCAGGCTACATTCAAAACCCGCCTCAAGTACTCTGGACTAGCCTATCATCAACATGACAAAATCACATCTCTCACCTCAACCATGGAATCACAAGTTGTCGATGCACAACTTATACCAAATGCTCATGTGCGCACACGAATGCGTGGAAGGAATTCATAGATTTACACTTCAAGCTGAATCAATACTGCATGACAAGGAAAGAAAAATGGGAAGTATATATTAAATGGCCTATAGCCTCTCGAAGATAGGTATGTACGTCATCATACCGAACCGCAAAACTTTACTAGACATTTGCTCATGACTTGTAGAGCCTATGAACCTAGAGCTCTGATACCAATCTGTAACGACCCCAAATCCACTAATCATGATGGCACCTAACCAAACCCACTAGGTAAGCCATCAGATATCTATCCAAATCCAATAATATTAACAAGGAAACTAAACAAAAGTAATTATCTAAATCTTATACATTCCCCAAGGACTGGTAGTATAAATCATGAGCTTCTAAGAATAGAGTTTACAAAGCAAAAATGAAAAAAATACATAGTCTGTTTGAAAATTACATAAATAGAACATTATAATCTAAGGCTACCCCGAACAACAGAGGCTGCTACAGTATGGACGCGGGTACATCTTCAAATTTGGCAACCATCGAACAATGCAACACTACAGCCAAATTCTGCATGCAATGTGCAGAAGTGTAGTATCGGTATAGCCGACCCTATGTACTGAGTAAGTAACAGACCTAAACATAGGTTGAAAGTAGTGACGAGCTATCACGAGGTCGGGTCTAATTGCAGTATTCCACAACAGTTCATAACAGCATAACACAAGTAGTAAAAGGGGTATTTCAGCAGTAAAAGGGCTCAACTCATTCACAGTTCCAAAAATAGGTATGCTTTTCAAATATCTTAGTGAAAACTCAATTCTTTTGCCGAAATGTCAAAAATACAGGTAAGTTTGAAAATTGTGATTTTTCCCAAAATCTTTTCAACAATGAGTAAGAAGTTTCATTTTCTTTCCAAATAATAAGTGCAAACACACCTCTTTATACCCACATATCAATATGTGTAAAAAGTCATGAATGACGTGATACTATGTAGCATGAGTATAAATGCATCTCTATACCGGTATGTCAAGTGTGCATATCAAATGTGATGCAACTTAGTGATAAAACCATATGCATACTCTCAGAGTATTGATTCACTCAGTCCTCCCAGTCACTCAATCCTCACAGTTACTCAGACCTCCCAATCACTCGTCACTCGCGCTCAGCCCTCAACACTCACATTCAATAGGTGCCTACGCTCACTAGGGGTGTGTACAGACTCCGGAGGGGTCCTACAGTCCAAGTGTTATATCAAGCCAATCATGGCATCAGTCAACAAAACATGTTGTGGTGTGCAGCCCAAACCCATAGATAAATATGTTGCGGTGTGCAGTCCGATCCCATGAATAAATATATTGCGGCGTGTAGCCCGATCCTTTAAATATACATGCTGCGGTGTGCAGCCCGATCCCATACATATCCTCACAATCATGCCCTCGGCTTCACTCATTCATCTATCGCTCCAGTCTCTCTCTCTCTCTCTCAGACTCACAATGTCATGAAATTAGCCCGACTATGATGATGCGATGTATCCATAAGTAACAGCAGAGACTAAGATATGATATTCATATGAATGCGCATGATTGAGTATGTAAAACAATGAAAGTAGATAACTTAACATCAAAAATAACCTCAGTGAGTCCCACTAGTATTAGCATAATTCTAAACATGATATCTAGAATGATTGACATCTCAATTACTATATCACATGGTGAAAACACATATATCAAGAAAATAGGACTACTATACAGTGTCATAGGAGCAACAAAGTCTCAATTCACATGGCACACTCCCACACGCCTGTCACCTAGCATATGCGTCACCTCAATACCAATCACATAACACTTAATGCGGGGTTTCATACCCTTAGCACTAAATTTAAAAGAGTTTCTTACCTTGAACAAGCCAATACCAATATTGAGCAAGACAAGCGTTGCTCCAAAATGCTATCTCGCACTTCCAACCTTCGAGAGTCTCAAAACTAACCAAAAACAACTCAAATATATCAAACAATGCTAAAGGAACCAATCCCGATAGTAAAAGATCAAATCTTGAATCAAAACCCGAAATTGGCCTAAAAACCCACCCCGAGCTCGCATCTCGGAACCCGACAAAACATACAAAATCGGACAACCCATTTAATTACGAGTCCAACCATACTAGTTTAACTAAAATCCTACTCCAAAACGGTGTTCAAAACTCAAAAATTCAAATTATGAAACTTTAGGCCAAAACCCCCAATATTCTCTATAAAATTATCAAATGAATGATCAAAAACGATGGTAGATTCGTGATATAAGATCAAAAATGAATAGTGAACACTTACCCAAAGTTTTGTGGAAATCTCCTCTCCAAAGTCGCCTAATCCGAGATCCAAAGTCCAAAAAAATGAAGATAGAAACCAAAGACCTCGAATTATAGGTTATGCCCGGTGATTTCCACATTTGCGGACAATTCATCGCACCTGCGGCCACCGCTTTTGCGGAATAACATCGCATCTATGTAAAATGGCCTTGCCCAACAACCCCCGCACATGCGGTATCAAACTTCGGATCTACGAAGACACCCGCACCTGCGCTTCCGCTCGATGCACCCGCGCATCCGCACCGGTGCCCTTTTCTCCTCTTCTGCGGGCCTCCTTATCCAGCTCTCATCTCGTATCAGTGATGCCTTTGTTGCTTTTGCGGCTATCGCACCTGCACAATACCCATCGCAGGTGCGGAACACCAGAACCAGCAGCTGCAATATTGAAGAAAATGATTCGAAATTAAACTGAAACACACCCGAGCCCCTCGGGACCCCATCAAATCATACCTACAAGTCACATAACATAACATGAACCTACTCAAGGCTTTAAAACATACATAAAAATATCGAAACGATGAATCACACCTCAAATCGAAATCCATGAACTTTGAACTTTCAAATTTTCAAAACACGTGCCGAAACGTATCAAATCTTCACGGAATGAACTCAAAATTTGTACACAAGTCCCAAATGACATGACAAAACTATTCAAATTCCCGAAACCACAATCCGAATTCGACATCCTAAAAGTCAACTTCCGGCCAAACTTATGAACTTTTCAAACCTTCCAATTTGCAATTTTTTCCAACTTGTACCGAAACACTATAGAAACATTTAAATGTAAATCCGGGCATACGCCCGAGTCTAAAATCACCATCCAGACCTAAAGAAACCATAAAAACTCCGTTCCAGAGTTAAATTCTGGAAAAATAAAACTTGATCAACTATTTCAACTTAAAGCTTCAACAATGAACTCATTCTTTGAAAACGATTCCGAATAACCTAAACCCCAAAACCAACGATACGCATAAGTCATACTACATCATACACAGCTACCCATGCCGTAAAACTACCTAGTGAAGTGCAAATGCTCAAAACGACAAATCGTGTCATTACATGCTCTCCATTGGTCCAAATATCTACCATCCAAATTAGTTTTAGAACCCATTTTATACATGTTGGAGATGTGTAGGGTTGAAATCACCAAGTCCCAGCTAAATTAGGACGAAATACGCCCTTGGGCATCACGCTTTGCGCCTAGCGCGGAGCTGGACAATGAACATTTTAGCCTTCTGTCAACGGTGTTTTGGTTGGTGCCCGGCGCGAACCTGAGCACCAAATTTATACTTTCTCCAAATTCTTCCATTTTTACTTCACTTTACATGGAAACTTTTCGAATCATTTGCAAGTGAGTCCTACACATATAAATACCATTATTAAGCTTGAGTCAAAAATATTCACGCTAAAGTTAACAAGATGGAGAATGCAAGGCGAATTACATGAAAAAATATAGATTTTTAGCCAAACATCAAGTACAGCAACAAAAAAAAAGAATAAGACACTTCAACTATGTGACAAATCAAGAAACCATATCAAGAAAGATTTACACCAAATATGGAGCAATAAATAGAATAATTGCAAGCAAGAGGAACAACTATTTAAAGAGGATCTGAAGACACTTCTAAGCACCACCTTCGCAGATAATTTCTATACTTTCTACACCTTAGTCAAGCATTGTATTCTAAATTTTACTAGTATCATAAAAGATAGAGAGAGAAAAAAATACTAAGAAGTTACGTGATTGTTCGTTTCTTTGGGGAGCAAGTGAAAATCAAAGTGTCGTTGTTGGTGAGCGAGTGAAAACCAACCCTTTGTCATTTATTGTTGAGTGAGTGAAAACCAATCCTATTGATGGTGAATTATAGAAATCACAAAAGTTGTACTCAACCCAATTTACAAAGAACTCTAAAATATAACACTCTTGCAACCCAAGAGGACTGGATTAGGATGCCACATTGGTTCCAAACCAGTATAAAAATTTCTAGTGTCATTTACCTTATAGCTCTCGTATTATATTCTGCAGTTTTACGATTTCTTATAATTTGCACTTGGTTAAATTGAAGGACTAACGATTTTGTGCAGACTGTCTCTGTACCAATTGACTAAGTGTATACTGTAGTCTGCTAAATTTTTAACAGGCGTAACTCACCCCTCTCTTGTACTTTCAAAATATACGATCACATGCTTATACTGTTATACAAATAACAAATTAATAGAATTAAGATTGTGTTTCTGAAATTTTATAGGAGTACAAATTACTATTTTACTTTTTCATTTTCTACAAAGAAAAACAATGAGGGATTTGATAAGGACTCTCCTAATTTTAGTTCGGGACACATCTTTTGGTGGGGCAGTTACAATGGTGATTCACACGGGATTAGAAAATAAGTTAGTGATGATGTAATAAAATAATGATTCCACAACACATATTAGTAAAACTTTTTTGTATTAACCAGGATCATATTAGTTTACTTAGTTTAAGTAATTTAATGAAGTAAGAATATGTTATTTAACCAGGATCAAGTAAGAGAAGTGTAACTTGAAATTAGAAATAAAAAAAATACAAATATTGGCATTGGAAGGATTGTGTTTCGATTTTCTTTCCGGTGTAGTTTCTTACATTATATATTCGGTTTCACTTTTCGTATTATAAAAAGTGTATTGCTTTAGCTCGAATATCTTTATAAAAAGATCAGGTTTGTCAGTTTAAATGTTAAACGGGCGAAGCACGAATAAATTAACTAGTTTAAGTTTATATATATCGATTGTGTAAAAATAAATATACTATAGTTATTTAAAAATAGCTAAAAGTAATTCATGTCTTTAATGAAAGTATTAGGGATATTGCATTTTAATGTAAAAAATAATAATATCAAATTGGATAATTGCATTCATTTTACCCGCTAAAAGTTAAATAATTATCTACCAAGGCACCAACCCAAAATTCAGACACCATTTAAAACACTCAATTTTACTATATCAGAACCTTCCACTATGTAAAACACACTGCTTTATTGTTTCTGGTATGATCATTTTTGTTAATCACACAAGAAAAGAATCTGAGATAAAATCCATAATACATACAGAATTGGGTAGATTTTACATACACTTTGTTCATGCAGGTAAATGCAAGTATAGTATTCTTTCGAAGCAAGCAACAAAGAAAAAGAGTAAGACAAAAGACATCAATAGAACACAAAAAGTTACTACAATACGTATTATTATAACATTAATTACAGTTGAACTTTTGTTAACACTGGCACTATCATTTCTACACCACTATCCAGTGGTGAACCTCTCTCAATATGCTCTTTAACATGTCCTGCAGCTTTTGCACCTCCAAAGTTACTGATATTCCCAAAGATGAGAATGATCTTCCCAAGAATTGCAGCACAAAATGCAACCCCAAATGACATCTTAATGTTTAGAGGGTAACTTGATGCAAGTGCAAAACCAGCACAAGTGCCTAATTGTCGAACCCATGAAAACCAAACAGAGAAAGCACCTTCTTTTCCAGATGGTGTGCAATCCAGCCAAAGGACTCTACCAAATGCATGCAAAAGTCCTGTGACAGTTGTCTGAACTTGTCACGACCCAGATTTTTCACCCTTGGGAGTCGGAATGGCGCCTACTAATGTGAGCTAGGTAAGCCGAACCTTCAATCTAAATACTTCATTAACCAATTAATTCTTTTTAATAAATATAAGGCGATAACGTGATTAAAGTGGAAATTCAAATTTTAGCGGAAGACAACAATAAAATATATGAACCTGTATCTATTACAAGTACTAAATCCTTAACCACCCAAAACCTGGTGTCACAGTGTCATAGACTATCTAAGATTTGCTGCATACAAAGTTTGAAGAAATAACAGTACATTGTTTCTGAATAAGAGGAAAATTAAACAGGAAATAGGGATAGAGGGAGACGTCAGGGCCTGCGGACGCCTGCAGGTCTACCTTGGATCTCCGGGTGGACTAAAGGAAGCCTCCAAGGTACGGTCCAAGAGCTGCTCCGAGATCTGCACATAATGCAGAGTGTAGCATCAGCACAACCGACCCCATGTGCTGGTAAGTGTCTAGCCTAACCTCGGCGAAGTAGTGACGAGGTTAGGACCATACTACCACATAAACCTGTACAGTTCAAATATATATGACGGAAAAGAAATAAAGAAATAAACAAGTAAACATGGGAGGGGGAAAACATGCTTCGGGGGAGAACAGGTAACAACAGGATATCAAGATAACTATAAGGAACCAAAATCCAACTACTAACAAGGATAAGGAAAACAAAGGCAGATTTCACTTTCAGTTCACTTCTCGTTGCAGGCGTGCAACCCGATCCCATTTCTCATATCTTGTGGTAGGCGTACCACTCGCTCCCATTTCATGTATCTCGTGGTAGGCGTACCACCCGCTCCCACTTCATTATATCTTGTGGTAGGTGTACCACCCACTACCATTTTATTATATATTGTGGTAGGCGTACCACCCGCTACCATTTCATTATATCTTGTGTTAGGCGTACCACCCGCTCCCATTTCATCATATCTTGTGGTAAGCGTACCACCCGCTCCCATTTCATCATATTTTGTGGTTGGCGTACCACCCGCTCCCATTTACAAGCGAACAATAATCACAAGGAATCCCGGCAAGGGAACAAAAGCAACAAAATAACTTCCTGGTAAGGGAAACAATGATATTTCAAAAACTTCCAGGCAAAGGAACAATACTATTAACAAACATCCTGACAAGGGAACATTAACATCAAAACAACCATACCGGCAAGAGAACAATGATGATAATAGCATATGAAGTGCAATAAACCATAACAGAGTTATGAAAATTATAAAACAAGACTCACATGCATGCTTGACACCGACGTATAGATACTCGTCACCATGCCTATAAATCATACTCCACAATTAACACGTAGCAAATAAGGCACGACTCCTAATCCCTCAAACTAAGGTTAGATCAAATACTTACCTCGATATCATGAACACAATTCACGATTCAACTATAGCTTTACCCTTTGATTCCACCACCAATTCGCTCGTATCTAGTCACAAGTTACTTAATTACATTAATAAATGCTAAATGAATCAATTTGAATGACTGAAAATGAATTTCCTAAAATTTTACGCAAAAAGTCAAAAATCGCCCCGGGCCCACACGGTCAAAACCTGAGATTCCAACCAAAACCCGATTACCCATTCCCCCACAAACCCAAATATATAATTTGTTTTGAAATCGGACATCAAATCAAGGTCTAAATCCCCAATTTTTTGAAAAATCTAGGCTCTACCCAAAACACCCAATTTTCCCCATGGAAATCTTTGATTTGAAGTTGAAATCATGTTAAAAGATGTTAATGATTGAAAAAAACTAGTTAAAAATGACTTACAATTGATTTAGAGAAGAAGAAGCCATTGAAAAATCGCCCTAATGTTTTTATGTTTTGAGAGGATATGAAAAATGGGTTTAAAATCGGCTAAGTATAAAAGTTGCAGGTCGCAGGTATGGGAATTGAGAACAGGGGTTCGCAATTGCGAACCCTGACCTCTGCTAACTTGGGAATTGCAAAACAGGGTTCGCATTTGCGAACCCTTCCGTAAAGCTGAACCTTCGCATTTGCGAAATATTTGTCGCATTTGCGACCCAAGGCTGAATAGGGTAGTTTTGCATTTGCGATCATACACGTCGCATTTGTGACTGACCTTTCGCATTTGCAAACCAATTGGTCGCATTTGAGGCCTACCCAGATCCATTTTGCATTTGCGATGGATGTCTCGCATTTGCGATGCGAAGCCTGCAGACTTGTGCACAATAACTGAAAACCTGCAATTTTTCTAAGTTCAAAATGCACTCCGTGGCCTATCCAAAGCTCAACCGAGCCCTCGGGGCTCCAAACCAAATATACACACAACCTCAAAAACTTCCCACGGACTTATTCGTGTACTCATATCACCAAAATAACATGAAAAATATCGAATTAAACCTCAATATCAATGAAATTTATCAATGCTTCTTAAACATCAAATTTCCCATTTAAGGTCCGAATCACGTCAAACGGACTCCGTTTCTTACCAAACTTCACAGATTTATCTCATATCATATATAAGACCTATATCGGGCACCGACACCAAAATACGGGCCCGATACCAACATGTTCTATTCAAAATTCATTTCCAAATTCTTTAAACAATTTCAAAAAATAATTTCTTTCAAAAATTCATTTCTCGGGCTTGGGACCTCGGAATTCGATTCCGGGCATAGGCCCAAGTCCCATATTTTCCTATGGACCCTCCTAGACCGTCGAATCACGGGTCCGGGTCTGTTTACCCCAAACATTGACTAAAGTTAAATTAATTCATTTTATAGTTAAAATTTATCATTTTTACAAATTTTCATATTTAGGCTTTCCAGGTACACGCTTGGACTGCGCACGCAAATCGAGGTGATATAGAAAAGGTTTTTAAGACCTCAGAATGTAGAATTTCATTTTAAAACAAGTGATGACCCAAGAGGTCATCACATTCTCCACCTCTAAAGCAACCGTTCATCCTCAAATAGACACAAGAAGGAAGTACCTTAGTTGGGGAAAAGATGGGGATAATGTCTCCGCATATCAGACTCGAACTCCCAGGTCGATGCCTCAGGAGGCTGACCTCTCCACTGAACATGAATAGAAGGAAAACTCTTCGATCTCAACTAACGAACCTGTCGGGCTAGAATAGCTACCGGCTACTCCTCATATGATAAGTCCTTGTCCAACTGGACAATGCTGAAATTTAACACATGGGATGGATTGCCGTGATACTTCTGAAGCATGGACACATGAAACACTGGATGCACGGATGATAAGCTCACCGGCAACGCAAATCTATAAGCCACCTCTCCCACTCGATCAAGAATATCAAACGGGCCAATGAACCTAGGTCTAAGCTTGCCCTTCTTCCCAAATCTCATCACGCCCTTCATAGGCAACACTCAAAGCAACACTCGCTCACTGACCATGAATGTCAAATCACGAACCTTGCGGTTGGTATAACTCTTTTGCCTGGACTGAGCTATACGAAGCCTATCCTGAATAATCCTGACCTTATTCCAAGGCATCCTAATCTAGATCCATACACAATAATCGTGCCTCTCCTGGCTCAAACCATCCAACCGGAGACCGACACCACCTACCATATAAAGCCTCATAAGGGGCCATCTGAATACTCGACTAGTAGCTATTGTTGTAGGCAAACTCTGCTAAAGGCAAAAACTGATCCCACGAGCCTCCAAAGTAAATGACACAAGCTCGAAGCATATCCTCCAAAATCTTAATGGTTCGCTCGGACTGCCTGTCCGTCTAATGATGAAACGCTGTACTCAACTCAACTCGCGTGCCCAACTCTCGCTAAACTGCTCTCCAGAAGTGTGAGGTAAACAGAGTACCTCGGTCTGAAATGATAGACACGGGCACACCATGAAGACGAACAATCTCCCGGATATAGATCTCAGTTAACCTCTCAGAAGAATAGGAGACTGCCACCGGAATGAAATGCGCACCCGTACCCATTTTATTATATCTTGTGGTAGGCATAGCACCCGCTCCCATTTCATTATATCTTGTGGTAGGCGTACCACCCACTCCCATTTCATCATATCTTTTGGTAGGCATACCACCCGCTCCCATTTTATTATATCTTGTGGTAGGCGTACCACCTGCTCCCATTTCATTATATCTCTTGGTAGGCATACCACCCGCTCCCATTTCATCATATCTTGTTGTAGGCATACCACCCGCTCCAATTTTATCATATCTTGTGGTAGTATAGCACCTGCTCCCATTTACAAGCCAATAATAATCACAAGGAATCCCGATAAGGGAACAAAAGCAACATATTAACCTCCTGGTAAGGGAAACAATGATATTTCAACAACTTTCCGGAAAGGGAAAAATACTATCAACAAACATCCCCGCAAGGGAAAATTAACATCAAAACAACTATCCCGACAATGGAACAATGATGAAAATAGCGTATGAAGTGCAATAAACCACAACAAAGTCATAGCAATTATAAAACAAGACTCACGGGCATGCTTGACACCGATGTATAGATACTTGTCACCATGCCTATACATCGTACTCCACAATTAACACGTAGCAAATAAGGTACGACTCCTAATCCCTCAAGTTAAGGTTAGACAAAACACTTACCTCGATGCCACGAACACAATTCATGATTCAACTATAGCTTTACCCCTTGATTCCACCACCATTTCGCTCGTATCTAGTCACAAGTTACTTAATTACATCAATAAACACTAAATGAATCAATTTGAATACATGAAAATGAATTTTCCGAGGTTTTGCCCAAAAAGTCAAAAATCTCCCTCAGGCCCACATTGTCAAAACCTGAGGTTCGAACCAAAACCCGATTACCCATTCCCCCACGAACCCAAATATATAATTTGTTTTGAAATCGGACCTCAAATCGAGGTCTAAATCCCCAATTTTTGAAAAACCTAGGTTCTACCCAAATCTCCCAATTTCCTCCATGAAAATCTTTGATTTGAAGTTGAAATCATGTTAAAAGATATTAATGATTCAACAAAACTAGTTAAAAATAACTTACAATTGATTTGGAGAAGAAGAAGCCTTTGAAAAATCGCCATCATGTGTTTATGTTTTGAGAGGATATGAAAAAATGGGTTTAAAATCGGCTAAGTATAAAAGTTGCAGGTCGCATGTATGGGCATTTGCGAGCCAGGCTTTGCATTTGCGAAGCCTGCAGATCTGTGCACATTAACTGAAAACCTGCAATTTTTCTAAGTTCAAAATTCACTCTGTGGACTATCCAAAACTCACCCGAGCCCTCGGGGCTCCAAACCAAATATACACACAACCTCAAAAATATCCCACGAACTTATTCGTGTACTCATATCACCAAAATAATATCAAAAACATCGAATTAAACCTCAGTATCAATGAAATTTATCAAGCTTCTTAAATATCAAATTTTCCAATTAAGGTCTGAATCACGTCAAACGGACTTCGTTTCTTACCAAACTTCACAAATTTATCTCATATCATATATAAGACCTGTACCGGGTGCCAAAACTAAAATACGGGCCCAATACCAACATGTTCTATTCAAAATTCATTTCTAAATTCTTTAAACAATTTAAGAAAACAATTTCTTTCAAAAATTCATTTCTCGGGTTTGGGACCTCGAAATTCGATTCCGGGCATACACACAAGTCCCATATTTTCCTATGGACCCTCTAGGACCGTCGAATCATGGGTCCGAGTCTGTTTACCCAAAATATTTATCGAGGTCAAATTAGTTCATTTTATAGTCAAAATTTATAATTTTTCACAGACTTTCATAATTAGGCTTTCGAGCTACACGTCCGGACTGTGCACGAAAATTTAGGTGATGCTAGAAGAGGTTTTTAAGACCTAGGAATGCAGAATTTCATTTAAGAGGTCATCACAGAACTGCAGCTAATATGAATATTTGAACTCATCCCTTATCAGTTGCTGTAGTGGATGAATTAAAGGAAGGGAAACCAATGGGAATATAAAATAGATAAGCTAGAGGTATAATATGTTCACTTCACTGGTGGAATGCAAAGGTCTCTAATTGAATAAAGAACCCTAGTGTGAAAATGCACATTGTTGTAAAAGATGAAAGGAAAACTCCAGCAAGACTTCCAGCTGCATAAGGGTACTTGAATATCGAAATGACATGAGTTTTCAGAGCAAAATTTGGGTGCAATTTTGCATTTTGACTAGGCCTATTTGAGGTAGCAATGTGAATCATTTCAATTGTAACGACTCGACCGGTCATTTTGAGCTTTTACATTTTGCTCGCTTGGGCATGAATAGTCCCGTGTGCTGTATTATGACTTATGTAAATCGTCGGTTTTGGTTTTCAAGGTAATCAGAATGAATTTGGAAGAACAATTCTTAGTTTAAGCTTTAAATTTGAAAGGTTTGACCAAGTTTTGACTTTTTAGTATTCGATCTCGGATTTGAATTTTTATGATTTCATTAGCTCTGTTAGGTGATTTTGGACTTAGGAGCGTGTCCGAGATGTATGGTAGATTTAGGCTTGAATTGGCGAAATTGGAAATTTGGCATTTTCCGAACGGCAGTGAAAATTTTGATATCGGGGTCGGAATGAAATTTCGGAAATTGGAGTAGGTCCGTTGTGTCATTTGTAACATGTGTACAAAATTTCAGGTCATTCGGACGAGGTTTGATTGACTTTTTTATCGAATTCGGAATTCGAAAGTTTGGGAATTCTTATGCTTGAATCCGAGGGTGATTCGATGTTTTGATGTTTTTTGAGCATTCCGAAGGTTGGAACAAGTTTGAATGATGTTATGGGATGTTTTGTCATGTCTGGTTGAGGTCCCTAGGGCCTCGGGTGAGTTTCGGTGTAGTTTCGAACCATTTCTAGGACATTCCTAGTTGCTGGTTTTTGGCTTCAGGGGTGTACAGTGTGTTAGCATAGATCTGACCGAGTTAGCATAGAGAAAATTTGGAAAAATGGAGTTGTGTTATGTGATCGCATAAGTCTTCCCACGATCGCATAAGTCTTCCCGCGATCGCATAGAGTAAAATCCCTGCTATACTGACCCGACTTTGGAAACTTATAACTCACAATCTATAAGGAATTTGAAGATGCTCTAAAAATGAAAGTTGTATCCCTTGATGTCTAGTTTTTATAAGATTAAACCAATTGTAATTTAGAGTTTTGTATAAAAAGTTATGACCATTATACTAGAGGATGTCCGGAAGAGTTGGAGAAGGCTGTTGGAAAAATTTGTTCTACGCGATCGCGGGGGAATGGCTGCGATCGCATAGGGTAAAAGAAGGGCTGACAAATTTTGTTCTTTGCTATCACATTAGTTTGTCCGCGATAGCATAGGGTAAATGCCTGGGCAGATTATAAAGGGATTTTCAGAGCATTGATTGGGATAAGTGTTCTTCACTCAAATTTTGTTAAATCTCATGATTTTATCTTGATTCTTATCATTTAAGTTGGGAATTTTGGGTGAAAATTGGGGAAAATGGAAGAAGGTTTGGAGAGTTGATTTTGGGGATTTGGATGGCCATTTGATGTCGGACTTTGGTGAAATCGATATGGGTAGACTCGTGAGCGAATGGGTTTTCCAGTTTTGTAATTTTTATCGGATTCCGAGACGTGAGCCCAGGGGCCGCGTTTGAGCCAATTTCGGAATTTTTGAGTTAATTTGATCATTTTCGCTTGGGTTTGTTCCTTTAGCACATATTGATGATAATATACTGATTTTGGTCAGATTCGAAGCATTTGGAGGCCGACTAGAGAAGCAAAGGCATCGCGGGATAGAGTTTGAACCGGATAGAGGTAAGTAATGATTGTAAATGTTTGTCATGAGGGTATGAAACCCCCGATTTCATATGGTTGTGCTACTTTGAGGTGACGCACACGCTAGATGACAAGCGTGGGGTCATGCACCATTGGGGATTATGACTTAGTCTGTCCCGTACGACTGTTAAGTCGCGTATTTGATTGAAAACTGTTTTCTATCATTGTGTTCTGGAAATTATTACCAGGTTTTGGGCCTCGTTCCAACTGTTTTGGACCCGTAGGGGATTTTTACTACTATGCCTCACTGTTTTTACTTTATATTTGTACTCAGTCATGCTGTATTCTACTATTTTCATAACTCATCCATATTTACTCCATTTTAATAGTTTAAATAATATTTTGGGATGAGAATCATGTTTTTCTGTTGCCCGAGTGGCATGAAATATTTCTGACTGAGTGAGGATGAGGGCCGGTGTTGTGAAGATATTATGGGATTGGGCTGCGCACCACAGTAGTGTGGTACTAATTTATGATTATGAGGCCGAGGGCTTGATTTGTTACGCCACTAGGTGGCTTGATATAAGGCTGAGAGCCTATTTGATTATGCCACGAGATGGCTTGATATTGCGCTTGGGCCGTAAGGGGCCCCTCTCGGTGTTTGTATACCCGCGGGTACCCAGTGTGAGATGTCATATAGCCCGAAGGGCTGATGTTGTTCCAAGTTATTGCCCAAAGGACTGATGTTGTTCCATATTATTGCCCAAGGGGTGGTTCTTGATTTATGTTATGCACGAGGGGCTGATTACGAGTGATTGTGATGTAGCCCGAGGGGCTGGTTCTGTTGATAATATGCCTGAGGGACAGTTAATGGTACATGTTTTGCCCGAGGGGCTATTTCCATTTCTATCATGTTTACTCACTATTTTATCACTTGTTTGAAACTATTGAAAATTGTTTTAAAAAGGTTTTACCGAAACTGAGCATGATTTACGAAATAAATTATTACTGTACTGTGTTGGAAATATCCTACATTTGTTGTAGCATTTTGATGTGGTTTACATGTTTTCTTACTACTCAGATTTCATTTACTTTTGTTACTTACTAAGTTGGTGTACTCTCATTACTCCTTTCACCGTGTGTGCAGATTTAAGTATTTATGAACCCGATAACAGGTGTTGATTACTCAGGCAGAGTCATCGGAGTTTGCAAGGTAGTCGCTTGACATTCGCGGCCCTACTTTTCTCTCTCTTGTCTTCCTTAGACTGTTTTTAGTATACTCAGACTCTTCATTGTATTCAGACCATAGTAGACGCTCGTGACTTGTGACATCCCGATGTCGGGCTTGTGTATTTATTCTACACTATTCATTTAGACTTTCATTATGAAATATTTGATTAATTAAAGGCTTAAAAATGACTTGTATTGAATAATGGTTAATTCGGGAGTTGTGT
Source organism: Nicotiana tabacum (assembly GCF_000715075.1). Lineage (NCBI taxonomy): Eukaryota > Viridiplantae > Streptophyta > Magnoliopsida > Solanales > Solanaceae > Nicotiana > Nicotiana tabacum. Next base: position 108,243,454 of record NC_134080.1, on the reverse strand, counting down.
CGGCTAGCCTAGTTTCACGACAGACACCATCATGACCGGGTCGATTTTAGGATCGTGACAAGTTGGTATCAGAGCCTAGATTACATAGGTCTCACGAGTCATGAGCGGGTTTAGTATAATCTCGCGGATCAGTACAGAGACGTCTGTACTTATCCTCGGGAGGCTGCAGAACCTTTAGGAAAAAACTTCACATTCTTGAATTCTCATTGTGCGTCATTGATTCAACTTGAAATGTAACTCTTTTGAATTCCTTCCATGCGTTTGTATGTGCACATGAGCGCTCGGTATCATCTGTGCATTGACGACTTCCCTGATCGAGGGGCGAGATGCGATTTTTGTGCGTTGATGTTGGGCCAGTCCAGAGGACTTGAGGCTAGATTTTGCCTGTAGCTAGAGCACTAAGGTTCTGATTGGGTGAGCATGTGTTTTTTGAATTTATATGTTCGGTAGTGTCCCTACTAGTGGATGTGATGGATGGATGTGTATGATGTCACTGCGAGATGTATTCATATGATTTGGATGCGACGAGAAGGGTCTGCTTGAGGATAGAAAAACTATTTGGTGCTTGATTTCCATCTTGACTTGATGTATAGCCCCGAGTTATGGGTGTGTGAAGAATCTTTTCATGTTGTTTAGTTGGGGAGTGGAATAGATTTCATGTTACGATATGAGTTCAGACTCAGGAATATTAAGTGATTGCGTAATGTTTATGACGGTGGAAGGGAATGAAGAGCTATTAGTTTGAGGCAAAGCAGGTGGGTTACCTCCTTCGGAGTGTTCTGAAGTTTGTGTGAGCCTTACGTTGTTTGTTGGAAGATCTTTTTTACCAGTGAAATATATGTATGCAATTTGAAATTGGGTCGCTTTAGAGAGTGGGCTTGACTGCTACGAGGGCAAATGCGAGATTTGCAGAAGATTTGAGGTACTAGATGGTCTGTGTTATACGAGCTTATGAAGGATTGAGATCTCACTATGGTATTATGGCAGTGATAGAGAATACATATTATGAGTTCTTTTGTGTTTTAATCTATGGATTTGAGCCAAGTGGGGAGTCTGCTATTGATTAGGTTATTGCACGATTATCTGCTATGTTGGTTCCAGTTTGAGGCGTACTGGTGAATCAGTTATGGCTTACGGATGTTGAGACCGATGATGGCTCGAGTAAAGAAAATTTCAATAAAGGTTATGTTATGCTTTATGGGTGTATGAGACTCACGGAATGACTTGAGTTGTTAATTAGTAAAGGATGTACGATGCATAGAACAGGAAGCTGCTTGGTTGTATTAAGGTGAGGTTACATTCTGTGGTGTCGGAGTGCTAATGGAGCACAGGTCGTCTGGTCCGTTTGATCGGTCTAATTGCAGTTTGAGTAGAGTGGAGGGCTCTCGAAAATGGTTCTAATGGGTTCAAGATTTTACATGTAATAATTGAAGATTTTCAAGTTGTACAGTTGGCTAGAAACTGAGGTTTGCATTGGAGGGTGTCAAGGCTCATTGTAATTTTATATCATTATGGATTCTATACACCAGTATCAGGAAGGTGAAGGTAATGGCTTTAAATTCACAGGAAGTCTCTTCAAGGTAGGTATTTTGAATGTGGTGCATTTGGGAATATTTTTGAGAGAGTATCCGGCTTCTTATCAACCATAGGACGGTGTGGCTTTATGCTTGGGTCTCATGTGACGAGTCTAGGTCGAGGATTGTGGTGTTATAGCGAGAAGAAGTATCAAGTTGAAAGAAAATCAGAAGGAACTTGGATAGATGGGTTAGCTTGGTAGTAGTCCGGAACGGCATGATAAGGATATTATTAGTTCTTTGGGTGCTTACGAGGTAATGAATTTCTACAGGTGCTTCGCAACAATTTTTTGGGGTTTTAATGGCCTGTGTAGCTTGGTTGAGTTTGAAAGATTCAGTCCTGACGGTTTAGTATTGTGCAAATAGAATTCGGAGAGTTGTTGATGGTTTCTACAATAGCTATTGATGTATATTTTCTACTAGCATGAGGATCATGGGATGTATAGCGATTTTCTACTAGATGGGATCAGTGGAAAATTCTTGGCTAGTTGAGTACGTAGTTGCTTGTGGCTCCCGAAGGGATATGAAGTTCTCATGTTTATCCTAGGATGATATGGTATGTGCGGTATGTCATGTAGGATTAAGATTTGCACGTGTAAGATCACGATTCAGTTTTGAAAAGAAGGTCACAATTTTTGGGTAGCATGGACAACTTCAGATGACTAGATAAATGAGATCACTGACTGATATGGCTTGATGAGAGTATGCATTTTCAAAAAAAGGGCAAATGTATGAGTTGAGGATACTTCAATAGTATCGCGACACTCTCTTGTTGGATCGACTGCTGGTATCCGAGTTTGCTTGGTGGCATGGAAGAATTTTTGGAGTATCTCTCGTGGAATGATTGGGTATTAGAGGTGTGGTTTGTATTCGGATGGTGGAATTAGGATCGGATATGGTGATTCGTGTGCTATATGGAGTTGGAGATTGGGAGTTCTTATAAATAGGTTATATTGTGGTTGTGGGTCGCGTGTATCGGCACTGTATAGTGACTATCGGGGTTTGGATACCCGAGTGGATCTTTTGCTACTTGGTAAGTTAGATTTTGATGTGATATTGGGTATAGATTAGTTGTCTCTGTGTCGTGTTATTCTAGACTGTTGCGCTAAGGCAGCAGCATCAGCCATGCCGGAGGATGCCACAGATTGAGTGGCGAGGCTCGACGGATTATGTTCTCAGTAGGGTGGTTTCATTTCTGAAGACCCAGCGGATAGTTGGGAAGGGTTGTCTTTCATATTTCGCCTTCGTGATGGATGTCAGTGCAGAGACTCCTACCATTGATTCAGTTACAGTGATGAGGGGTTTTCCTGATGTGTTTCCTGCTATCGGGCATGTTGCCGGACAGGGTTGTTGATTTCGGTATTGATTGGGTGTCGGGCACCATATCGTATGGCACCAGCGGAGTGAAAGGAGTTGAAGGAGCAGCTTTAGGGACTCCTTGATAAAGGGTTCATTGGTAGGCCAATGTGGATGTGTGTTCTAACTTAAGTCAGCTTGGTTGACTCCGAGTTGTATTGTTGAGGGATGTGTTGATTCGATTGTTGTTGAGCTTATTAGTGACCTGGGGAGATCTATGAGTTACCTTTACGTGTTGCGAGGCATTGGGATTTGTTGGTTATAGGCACATGTGGTGCGGTTTTATTGGGGACTCTCAGTGTAATTCGAGCGGGAAGAGTATTGGGTATTGCTCGGTGGATGGCGCATCAGTTGTGTTCTTTCGGATTTGTGTAATTTTATGTCAATTGCTTTACTGCGGTTATGATGATTTGCTTTAGTTCTAGACATTAAATTGCGCGTGGTTGTCGATTTTGAGCATAGTGACTTGAGGTGTTTCATGTGGACCAGTCTTTGGATTGGGTCGCGCATTGTAGCGAATTATGTGGAGGTATGACCCTTCGGGTTAGATTCGTGTGTTCTGTTTCTACGATGTGTGACGAGTTCTCAGCATTGTGTGGGTGGTACTGGTGAGCTTGCTTATTGGTGCACGGATTGCACGAGTTGTGGCTTTAGATTGTATTGATGTGTCATGTCACCAGAGTAGTTGTGTTGGATTAGATGAGATCGTTGGGATCTAGAATGAATTCAAATGGATTCGGTTTCAGCGTGTTGGAAGGATAATATCGATGTTTGGCTCAGAAATTTGCTATTGTCCTTGCCAAAGGAGAAGTGGCTTCACGAATGGTTGATCTGAGGAATGGTTATGACTTTCTAGCGGTTTCATTTATCATTGGCAGTATATAGAAGTGTTGGAATGAGGCTTTATTTTATAAGAGGTTTATTATCGATATTCGGTTGTTCTGAGCAACTGTTGTGATTAGAAGTTATCGCTACGAGAGTTTGAGCTATGTGGTATATCATGTAATTGCATCTGAGGCTGCAGGTATGGTTTGTAATAGCTAGTTCAAGATTATTCAGAGTATAGATGTGAGATTCTGATCTTGTAGATGATTTCAGAAGTGAAAATGTGGTTCTAAGGTTTATGTGATAGGTTGGATTGTGAAATTTTAGTTACATTATGTTATCGGACCTATATGAGATAGCGTGATGTGGGATCATCCCCGAGTATGTGCATGGTAAGGTTACACAGTGATTTGATGGGTTTCGAAATAATTCTAGGCACGTTCGAAGACCAACGTATGTTTAAGTGGGGGATGATGTAACGACCCGACCGGTCGTTTTGAGCTTTCGCATTTCACTCGCTAGTTCTCGGGCATGACTAGCCCCGTGTGCTATATTATGACTTATGTAAATCGTCGGTTTTGGTTTTCAGGGTAATCAGAATGAATTTGGAAGAACAATTCTCAATTTAAAGCTTTAAATTTGAAAGGTTTGACCAAGTTTTGACTTTTTAGTATTCGATCTCGGATTTGTATTTTTATGATTTGGTTAGCTCCATTAGTTAATTTTGGATTTGAGAGCATGTCTGGAATGTATTTTGGAGGTCCGTGGTAGATTTAGGCTTGAATTGGCAAAATTGAAAATTTGGCATTTTTCGGTCGGCATTGGAGATTTTGATATCGGGGTCGGAATGAAATTTCAAAAATTAGAGTAGGTCCGTTGTGTTATTTGTGACATGTGTGCAAAGTTTTAGGTCATTCGAACAAGGTTTGATATACATTTTGATTGAATTCAGATGTTTTGGAATTCTTATGCTTGAATCCAAGGGTGATTCGATGTTTTGAGCGTTCCGAAGGTTGAAACAAGTTTCAACCTTCGGAATACTCAAAACAACATCAAAACATCAAATCACCCTCGGATTCAAGCCTCATGATTCTTAAACTTCCGAATTCCGCAAACGATGCCAAAACTTATCAAACCTCATTCGAATGACCTGAAATTTTGCACAAACGTCAAAAATGACACAACAGACCTACTCCAATTCTCGTAATTCCATTCCGACCCCAACATCAAGATCTGCACTGCCGACCGGATAACGCCAAATTTCAAATTTCGCCAATTCAAGCCTAATCTACCGCAGACCTCCAAATTACATTCTGAACACGCTCCTAAGTCCCAAATCACCTAACGAAGCTATCCGAATCATAAAAGCCCGATTCCGAGATCATTTACCCACAAGTCAACTTTCGGTTGACTTTTCCAACTAAATAACCAACTTAACATACTAAGTGTCTCATTACACCCTAAGACCACTCTGAAACAACACCACCAACATGATACGATGAAATACAACTGAAAAACACACAAGGAAGCAAAAATGGGGGAGACAGGGTTATAACGCATGAAACGACCGGTCGGGTTGTTACATCCTCCCCCTCTTAAACAAACGTTCATACTCGAACGAGTCAAGAAATATACCTGAAGCCTCAAATAGGTGTAGATATCTGCTCTGCATCTCCTTCTCGATCTCCCAAGTAGCCTCTTTCACGGCTGACCTCTCCACTACACTTTCACTAAAGTTATATCCTTTAATCTCAACTTTAGGACATGCCGCTCAAAAATAGCCACTGGCTCCACATCATAAGTCAAATCACCGTCTAACTGAATCGTGCTGAAATCCAAAACACGAGACAGGTCGCCAATATACTTACGGAGCAAAGAAACATGAAATATCGGATGCACACTCGATAAGATAGGTGGCAAAGTCAGCTCATAAGCCACCTCCCCAATCTTCTGAAGCACCTCAAAAGGCCCAATGAACTGAGGACTCAATTTACCCTTCTTCACAAATCTCATAACACCCTTCATGAGTGAAACCTTCAATAGAACCTTCTCCCCAACCATGTAAGACACATCACGAACCTTCCTGTCAGCATAACTCTTTTGTCTCAACTGCGCTACACGAAGTCACTCCTGAATCACTTTCACTTTGTCCAAAGCATCGCGCACCAAGTCTATACCCAAAAGCCTGGCCTCGCCTGGCTACCGTCTCCCATATAAATCCTCATATGGAGCCATATAAATACTCGACTGATAATTGTAGTTATATGTAAACTCTACGAGCGGTAGAAACTAATCCCATGAACCCCCAAAATCAATGACACAAGCACGCAATATGTCCCCCAATATCTGAATAGTGCGCTCGGACTGCCCTTCCCTCTAAGGGTGAAAGGCTGTGCTCAACTCAACTTGAGTACCCAACTCTCACTACACGACTCTCAAAAACTGTGATGTGAGCTGAGTACCTCTGTCTGAAATGATGGAAACTGGGACACCATGCAGGTGAAAAATCTCTCGAATATAAATCTCTACTAGCTGCTCTGAAGAATAGGTAGTACACACCGAAATGAAGAGCACAGACTTGGTTAGCCGATCCACAATCACCCAAATAGCATCAAACTTCCTCAAAGTCCGTGGAAGTCCAACTACGAAATCCATAATGATCCGCTCCTACTTCCACTCCGGAATATCTATCTGCTGAAGCAAGCCACCCGGTATTTGATGATCATGTTTCAACTGTTGACAAATGAGACACCGAGCTACAAATCCAACTATATCTTTCTTCATTCTTCTTCACCAGTAGTGTTGTCTCAAGTCCTGATACATCTTCGCGGCACCCGGATGGATGGAATACCGCGAGCTATGGGTCTACTCAAAAATCAACTCCTAGAGACCATCTACATTGGGCACACATATCCGACCCTGCATCCTCAATATTCCATCATCACCAATAGTCACATCTCTGGCATCGTCGTGGTTAACTTTGTCCTTGAGGACAACCAAAGACCCGGCTGGGCTCCAAAATATCCAACCTCACAAACCGATTGGCCAAAGAATGAACATCAACTGCAAGTGGTCTCTCCCCAATGGGAATATACGCCAAACTGCCCATACTCACCGCCTTCCTACTCAAGGCATCAGCCACTACATTGGCCTTTCCCGGATGGTACAAGAAAGTGATATCATAATCCTTTAGCAGCTCCAACCATCTTCGCTGCCTCAAATTGATATCTTTCTGCTTGAACAAGAGCTGGAGGCTACGATGATCAGTAAACACCTCACAAGACACACCATAGAGATAATTCCTCCAATTCTTCAACGCATGAACAATGGCAGCCAACTCCAAATCATGAACAGGGCAGTTCTTCTCATAGGGCTTCAACTGACGAGAAGGATAAGATATAAATCTACCCTCTTGCATAAACACACACCCAATACCAACTCTAGAAGTATCACAATATACTATATATGAACCTAAATCTGATGGCAAAACTAACACTGGAGCTATGGTCAAGGCAGTCTTGAGCTTCTAGAAACTCAACTCACACTTATCCGACCCCCTGAATGGAGCACATTTTTGAGTCAATTTGGTCAAGGGTGATGCAATAGATGAAAATCCCTAAACGAACCGACGGTAATAACCCGCCAAAAGAAAAAAGCTACGAATCTCTATGGCTGAGGACGGCCTGGACCAACTCTGAACCGCCTCTATCTTCTTCGGATCAACCTGAATACCCTCACTGAACACCACGTGCCCAAAGAAAGCCACTGAACTGAGCCAAACTCACATTTGGAAAACATTGCATAAATTTTCTTCTCCCTCAACCGCTGCAACACCACTCTTAAATACTCAGCGTTCTTCTCCTGACTACGTGAGTACACCAGAATATCATCAATGAATACGATAGCAAACGAGTCGAGATAAGGCCGACACACAATGTTCATCAAATGCATGAACGTTGCTAGGGCATTGGTCAGCCCAAAAGACATCACAAGGAACTCATAATGACCGTATCGGATCCTGAAAGTTGTCTTCCGATATCCGAGTCCCTGATATTCAACTATTGATACCCCAACATGAGATCAGTCTTAGAGAACACCCTCGCTCCCTAAAGTTGGTCAAATAAATCATCAATACGAGGTAAAGGATACTTGTTCTTGATTGTGACTTTGTTCAACTGCCTGTAATCAATGCACATCCTCATCGTGCCATCCTTTTTCTTCACAAATAGAACATGCACACCCCAAGGTGATACACTAGGCCAAATAAACCCCTTATCAACGAGTTATTGAAGTTGCTCCTTCAACTCCATCGGTGCCATACGATACGGTGGAATAGAAATGGGCTGAGTGCCCGGTGCTAGATTAATTCAAAAGTCAATATCCCTATCCAGTGGCATGCTCGGTAGGTCTCCAGGAAACACATCCGGAAAGTCCCTCTACTGGGACTGAATCAAGGGTAGGAGTCTCTATACTGACATCCCTTACAAAGGCCAAATAAGAAAGGTATCCCTTCCCAACCATCCGCTGGGCTTCAAAAATGAACTCTACTGGGAACAAGATCAGTCAAACCTCGCCACTCAATCCGCGACACATCCGGCATAGCCAACATCACTGTCTTAGCATGACAGTCCAAAATAGCCCAACACGGAGATAATAAATCCATCCCCAATATCACATCAAAATTGACTATACAAAGATACAGAAGGTTCACTCGAGTCTCCAAACCCCCAATAGTCACCACACATGACCGATAAGCGCGGTCCATAACAATAGTATCGCCCACCGGAGTAGATGCACGAAAAGATGAAACAAGAGACTCGCGGGGCGTATCCAAATAACGAGCAAAATATGATGACATATGAAAAATTGAAACCAGGATCAAATAACACAAAGGCATCTCTGTGGCAAACTGAGACAATACATGTAATCACAGCATCTGAAGCAATATCATCTGGTCTGTCTGGGAGTGCATAGAAACGAGCCTAACCACCACTTGATCGACCTCCCCCTCTAGGTCAACCCGTAGCTGACTGTCCTCTACCTCTAGCTGATTAGGTAGGTGGTGAAGTAGCTGGTGCTGAAGTCGATGGCTGACTCCTCTACGTAGGATAGTGTGACTTTGCTATTTTGCGCCAATCCCACTGGAAAATGCCGCAAGGTCAGCCTCGACGACATGCAATTACCGTGGATCTGAGAGATTTAGCAGCGAATGAAGTAGATAGAGAACCAACTGAGAAATTAAATGAAGAATCTAAGAAAACCAATGGAACAGTAACGGAGAAACCAATGGAACAGTGTCTAACTTTAGCAAAAGGAGCTAAAACACCACCGTTGATTATAGGAGGTTCAAATTCAGCTCAATTGGAACCTAACAAGAGTGTTACTACTGTAATTGATGAATCTAAGAGGGGTAAAGCTGGAAAAGGTATGGGAGATACTGATGCTCAAAGGAAATTGGAGATCCCTACTTTGGCAAATGCAATGATGTAATGGAATAGTTTATTTGCTGAGAATAAAATGGCAACTTGAGGTATGAATTTACAGTATATTGCTCCTACGATTAAGAATGGAGTTAAGGTAGCTAAATTAGACAAAGCAGTTGTGGAGCGAGCTACTAAAAAATGGAGAATGGTTGTGATTGTGTATGTAGTGGGTGAAACTCCTACTATTTCTGCGTTTGAAAGATTTGTCTCGTTCCAGTGGAACTTTGCTGCGAAACCATAAATATACCTTCATAATGATGGGTATTTTGTGGTTAAATTTGACAGAATAAAGGATAGAGATGTTGTGCTCTATTCAGGGCCATAAATGATGAATAGCAAGCCTATGGTTGTTAAAGTGTGGACTACGACTTTTGATTTTGCAAATGAGGTATTGAAAACCATACCATTATAGATTCAATTGCCTAAGCTACCACTTAATTGCTGGGAGGATGATTCATTGAGTGGAATTGGGAGTATTCTAGGAATACCTATATATGCAAACATATTTCATATGCTCGAATTCTAGTGGAAATGGATGTGACTAAGCCACTTCCAAAACAGAATATGGTAGAAGATCCCAGTGGTAGGGAGTTTGAGTAAAATGTTTGGTATGATTGGATGCCCCAGTATTGCACTAAACGTCTTCAATTAGGACATGTTTGCCAAGAACCACAGAAGGAAGAAACAAAACAAAGAGGAAGAGATCAAAAGCCACAACAGTTTTGGAGGAGGAAAGGGCAAGTGGAAGAGAAGCAGGACAAAGAAGCTGCTCCTCAAGTTCTAAAGCAGGATGACAAACAAAAAGGAATAGAGCAGACACAGAAAGAATTTTCACCACAAAGGCAGGAGGATGATGAAGGCGGGTAGACAGTGAAGAGTAAATCTATAGCAAAGAACTCAAAATATAGGGGGATAAGTATAGGGATAAGTATAGCAAATGGAAGCAGTACACCAGATCCTTCAAACTCAATGCTAATAAGTTTGGGGTCTAGTAGTAAGAATAGATGGGATGTGATGTAGGAGATTGATGATCCATTCATACCTAGATGAACATAGTAGCATGGAACGATAGAGGATTGAATAAAGTATATAAGCAAAAAGAAATAAAGAAATATATTAGAGACAATAAGGTAGGCTTAATAGCTATTATTGAGCACAACGCGAACCAACATATAGGAGGGAAAATCATACAAAAAATTGCAAAGAACTGGAAATGGAATGACAACTATATAGCTAGTACTAAAGGAAGAATATGGGTAGTATGGGATTCAGGAGTAGTAGAGTTTATACAGCATAGCTACTCTGAGCAGGTGATCACAGGGAAGATTATATTAATGGAGAGCAAGGAAGAATTTTGGCTCTCAGCAATATATGGTCTGCATACTATTGAACAAAGGAAGAACATGTGGGAGGAGTTAACATAGTTGCATAGAGAGCTAAAGGGACCTTGGATTGCAATGGGAGATTATAATGCTATACAAAGTTGGGAAGATAGGTGCAATGGGGATCCTGTTATGGAAGCAGAGATAAGGGATTTCACGGATTTCTTAGACAACACAAGAATGACAGAACTCAAATATGTTGGGAGGGAGTTTACATGGACAAATAGTCATGTCCATAGCAAAATAGACAGAGCACTAGTAAATGATGGATGGATAATGAGTATGAGGCAATTGGAGTTGGTGGTGTAGGACCCTTTATTTTCTGATCATACACATTTGTGTCTTTGTGTTGAGCAGGAACAACAGAATAATCCAAAGCCTTTCAAATTTTTCAACAACCTAGCTGAGCACAAGGAGTTTGAAGGCATAGTCAAAACAACATGGGAGATGAACATGCAAGGATCAGCAATGAAAAGAGTCTGGTTGAAGTTTAAAAGATTGAAGAATGGACTGAAGAATGAACTGAAGCAGCTACATAAAAAGGAGTATAGCACAATTCATGAGAAAATTACACTCATAAGGGGGGAGCTACAAAGAATTCAGGTGCAAATGAGAGACCCAAACCATTCAGAGGCTTTGAAGAATGACGAGAAGGATCTAAAAGAGAAGCTAGAAAAACGGAGTGCAATTGAGGAGAGTTTACTGAAACAGAAGTCCAGGATCCAATGGCTGATGCTAGGGGATTCAAATTCAACTTTCTTTCATGCTAGTATAAAGAACAAGAATGCTCAAAAGAAAATTACAAAGCTAGTCACCCAAGTAGGTTTGCATACATAGAATCAGGAGGAAGTACAACAGGAAATCATTCAGTTCTATCATAAACACTTAGGAACAGTTGCAGAGGAGATTCCAGCTATTGAACCAGATATGTTGAAGAAAGGAAGCATACTGACAAGAACACAACAAGCAAAATTGATAGAACCTATGACAAGGGAGAAGATTGTCCAAACACTCCAAAGAACAGATGATTCCAAAGCCCCAGGGTGTGATGGGTATAATTCACTATTCATTAAAAAGACATGGGCAAATATATGGGATGAAGTAGTGGAGGCAGTTTAGGATTTTTTTAGAACATCAGAAGTGTACAAGTCAATCAATTGCACTACAGTGACCTTAGTTCCTAAAGTACAGAATCCATCAAGAATTTCTGAGTTTAGACCAATATCATGTTGTACTACCATTTATAAAATCATCTCCAAAATCATATCTAGCAGGCTTCAAGAGGTTAAGGACTACTTGGTTGATGATAGCCAATCAGGTTTTGTTCCGGGAGGATAATTTCAGATAACATCATTCTAAGCCATGAGATATAAAAGGTTACAACAGAAAGAATATTACTCCAAGATGTTGTTTGAAGATTGATATGAAGAAGGCATATGACTCTGTTGAGTGGAATTTTTTAGAGCAGATTCTGGATCAATTATGTTTCCCAGAGGTGTTCACTACATGGATCATGAAATGTGTAACTATAGTTTCCTACTCTATACTTATAAATGGTAATCCTATGAAGCCTTTTCCAGCAAAGAAAGGACTGAGACAGAGTGATCCTACGTCCCATTTTTTGTTTGTCCTAGTAATGAAATAATTCACAAGAGTATTAAAGGGACTGAAGGAGAACAAGTTTTTCAAATTTCATCCAAAATGTTAAATATAGTACAACTCAACTTTGCATATGATTTGCTATTATTTTGCAAATTATATATGGAGTCCGTGAAAGCACTTTATGTTTGTTTTCAAATATTTTCTAAGGTTCCTGGGCTGGACGCAAATATGGAGAAAAGTGGTGTATATTTTGGAGGAGTGAATCAGAAATTGCAGCTTGATATATTGGATCATCTAGGCTTCTTAAAGGGTGAGCTTTCTATAAGATACCTAGGGGTCCCTTTCAGTACAAAAAGGTTATCAGTTACTCAGTGTAAGTCACTAATTGATAAGATCATTGGCAGGATTACTAGCTGGACATCAAAGTTCTTGTCTTATGTGGGGAGATTGCAACTCATTAAAAGTATTCTTTTCTCAATACAAACTTTCTGGTCTCAAGTTTTTATTTTACCAAGGAAGTTCATACAAATGATTGAGAGTGTATGTAAAAGGTTTCTTTGGACAGGAGGTGTTGATGTATGACATAGGGAACTTATTGTTTGGGATAGAATAGGTATGCCTAAAGTAGCGGGGATGAACATTATGGACATCCAACTGTAAAACAAGGCAGCTGTGTGCAAATTGCTGTGGAATATATGCAACAAGAAGGACAAACTATGGGTAAAATGGATACATTGTTACTATGGGAGGAGAGCTAGTCTGTGGAAGAGCAAACTAATGCAGGCATCGTGGATTGTATAGAAGATACTTAAGGTTGTTGAATATCTGGAAGAAGTGGGGATACAAGAAGAGGAGCTTAATCAGATGCAGAGCTTCACCATACAAAAGATGTATAAGAAGTTTTAGGGTGAGTGCCATAAATGCTCACGGAGAAGATTAATCTGTAACAACTATGAAGCTCCTAGATGGTTGTTCATACTATACTTAAACCTACATGAAAGGCTGTTAACAAGAGATAGAGTGGCAAAGTGGAGTCTAGTTGAGGATCTATCATGTCCATTGTGTACAAGAGACCCAGAAAATGCAGAATATTTATTTTTTAAATGTGGAATGGCTTTGCAAATCTGGGATAGCTTATTGGAATGGCAAGGAATCCAAAGAAAAGCAAAAGGCAGTATGAAGAAGTTCAAAGGGCAGAGGTGCATGCAAAGGGAAAATCTACAAATTCATGCATATATAGAATCTGTTTGCCAGCATGTGTCTATCACATATGACATGAAAGGAACTTGAGGATTTTTCAAGGGAAAGCTAGGCAGAAGGAGGCCATTATACGGGTAATAGCACATGAAATTCATAGTCGTGGAAGTAAATACAAGAAGTTAGATAGGAAGTTACAAGAGATGAAGGAGTATCCTAGACTATGAATTAGTTGTAGACTGTTATTTTTTGTAATTAAGAGAAACAGAAGATTATAGGACATGGGGCATGATGTCCAAGATCCTAATGAACGAGAATTGTAAAGATTATACTTGGTTTGTGAAATAAAAGTTTTTACTTACCAAAAAAAAAGTTAACACTAGATTCATACTATCAAGAGGCATCATTCTTCTGTTCTAATGATAACAAACATCACCAATTATTTTTTGTTAATTATCATTTATCGTCTCCTACTTTTTAGAAACAAAACGTAGCATAAGTACGCTTTATCCTACAATTCTATTGCAGACCATTAATTAATAATTATTGGTCGATAGTTAATAAACACAAAAACATAACAAGACCATAAGCACTAACTGAAGTTTTATATCTTTCAAGTACTCTCTCAAACTTTTGGAGGAAACAAAAATTTGGTTGTTTTACCCTTTAATGACTGAAATATCAGGAAAACAAAGGTTATCAGATTAGAGCTACATCTATATAGAGAATGAAGCAAGTTGAGCGCACACTTAATGGTTATAAAAGCTAGTGAATATAATGCACCTTACCAAATGTTTAGATAACTTAAAGACCTCTTTTGACAGTACTGTTTTGACATCAAACAAAACTCCTTGTGATAATAAAAAAGAGAATAGGTAAGTTCAAGGCAAGTTTATGATCAGATATATATCTGTCACTTGGGGAATGAATAAATCCTTGGCATGTATCATTTTCTCCTTAAATGAGATCTAAGCAGAGAAATCCGAATTAGTTGGACTATTAAATTTTTGATATCGATCAAATGTTTATAAAAATTAAAAAAAAAACACAGTATAAACTGTCACTTTGTGTGCTGCTATTTATTATTTAATATTAGCCCGTTAATCTGTTAACTAACCTCAACTCAGCCACCTCATTTGTAGTTGTAGCATTGCATCATTAGCCCCCACTGTATTTTATTCCCCTAAACTAAATCAGAGTTTTACCGAGTAGATCACTTATCTAGAATTATTCACATAAATAATACTACTACTTTTGGTTTATTTCAAAAATAGCAGTTTTTTTAATGTTTTAGATATCTCAAAGATTATGTATTAAATGACAACAGATTAAAAAATTTAGAGACCCACAAATTAAGGAACAAGTTTATTAAGTTCGTACAATCTTGGAATTTTCTCATTTCTCTGAACCTTTGATATCAACCAAAATTCCCTAATGCCACCACTTCCCAACCAAATAGCCATTCCTCCTAAACCACTGGACATAAATCCCACCATCAAACCTATGGAGATCAAACCTATGGAGATGGAACCTATTTTCTTTAAGGATAAACTACTTAACAATGACATGAACTACAACATATCTTTAGACACGCCCCCTCCAGATCAATCCCCTATGGATATTCACTACAACACAGAGATTCAAAACAAAGCACTAATCTCTCCACAGGAGCAAAATATTTAAGTTCCTATCACAATAGAAGACAAACAAAGGATATATTATCCGTGGAGGCACTCTTTAATAATTAAGCTGCAAGGAAAAAGAATCACCTATGATGTGCTAAAAAAGAAACTAACAGACCTATGGAAACCAACATAAACTTTCCCTTTAATTGATCTTGGGAAAGACTATTATATTGTCCGTTTTACTAAAGAGGAAAATATGTCAAATGTTATCCCAAAAGGACCATAGTTCATCTATGGCCACTTCATCGCAGTCCAACGTTGGGTTCCAAACTTTTTAGCATCAAAAGCTACTCAATTCTTTACTGCAATTTGGATTAGACTTTCTCAACTTCCCACAGAATTTTACGATAGGAAAACACTTCAAAAAGTGGGAAGCACAATAGGAAGATTACTGAATGTTGATGCTTGCACATCGGCAGCACTCCGTGGGAGATATGCTCGTCTCTGTGTCAAACTTCCCTTAAACAAACCAGTAACCCCTTTTTTTTATTGGTTCACACAAACAATACATATACTACGAGGGAGATAACCTACTATGTGCAATATGTAGTCACTTAGACCACTCAACAAAGCAGTGTAATCAAACTATCATCAACCAAACTCATGATGAACACATAAAGGGGATGTCAAAACCCAAACTTGGGCAAGAGAAGCAAGAAGAAATCTGGAAAACAGTCTCATTCAACAAAGGGAAACGATGGAGCCCCACAAATACTACTTCAAAACTGCGAAAAAATATCAAGCCTCGGGTATTAACGTCAATATTTTTTATGCCAAGTCAGGTAAATTCTTTTCCTCTCAAAAATTTATTTACAAAAATAAAATTCCTTATCCACAACAATCTACTCACTACAAAACTAATCATCCTACTAATTCTATAAAAACTTCAAACAATTTTCACCTACTGGAAGAGAGAGAATTAAACGCTAATTACCCTAATCACGCCATTAACAAAATAATAAAAATTGCTACTGATAATGGGAAGGGACCCACTTCATACACTAAACACTCAACCTTCTACCCCATCGCTTAACCCCACTATCCCTCTCACCCAATCAACCCCTAATACCATCCATAATTTCCCCCAAACAATAGCACCCACTCCCCCACAATACAGGACCCTACTAATACCCATACCCCACCCCCAGACACGGCTAATAAAAACTTGGCCAATACACTAAAATTGCATGCAAGTTCTGACATAAAACACTTGTCATGCAAAACCCAAACCAATGAACAAATGGACATTGATATTCCCCACAACGACATACCCCAATCCAATTCTTCCCTGATCCATGAAATATCCATTAAATACACACAAAATCAGTCAGATTGCATGCAAAAAAGAAACTCAATCATTAAAAACCTAGGAAATCTTAACTCCACCTACACAATCGATCCTTCTTCCACCTTAAATTCTCCAACACTTAAAGAAGATGCTAAGAGTACCAAATTCAGTAAGAAGATGATACTATCTCATTCAACTACAACGAGTATCTCTAAACCTAAACATGACAAACAACCCTCCTCAAAGCTCACAGAACCCAAACCTACAGCCAAGGCGGATCTTGATTCAATCTCCCCTTCTACAGAACCACCAGCCATTGTCGTGGGTGAAGATGGGACTGCTGGGGCATGCAATCTCCTTCAACACTACGTTGGAGGGGAGGGAAACATTCATAGTGCTTCAAAACACCCACTACATTGCTCAATTGATCTCCGAAGGGGTTCGCTTGGCAATGGACAATTACATCAACCAAGTTTGGTTGAACAACATTCTGAACCCTATAACCCCAAATCTCACATCCAATCAAATCCAATCTATGAGAGGAGATTGGAACATGCCACAGAACTACATTCCAATCCATAACCCAATTCCAGTAGTGGAACTCCCATTCTTCACTCTGGAATTTCTAACCAACATTAACCCAGTGTTCACCCCTTGGAATGCTCGTGCAAACAAGTCTCCACCATCAGATGCACACACTACTCAAACCATGCAAACTCCATAAAATCAACCAAATCAAAACCAAATGGAGCAAGCAATGGAAGAAGAAATAGACCCTGTGAACTTGATCCCTCAAAACGTGGTCGAGGATTCAAACCTAGACGAGCTAAAAATATTTCTATTTATGGAGAGGCGAGAATAGAAGCAGATTCTCTATTGTCCAATGGCACTGTACAGGTTCACAATGTATATAAGACCCCCAGCAGATCCTACCGTGGAAAACACGCAATGATCTTGGTCACTTTTCAGAGGAGGAACCCCATCTTTGCAAGAAGGATGAGGGAGAATGGAGATCTAAACAACCCACTGTTAAACATGAATAGATCTACCACTTTTATCATTTAGAATATAAGAGGGGTAATAATGATAATATTAGGATTAGTTTCAGAGACTTAATTCAGACTCATCACCCTAGCATGGTAATACTCCTAGAGACTAAGATAGATAGTCATCTTCCATTCCTCAATCCATTTGGCTTCACAATCATGATAGAAATCCCAGCAGAAGGGCAGTCGGGAGGTATGGTCATCTTTTGGGATCACACCAAGGTTATAGTCCATAGCTTTGTTCTTAGAAGTCAGGAGATTAGTATTTGAGGTATTTTCCCTACACAAAACTTGGTATTTTACTTCAATTTACGTTAGTACTGATAGTAAGCTTAGAAATATTATGTGGAATAATTTGTTAAACATGTACAATGTTATTAGAGGTCCCTGGTTAGTAGGAGGCGATTTTAATGATGTTCTAACTTCGGACGAAAAATTAGGAGGCAAGAAAATCAGTAACAAGAGAACCAAAGTCCTTTGGGACTACATCAACACTTGTAACCTAATTGATTTAGGTTACAAAGGTCCTAAATTTATGTGGTCTAATAAAAGAAAAAAAAACAAAGGGCTCATACTAGAAAGACTTGACAAAGTTTTTGCTAATACAGAATGGATTAACTTATTCCCTGAAGCGTCTATTACCCACCTCTGTCACGATCCCGGTTCGCCCTCTGTGAACCATCATGACGGCACATAGTCTCTACGACTAGGTAAGCCTAAATTGCGGAAGATAACCAAACTTGCGGAAGTAAAATAATTTAAAAACAAAAATAAAGCATTTATAGTGTTTTAATGTGCCGCTCGGCATACACCATATATATATAAATCTCATAAAACAAAAATCTAAATTCAAGACCCGGAAACCCACGAATCACAAGCTAAGAAAGGAAATAGTACATAGCTATAACTTCAAAATTTGTCTAATAAGAACAGGAAATACAGAAGTCTAAATACTAAAAAGCAGGAATGGAAAGGGACTCCTCGGCCTGCAGATGCGGCAGATGTACCTCGAATTCTCTAAGTAGTCACCTCCCTCAAGGATGGTAGGCCTAAGTGGAAATACCTGGATCTGCACATGAAAAACATACGCAGAAAGGGCATGAGTACACCACAACGGTACTTAGTAAGTGCCATGCCTAACCTCGGTCGAGTAGTGACGAGGAAGGTTAGGGCCCTACTGAGGTTAAATAAATAATCAAATGACAGGATAAAATAAGCAGTGAAATTGAGAATCTATAGTAGGAATCTATACAACATAATAAGAGTACAATAACGAAAATAGAAATAAAGGCAAAACACAAGGAAATACCACCCATAGCAATGATGATAACCGGGGATCTCTTAGTATCCCGAGGTACTCTTGGTATCCTCAATATATACTAGGGATCTCTTGGTATCCTCAATATATTTCAGGGATTTCTTGGTATCCTGAGGATCTCTCAATATACTCAATATACGTGCTAGGGATCTTTTGGTATCCCGCACCTCAGTCCAGATCAAAAATACATACAGGGGATCTCCCGGGATACCGTCCCGTAGTCCCAAATTAAAAACACAAAGCAGCAACACAAGAATATTAAATTAAATGCTAATTTCTTACTAAGTAAACAGTTAATTCTAGCCTAACATGCTTCATGTAATGTAATTAAGGCAGTTTAAGCAAATAGGGAATTAAGTCAACTAAGCATGCTTTTCTAAACTAACAACAGGCTAAGTTTGCAAGTAGAATAAAACAGGAAAGAAAGGAACTCGGTTTAAATACTTAAAGTAAAATCGGATTCTCAACAATTAGCTCAAGTACGCACTCATCACCTCACGTACAAGGCATTTCAATTATTAAATATATCATATCCTTAGGGGAAGGTCCCCCACACAAGGTTAGACAAGCCACTTACCTCGAACCAGCTCAAAATCAACTAGACACCATGTCTTTGCCATGAGTACTCGACTTCAAATGGCCCAAATCTATTCAGTTCAATTGCATAATGTAAATAAAACTTCAAGTAACTGATTCTACAATTAAAGTCTAAGTTTATGCGCGAAATTATGTAAAATGACCAAAACGCCCCACGGGCCCATCTCTCGAAATCGGGTGAAATTTATATTTTCAGAAACCTCGTACTGTCACGAGTCTATTCATAACATGAACACTGAAATCGGAGTCCAAATGACCCCGCAAATCCTCATTTAAAGGCCGCTTAAACTCAAGCCCCAATTTCCCATTTTTCCCAAATTTCGCACCACTAATTAGGTCTTTAATCACATAAAAAACGAGTTATGATGTCATGGATGTTACCTCCAAGCGATTTCCCTTTGTTTTCATCAAAAATCTCTCTCGAAAGCTTCAAACCCTGATGAAAATGGTGAAATAATAGCTCAAATTCGCAAAGGAAACTATTTATATGTTCTGCCCAGCAATTCCCGCATTTGTGGGTCCCGCTTCTATGGAACAAATATCGCATCTGCGACTTTCACTTAAAAAGAGCCAGCTTCTGCATCTGCGACTCCAAATCCGCAGATGCGGTAACGCTTCTGCGGTAATTCCACCGCTACTGCGGTTCCTGAAGAAAAGACCAAAATCCGCTTTTGTGGCCCCTTAGCCACTTCTGTTGTGCCGCATCCGCGGTCCCCAAACCGCAGATGCGAAAATACCAGAAGCAGTAAAAAATACAGCAGCTACAACATTTTCTAAATTTCTCGTTAACCATCCGAAATCAACCCGAAGCCCCCGGGACCTCAACCAAAGGCATCAACATATCCTAAAACCTTATTCAAACTTTTACCAATCTTCAAAACACTTCAAACAATATCAAATCAATCAAAACACATCGGATTCAAGCCTAAGTTTCTAAAATCTTCCGAATTTCGTTTTTGATCACAAACCCAACCAAACCAAGTCTGAATGACTTGAAATTTCGCACACACATCCAAAATAACACAAAGGAACTACTATAACTCTCGGAATTCCATTCCGACCCTTGGATCAAAATCTCACTATCGGACCGGAAACTTCAAATATTCAACTTTCGGCATTTCAAGCCTAAATTAACTACGGACCTCCAAAACACAATCCGAACATACTCTTAACCCCGAAATCACCCAACGGAGCTAACGGAACCATCAGATTTTCATTCTAAAACCGTCTTCACACTGTTCCAACTACGGTCAACTTTTCCACACTTAAGCTTTCATTTAGGGACTAAGTGTCCCAAAACTCTCCGAAACTCAAAATCAAACATCCCGGCAAATCAAATTGGTAGAAATAAACTTAGGGAAAGCAGTTAATAGGGGATTGGGGCGTTAATTCTTAATACGACCGGTCGAGTCGTCACAACCTCCCTAGGACACACTCGGACCATAACCCCCTCCTAATAATTTGTAATCCTAAGAAATGTACCTCCTTTAAAAAACCTTTTAGGCTAGAAACTTTTTGGTGTCGTCTCCTGGATTTTATAAACCTAGTTAGAGAAAGTTGGAATAATTCCAACTATGTCCATAGTTCCCAAAAATTCCGGGACAACATTAATTATTGGAGTAAAAAACATTTTGGTGATACTCACTTGAAGAAATTAAGGACAATAGCTAGACTTAATGACATAGAACATTCCAAAAATTACCACTCAAGCTCCTTTCTCCAAAATATAGAATCAAAGCTACAACATGATTATAAAGAGATCCTTAAACTGGAAGATGAGTACTGAAAAATCAGGGCCAGGATGTCAGGGATTCAAGAAGGAGATGCAAATACTAAATTCTTCCATATTAGTTCCACTAATAGATATGGGAAAAAGAAAATTGTCTATTTCAAAGACAACCTTGCTAACTGGATCAATGATCCAACTCAAATCCTAGACCATACTCTCAATTACTTTGAAATTGCTTTCAAAACTGATCATTTGGCTACAAATTGATCTTCTATAAAGAACAACCCCAAAACATTCACCAATATTGATCTATCAATCCTTGGTAATCAATTATCTAAGGGAGAAGTTCAGAAAGCAATCTTTTCTTTCAAACCTTTTAAATCACCCAGACCTGATGGCATACACCCTTTTTTTACCAAAAATACTGGAATATTGTAGGTCAATCAGTCATAGACCTATGCACTCAAGTATTCAATACCCAAACTCTCCCCCTGGTATTAAGATTACTTTCATTTGTCTAATCCCCAAAGTTCCCAATGCTAATAATCGAAAAAAATTTAGACCCATTGGTCATTGTAATACCATTTACAAGACCATAACAAAAATCATTGTAAATAGGATTCAACCCTTCCTTAATCAAATTATTAGCCCCTTCCAAGCTAGTTTTTTAAAGGGTAGAAGGTCTTTAGACAATGCTATCATAATTCAAGAATTGATATCTCAGTTCAAATAAATGAAAGGGAAAAGGGGCACATGATCCTTAAATTGGACCTAGAAAAATTATTCGATAGATTATAATGGTCCTTCATCTATCTAACACTCATATTTTTCCAATTTCCAATCAAAATAGAGAATCTCATTATGAAATGTATCAGTACTAGCAATATTGCTATTTTGGTAAATGGTGTTACAACTTCTTTGTTTGCCCTAATTAGGGGAATCAAACAAGGATGTCCTCTATCACCCTTTATTTTCATCCTGTGTATGGAAATGCTATTACATCTGATCTGCCATCAAGTAGATACTAATCTTTGGGATCCTCTTAGCCTAAATAACCAACAAACAAGTATATCCCATTTATTCTTTCAGACGACCTAACCCTTATGGCAAAGGCTGATAAAAAAATTATTGCACCATCAAGAACTGCCTTAATACCTTTTGTAAAATGTCGGAGCAAAAAATTAATAAGGAAAAATCAAAAGTCATTTTCTCACAAAATTGTCCTATACCGCTGGCCAAGGAAATTGCCTTAGGATTCAACATTAAGATTACTAAAAATTTTGGAACCTATTTAGGCTTTCCAATCTTCAACAATGCTCCCAATGCTTCTAACTATCAATTCATTATTGATAAAATGCGGGTTAAGATTTCCAACTGGAAAACAAACCTCCTGAACATAGCAGGAAGGACTACTTTAGCACTAGCATCTCTTAATTAAATCCACAACCATGTCATGCAATACACCATGCTCCCCAAAAAAATCCATAAGTAAAGTGATCAAATTCAAAGGAATTTTATTTGGGGCACCACGACGGATCGTAAAAAACTTCATCTTATTAATTTGAATATAATTACTAAACCTAAAGATATGGGAGGTCTAGAAATAAAAAACGCCCATTCAAAAAATAAAGTATTGTTAAGTAGCTTATCATGGAGATTACTTAACAATACATCCACCCCTGGGCAAACCTTCTAATCTGTAAACATAGCAATAAGAGTTTCAACCACTCCTCTTTCATTTGGAAGAGTATCCTTGATGGATGGAAAACTTGTGGCCAAGGAATTCAATGGCTCCCTGGCAAAAATTCCAACCTAAACAATTGGGAGACTCGATGGATCCCCCAATTACCACTATTGAGAGCATGCATTGAAGGGACTCTTCAACTAAATGAGATCATCCTTCCAATAAAGAATTTACTTCACAAAGGGAAGTGGAACTTCGATAAAACCTTCTTTATCATCCCACCTCAATCTTGGATAAGGTTAATTCAATACCTCAACCCCTTCTAAACTTTGATATGCCTCTATGGAGGCTTAGCCCAAATGGAATATTCAACACAAAATCTTGCTACCAATTATTGAACCATTGGGACACTAATACTAAACACGAGTTCGATTGGATATGGAAATTACCTTGTCCAAATAAAATAAGATTTCTTATTTGGCAAATATTATATAACAAAATTCCTTGTTGTTCATACCTCTACCATATTGGGATTAACATAAACCCAAACTGGCCCAGTTGCCAAGATCAAGTGGAGAAAATCACTCACGTCTTTCTCACATGCCCCATTGTCTCATGCCTTTGGAAACAACTAAAAATAGCAAATTTGGTTTCTAATGAGGACACTCATTGGCTCATCAGATTAAAAGACAATAACATCAACACCCTCTCCCTAAAACTTCCTTGGAATAATCTTCCCCCTTTCATTTTATGGGAAATTTGGATTAATAAAAACAACAATAATGTCAATAACACTCACTACTCCTCACGCATGAATGACATTTGCAATGTGGCCTTCGAATTCCTTTTTTTCAACTCCTCAGGTATAACCCCCACGGATAAATCCACTATAACTATAAAATGGCATCCCCCATAACGTGATTGGTACAAACTGAACACTGATGGGGCCTTCAAACACGAAAGTAACAAATCAGGCATGGGAGGAGTTTTTAGAAACCACTATGGGAAATGTATATTAGGGTTTCAAAAGATAGACAAAGCCCTATCTCCTCTGCACTCAGAACTCCAAGCAATCCAAGAAGGGCTAAGAATAGAAATAATTTACGACCTCTTCTCACTAGAAATAGAAATAGACTCCACTAAAGCCATCAATGCAATAAACCAAGATCACTTTATCTTAACTAACATTGTTTATTTATGCATGTTATTGATGCTCCAGCGGTAGGACCTGTTCCTACGGCATAACTTCCGTGAAGGTAACCAAGTAGCACATCTGCTGGCTAAGGATGCCTGCAAAGATGTTGTTTAGCAGCCAAGTAAGGATACCGAAAAATATATATCCAACCCCACCACATTTTGTGAGCTTACAATTAGCAAAGGATCTGGATGATGTCCATTACTACAAGAAGTCACTAGACATTTCGGCTTGTAATAGACTAAAACTACTAGGGAATCAAAATGTCACAAACATTGGATCACCAATATGTGACGATTTTCATTTTTGAAGTGTATGTACTAACAACAACTTCTAGTTTATATATAATATAAATATCCATATTATTAAAAAAAAGTTTGTACAATCTTTACACTTTCTCCCTATCTTAGAGAAATATTCTTTCTCTACAAATCTTTCCACTGTTTTTTCTTATCCATTGACTCGACAATTTTCTTTCACTCAATCTTCTTCACAACATCACACACCTTTTGTATTGGAAAAAATTAAGTTTATATATACAATTCATTACAAGATGGCACGTCATAACGTGTGGACCAGTTAAAGAAGGATAGGTGATGAAAATAATCAAAGAGGCATGAGCTTCAACAGGCACGGACAGATGTTCAGGGAAAAAGCAAAGAGGATAGGTTCTTGAACCTCTTTATGATGGAAGGGAATGAATCTGATAGTAAATAAGGTATAGATACGTACTATTAGGCATTAAATACGGAAAACATTAAGTAATCTATATTGCATAAAATATGATTGTTGATTGTAACGTTACATTAAAAGTCATTAAATGCTATTAATTGACAATAATGGCTCAATTATGGTAGAAACGAAACGTATTACCTATAAATAACTATAAAAGGAGAAGACTGATCATTTGTAAGGACATGAAATATCATCGGAATATACTGATTTACTTTGCTTTTTTCTATTCATATTATTATTATTAAAGTCAATTTCTTTAATTCAATCTATATTTGATTATTAGTAACCCGAGTTCTTCTAAAATAAAGCTTTGACCGAAATTCCTATTTTTGGTCCGTTACCGGGAATCTGATAATTGTTTACTTTCTTAATCAATTCTTTTATCAAAAAACTTACCATGTCAAATAACAACGACAACAACCAACAAGATCCTCAACATCAGGAGAATGATGCGGGTGACAGGACCCCACTTCCCTCACCACGTGATTCACAACGTCAGTCACGAGAAAGAACTCCAGATGGATACGAAATAAATAATGGGGTTGTAAATCAAAACAAATTCGAGGCAAATCAAAGTGTTGTAGTTGCAAACGAACAAGCACTCGATGATGCCTTAAAAAATCTCATTGCTCAACAAGTTAGCAATGCTCTCTGAGCTTTTACCAGCCAATTGCCAGTAGCACCACCAACACCAACTCCGAATCAGAATACTTTGGAAAACCCACGTTTTGGGCTCGTTAACTCAGGCACTGGTGGAACTCCAAGTGAGTCTCGCGATGGCAAACCAGGTAACATAGTTAATTCTAATTTACAAAATTTAATTCTAACCTTGTAAAAGCAGCTCAAGGAGCAAAGTAACCGCATAGAGCAAATGCCTGGAGTGGCACCTGTAATTAAAGGAATAGACATGGATAAGTACTCACAACAACCATGGAAGCCTAGTGCTGCTCCGGTGCTGATCCCGAAGAAGTTCAAAATGCCTGATATTCCAAAGTATGATG
The DNA here is from genome assembly GCF_000715075.1 of Nicotiana tabacum. Classification (NCBI taxonomy): domain Eukaryota; kingdom Viridiplantae; phylum Streptophyta; class Magnoliopsida; order Solanales; family Solanaceae; genus Nicotiana; species Nicotiana tabacum. Next base: position 108,217,757 of record NC_134080.1, on the reverse strand, counting down.
GCACAACTGATCCACGAGACCACGTGACTGCATTCACAACTAGTGTGAAAGGCAATGATTTAACTAAACAAGAAATTGAATCAGTATTGGTCAAGAAATTCGGTGAAACACTCACCAAGGGAGCATTAACATGGTATTCCCTCTTCCCCAAAAATTCTATAAATTCTTTTGCTGAGCTTGCAGATTCTTTTGTCAAAGCGCATCCGGGAGCTCAAAAAGTTGAAAAAAGAATGGAAGATATTTTCAAAATCAAGCAAGGAGATTCATAGCTGCTTAGAGAGTTCGTGGATAGGTTCCAGCATAAAAGAATGATGTTACCACGCGTACCTGATAACTGGGAAGCTATGGCTTTTGCCAGTAATTTGAATGAGAAAAGCTCAGAAGCCACGAGATGACTTAAGGAAAGTCTGCACGAATTTCCAGCAACAATCGGGAATTATGTTTACAAAAAATACAACACTAAGCTTTGGATAGAAGAAGACACTATCTCCCGATCTCATAAAGTGGAGAAGGTAAGTTCGAGATGTTCAGATATCGAAAAAGGTCTGGTAAAAATAGATACAAACCATATATGGTCCCAGCAAGAAAAGACTCACGATCAATGCAGGATAATTTAAGGTACGATCATAGATCAAGAAATAGAGAGTCGGGTTCATTATCAAGGTTTGGAAACGATCGAAACACAAGAGAAATTCGGGATGATGATAGGAACTTAAAGGCAAGATTTGGCCGTTACAATTTTAATGCCAGCACTTTAGAGTTAGTAGCGGTATTAAGAGGCATGGGTGATAAGGTACGGTAGACAAAAAAAATGAGATCAAATTCAAACAGGCGCAATCATGATCACTAGTGCAAATTTCACAACGATCATGGTCATAAAATGGCAGATTGTAGATTGCTACAAGGTGAAATTGACCATCTATTAAAGCAAGGGTATCTCACCGAATTATTCAGTGAGAAAGGTAAGCAAGCATACATGAAGAACAGGCAGTAGCCCCTGAAACCTCCTTCTCCCAAAAGGACAGTTAATGTTATAAGCAGGGGCAAAGAAATCAATGGCGTGACATAAACAACAACCAATAAAGTTTCTAAAGTTACAATTACCCACGGGAAGCGGGTCCGACATGTTTTGGAGGAAGAAAGTATTACATTTGATGATGCAGTATATGGCGTGTTAACTCCACATAACGATGCACTGGTAATATCTCTACATGTACATGATACTAATGTGAAACGAGTTTGGATTAATCCAGGTAGTTCCGTGAACATTATTCTGCTAAGAGTACTAAACGAGATGCAAGTTGAAGATAAACTAGTACCAAAGGCGCATACTTTGTCTGGATTTTACAATTCAAGCATTGTGACAAAAGGGGAGGTAACACTTACTATATTCGCAGAAGGGGTTGTCAAAGATATGAAATTTCAGGTGGTAGAGATGGAAATGGCTTACAATACGATTCTCGGGAGGCCATGGATCCACAAGATGGATGTCGTTCCATCTACCTTACATCAAGTTATGAAATTTCAATCACCATGGGGAATACGTCAAATCCGTGGGGATCAACAGACATCCAGGAGCATCAACTCTGTAGCAGATTTAAATACGAGAAATGAAGAAAAATAGCAGTTATAGAATCCAGTTGAGGATACCACAACACAAACCTCAACTGAACAAGGGCGAACAGATGTGGACTCAAGGCCCGATTCCATTCAAGAACCAGACGAAAATGAAAATATCAAAACAACGATCGAAGAACTAGAAGCTGTAGAGTTGTTTACACAATGGCCTGAAAGGAAAGTCTACGTAGGGGCCAACCTAAGCCACGACATCAAAGGTAAATTGATTGAATTTTTAAAAACTAACGTGGATTGTTTTTCCTGGTTCCATTATGATATGACAGGAATACCACCGGAAGTAATGACTCACAAGTAAAATGAAGACCCATGGTATCCACCCGTCAAACAAAAGTAGAGAAAGCAGGGGGCTTTCATAAATCAGGTGATTCAATATGAGGTTCAAAAACTATTAAAAATTGGGTCTATCCACGAGGTAAAGTATCTTAATTGGTTAGCCAATACTGTTGTAGTACCGAAAAAGAATGGCAAATGGCGAGTTTGTGTAGATTACATGGACCTTAACAAAGCTTGTCCTAAAGATTCTTTTCCATTACCATATATAGATCAACTGATTGATGTTACTGCAGGACATGAATTGCTAAGGCTTTTAGATGCGTATTCAAGGTATAACCAGATCAAAATGGATCCTCTAGATGAAGACATGGGGACTTACTGTTATAAAGTAATGCCCTTTGGTCTCAAAAACGTTGGTGCAACGTATCAAAGATTGGTGACCAAAATGTTCCAAGAACATTTAGGAAAAAACTATGGAGGTCTACATAGATGTTATGCTCGTTAAATCTCAACAATCAAGGGACCATATATCGCACTTGTCTGATACGTTTTAGATCTTACAAAAATTCAATATGAAGCTAAATCTCGAGAAATGTGCATTCGGCGTTTCATCAGGTAAGTTTCTGAGTTTTATTGTTTCTAACCGTAGTATTGAAGTAAATCCCGCAACATTAAAGCCATTGAAGAAATTCCTAACATGATTACAAGTAAAAAAGAAGTGCAGAGACTGACAGAAAGAATTGCAGCCTTGGGGAGATTTATTTCCAGGTCATCAGAAAAATGTTTTAAATTCTTTTCAACTCTTAAAAAGCAATATGAGTTCAAATAGACTGAGGAATGTGAACGAGCACTCAAAAACTTGAAGATATACCTGTCAAATCCGCCGTTGCTCGCAAAACCAAAGGTTGGGAAAAGATTGCTCATCTATCTGGCTGTGTCAGAAGTAGCGGTGAGTACAATTTTAGTTTGTGAAGACCAAGGTAAACAGTCTCCAATTTATTAAGTTAGCAAATCATTATTAGATGTGGAGACGCGGTATCCTCAATTAGAAAAGCTTGCACTTGCACTAATCATGACATCTAGGAAACTAAGGCCTTATTTTCAATGTCACCCTATTTCCGTACTAACTTTCTATCCATTGCGCAATATATTACACAAGTATGAGTTATCAGGTAGGTTAGTCAAATAGGCTATAGAATTAAGTGAATATGTCATCACATATCAGCCCAGAACTGCAATAAAATCTCAGGTGTTAGCATATTTTTTGGTTGATTTTAGCCAAGGGATGCAATTAGAAGCAGAAAAAGAATTATAGGTGTTCAACGGGTCTAATCCAGGAATTTGGACTTTATTTACTGATGGCTCACCTAATGTGAAGGGGGCAGGTTTAGGAATTGTTTTGGTACCACCTACGGGTGAAACCATGTGACAAGCCATAAAATGCCATTCTATAACTAACAATGTGGCAGAGTATGAAGCTGTGATTGCAGGTTTAGAACTGGCACGAGAACTTAGCATTAATCATATTGTAATCAAAAGTGATTCGCAGCTTGTAGTTAACCAAATACTGCGGACTTATATAGCCAGCGAAGCACGAATGCAGCAGTACATAGAGAAGGTACAGGACCTGATTAGGCAATTCTAAACCTGGAAAGTTACGCAGATACCAAGAGATGAAAATGTCGAGGCAAACGCCCTAGCCAATCTCGCATCTGTGGAAGATGTTATGAGCACGTGATTTTTGCTCTATATATGAATTACTCCCATAAATTTAAACAAAATAATTTCTTTTCATTATTTGGAACTTTTGAGGATTTTATGGCATTTTCTGATAAGTGTTTGCATTTGTCTGTGCATTTTTATTCTTGTTTAAAGTAATGAAACATACAAAAAAAAATATATTGCATCTGCATCTAGGATCTAATATTATATTTTAGTATTAATTGACAAATTAGTTGTTTTATAAAAATGGAAAAAATCAAAAAAAAAATTAAGTAACTTATTTTTGCACTTTTTAATTTTAATTTCGAATTTTGGTATTTTTTTCCTTGAATTTGGTTTTTAATTAGTTGTGGTAATTGTTATCTAGAGTTAATTAATGTAATAGGATAATTTGATTAGTGATTAATTTAGGTTTATTTTATTTTTAAATTTAAAAGAATTTTGGAAAATAAAAAAAGAGAAGAAAAGAAAGGATTTTGGAAGGAAATCGGATTTTTGGGCTAAAATCTAAAATTGTCCAAGCCCAAACAAATTTCCCTTTAGGCCCGTCCAAATCACCTCTTATCCGGCCCAAAACCCGCGTCCAACCCAATTCAATTTCCCCTCCTCCTCAAACGACACCGTCTAGGCTCGAATCAATCAGAACCGTCGAGGTTAATCTAATACAACAGTGAGGAAGCAGGGTGGGTTTATTATTTAATTGTCCGAACCCTCAGACCCCCCCCCCCCCTCTCATCATCTCTTTCAACCTTCCCACTCTGAAACCCTCGCTAGCCGCCCCCAAATCCTCCACCGCCGGTGGCGGTGCCACCGCAAACCGCCACCAAACTTACACCAAATACCCTCCTCCATCTCCATATCCCAGATCCGCACCCCTTTTCCCTCAAATCGAATCTCAACCGTTCGAATTTCAAATCGAAACCTCAAACCCTAGCCGCCGTCCTAGAATTCCCAACCCCCTACCCGGCGGCGCCGACTCTTTTTCCCTCTAAATCAACCCCAAATGATCACCATAACCTCCCTATCCCAAATATCCAACCTTTTACCCTCGAATCAACCCCAAACTCTTCGAATCTGGAGGCCGAGTCTGACCCTTAGAAGATGCAAAGTCATATTTTAGTCAAGTTTGGTAACATGCAAAATTATGGAGTTCAATTCTTTCAAACTTTGAGATTTGGACTCAACGAAACTGATGTCGTTCAATTGTTCTTGACAAAGAACAAAGGATCGGCATAAGTTTGGTTGAGTCCATTGTCCCCGTCCGATTTCGATGGTTCGATTTGGTAAGTTCCTATGCACTCCTTGCATTTTTCTTTCTCTTTCATTATCCTCTTACCCCCCCCCCCTTCTTTAATTTGGTTAAAATTCGTTTAGAATTTCTTATTTCAAGTTGTGTTCCGTCCTATGTTTTGTTTTCCTTTTCTTTTTTCTCTCTCTCTTCTTTGGTAAGTTTTGGGTTTCTTCTCTTGGGAATTCTGGGTCAGTTCTTAATTTGGGAATCCCTGTCTGTTTCTAATTGGTTTCTGAAAAATCGAAAGCCTAAGTAGGATCTTATTTGAGTCTGCAGACCCATACAAATTTGGTTGGGCTAATTTGGCCCACATTTGGACCTGTTCTAGTTTTTGAAGGGTAATTAACCAGGGTTTGAGGGGTATTCCTAGCAATCAGCAAAGGGCAACTTGTTGTAACAGAAATAGGAAGCTTCTTAGAAGCTGACCTTGGGACCTATTTGATTTCTGGAAAACTAAGCTAGGGACACTTTAGCAAAAAATCAAAATTCAAAAGGGGGCAAAGTGCAAAGAATGACACCTTTCAACACCCCTAATGCCTTGCCTATACAGGCATCGTTACTTGATATTCAAGTCAGATTTTGAAGAGAAAATTTCCTAAAAAAGCTTAAACGGCTGAATTCTTTTAAAAGTTCCGTAATTCCTGCATTCCATTGTGGAGGAACTATCAAAATCCTGCCTGTTTTGATTTCTGATTTCTCTTTATTAGCTAAAGTACTTAAAGTTTTCTCTAGCTACATTTCTGGTTGAGAAATGGCTTGAGCTTTTGGTTTGAAGCTGGTTTTGCATTTGTTATTCCCTTACTGTTCCATCGTTTGTTCTTGAGTTGATTACACCATTTCATTGACTGAGTCTGGGCTCTTTTTCTACTGTTGCTCCGCTGATTCTGCACTGCTCTTGTTTCCCTTTTTGCCAAGTACACGTTCTTGAATCTTGTACAATGTGGTGCACAAGTTGAGGAATGAAATGGAAATGGAAATTTTGAAGCATAGCATTAAGTTTCTTGTCTCTGAAATGTTGGTCCTGTTTTCTTGGAATTCATCAGATGTTATAGATTAGTTTTGACTTTCCTTTCGTCATGTTTACTCTTTGCTATTTAGCCTTAAGTCTACTATTGGGCAAACCGTGGACTTTAGCCATTTAATGAATTTTAATTCGTGTTAAGGGGTCTTTAAGGCTATAGTTACAGATGTTTCATTTCAATGTGTTATGTATTTTAGACCCTGTTTAGTTTTGGCTGAGATCTGTGTTGCTTTCTAGTGTGAAATTATATTTAAGCTTGTTGGAAATAAATAGTTGTTGGTCGCTTGTATAGAATAGGTTCTATTAGTATGAGATTTATTTGAGGTGTAAATTCTCATGTCTTTATTTCGAGTTAATTTGAGGCTTTGAAAGTTGAAGTTGCCTACTGCATAGTTATTAAAATTGGATCTTCAATTGCTCTCCAAATGCATGTCATATAAATTGGAAGCTTAGCTAGTAATTAAAATTCAGAATTGAATGCCAGTGTAATTTCATATTTTCATATGTTTTTTTTGTTTGATTGGTATTTAATCGATTTTGCATAAGTTTGGTTCTAAAATTGGGCTTAAAGCTGGCCCAGTTTTGGCGTTCAAAAAAAATCAGAACCGATTTGCATACAATCTGCTCTTGGACGTCCTTTTCACCAAAAGTTGGGCTCATCTTGGGCCCAAGCTTGAAGGTCTTTGCAATCAGACTGCTTACCTCTTGGCTACTTGAGCCCATGACATTTTGTCAAATTCAGCTCTTCAGTTAATTGTCATGTGCGTTTGAGTGGTTAGTTAAAATCCCTTTAAGTTTTCTCTTAATTAACTAGTCTTCTTAAAATGAATTGAGGTGAGCCATATCATATAACACAAATAGCTTATGGCCTTCCGAAACATAGTTTGAGCTTCCCTCTAAAATTGGAATCGAGGTGTGACATGCAGAATAAAATCTTAAAATGCACGGCCCTCATTTAGTTGATCTTGAATATTTGAATCCTTAGAAATCGAGGCGTGCTATTTAGCAAATTTTCCATGGCCCTCGCAAAGTCGCAAATGCGTAATTGCTTTAGGCGTGTTATTTTAATAATTTATCTTCCTAAACTCGGGTGCACATTTATGTGACCCAAATACAAATCTCAACAACATTAGATAAAATATGTTGAGAGTCGTGGGTGCATTTATGTGACGTGATTTGAGATGTATTTTAAACTACGTTGCAATTTTCCTTAAAAATAATTAAAGCGGTTAATAAGTTAAAATATACCATCGTCTAAAACATGTATTAAAATCAGATAATAGGCCAATTATAACAATTGAGCGACCGTGCTAGAACCACGGAACTCGTGAATGCCTAACACCTTCTCCCGGGTTAACAGAATTCCTTAGCCGAATTTCTGTGTTCGCGGACTGTTAAACAGAGTCAATCTTTTCCTCGATTCGGGATTAGAACCGGTGATTTTGGGCACCGTAAATCTCCCAAGTGGCGACTCTGAATCTTTTAATAATAAATCTCGTTTCGATTGTCCTTTAATTGGAAAAACTCCCTTATACACCATTTTATCGGGGTGTAGGGAAAAGAAGGTGTGACGGCTCTGGCGACTCTGCTAGGGATCGAACCTAGAATCTCTGGTTCAGGGTTCAAGAATTCGAGCTTAGAATAATTGTTATTGTTTTGGCTTTATTTATTATCTGATTTTATCACATGTTTGGGCCTAATGTGCTAATTGTTACTTTTACCGCTTTGATATTATCTAAACAGTATATAAACTGCTACGAAACCCCTTTCTTCTCTATTCCGAGGAGTGCACGCTAACGAGGTTCGGACAAGTTGCATAGCCGGATGATCTTTTGGTTACCGGTACACAGCCCCCCTCGGCTCGAGTTGTTCGCTCGGGTAAGCCAGGTCTAGAACAAATAAACCCAGGGTTTTAAAACCTAGTATAACAATACCTCATGCCGGATCCTTAGTAGGAATGTTTGTTTGCATCATGTGCATTTTTTACTTTGGAGACTCAACACAGTGGTTGGGTCTATCTAGGACAGGTGCACCCGAAATAAAAAGATAATCTTGATGCATCTTACTTGCTACTTGTGCATTTATTTGCTTCGGATTTGCATGTTGACCGGCTTTTGAATAAAAGGAGAGAGTTCGGAAAAGAAATAATAGTGTAGAGGGTTAAGAGAGTTAATCACCTGTTTTAAGGAAAACCAGTGTCCAAATAGCACCAAAACTCTGCCGAATTTTTGAAAAAAAGAAGGAGAAAAACGAATTGAAAAATGAAGAAAGTTTTGTTTTCAAAAATAGTCCATTTTATTTGCCCGAACTACGCCAATTTGATTCCCACCGGATTTGGGATACGTAGGAAACCCTCATCGGGTCCAACTTCCCTTTTGCAAAAATATCCCAAAAGAACAAAATTTTACTTTTATTTGAAAATAATTAGGGTGATGTCATTCTTTTCAAAGATAGCCGAATCTCCCTAAAAGGGCGCCGGAAGGCTGCTTTTGCAAGAACAGCCGTTTGTGGTCATTTTTTAAAGTTTTCGCCGGTTAGCTAACACAGCCTTAAAATCTTCGTTTTCGAGGTGCTGAAAGGCCGTACTTGCAAAACCAGGTTTTATTTTTAAATAAAAAAAAATTGTCAATTTTGTCTTTGGGTCAAATGAGTCTTGATTTTTGTTTAATCACCATAATAAATGTGCAGAATGAGCACGAGTCCAAGTTTGCCAACAACAGTCATGAACAAGATCCCTTTGGAGTTGCATATGTGGTGGGAGGATCTGGGAAAATTGGAGCAAGATAAAGTCAATCTACATTTAGGAGGTCTCACCGGGTTGTTGAAAATCAGACCTAGAGGAGATATCATAAAGGCTTTGGTTACGTTTTGGGACCCGGCCCATAACGTATTTCACTTCTCGGATTTTGAACTCACTCCAACTTTGGAAGAGATAGCAGGTTATATGGGAAGTACTGAAGGGCTGAGACATAAGTATCTGATCGCTCCAAGAGCCATTAACTCTCACAAATTCATGGATTTGTTAAAGATAAGCAAGGGAGTCCCGTACACCGAGTTGGAAGGTAGTTTTTCCACTCTACGCTTTATATATTAGAGGTACGGGCATGTAGGAGGGTTCAACGATCCGACAAGCGGGGTTTGTAGTAGAGGAAACCGAACAAAATGGGATGAGCATAGGCGTTTCGCCTTCATGGTAGATTTCCTAGGCCTTGTGGTGTTCCCCCGAAAAGATGAGAATATCGATTTGCGGGTGGCTGGAGTCGTCAAGTCCCTGATTACTAATGCCAAAAGCATTCTTGCCCCTATGATAGTGTCTGAGATATACCGAGCTCTCATAGCTTGTAAAGCTGGGGCAGATTTCTTCGAGGGATGCAATTTGCTATTACAGATGTGGATGATCGAGCACCTATATCATCGCCCTCAATATATAAGTTACGGGTCCATAGAGAAAAGTTGCATTGAAGAGTTTGACACAAGGACTTAGGGGTTCAAGATGCCAGAGGAGTTCGGAGATTGGGTATCCCGCCTTCGTTCCATTACTGCGGACAAATAGAATGGACATTGGGTTGGCTTCCTGTTGAAGAGATTGTGTATATGCCCGCCATTGGTCCTTACTTCCTCCTAATGGGTCTGCGAGGTATCCAGCCTTATGCTCCTTACCGGGTGATGAGACAGTTGGGAAGGTGTCAGGTGATGCACCCAGATGAAGATCTTAGCGTTTATGCGGTCGAGGTTAGTTCCGACGGCCAATTTCATGAAGAAACAGTTCGTTCTATTTGGAATGAATGCCAGTACTTGACGGTGAACACTCGAATGCGTGATCTATCTAGAGGCGAAGTCTCACCCACCTATCTTGCCTGTTATAGAAAGAAGAACACTGCAAGGGCCGAACCAGAAAGACCAGCCAAAAATCCTCACATTCAGGAATTCGTTGAGGCGCCACAAGAACTGTGGGCTCAGTTGGCTAAGGAGAATGAGTACAGGGCCACAATAGCAAAATTGGAAAAGCAAGTCAGAGAGCTTCATTTCGAGAGTGGCTTGCAAGTCGCGGCGGACGAAGGAGAAAAGAAAAGGCTAGCCAAAGAAAATGGTGACCTTCGAGCCCAAATTCAAAAAATGAAAATAGCAGCAGAAAACCCCGCACAAAGTGCCAAAGATGAAAAGCTCATAAATAACCTGAGGCAGAAAGTGAATGACTACAGTTTTGATTTAAACAAAGTGGAAAGTGAACTAGCCAAGGCTCGAAAACAGTTGGATAAAAATGCAGATGAACGAGCACGCTTGGTTAAGCAGTTGAAAGAAAAGTACGATGATGAGATCGTGGGATTAAAGAAAAGGGCCATCGCCGCGGAAAACAAAATGATCAAACAGGCGAAAGACTTCAAGGTTGAAAGATAACATTGTTATACGGCATTGTCACAATTAGAAATAGATCTGCAACAACTTCAGGAGCAAAATCAAGTGGCCGAGCAAACCTTGGGGGCCAGGGCCCAACAGATTGGGCGTTTTTTACAAGAAACATCGCCAATTACATCGTTATGAAGTGCCAAATCTGTGAGGATATGACTCGCACTACCTTCTTCGCGGCAGTAATGACATTCATTAAGCAGATCATGAGTGACTTGGACCGACTTCAAAGGGATCTTACATATATGCCCGCGGCGAGACCGAATGATGTCCCGCGGGCGCCAAGAGCATTGATGTATTCATGGTTTTCCATTTGAGTTTGTATTTCGTTTTCCGTTAGAGTCTGTCAGTTGTGTTGGGTTTGTATTTTCTTTTGCTGGAGTCTGTCAAGTTCGTATTTTCTTTTGTCAGAGTATGATAGTTTATTTTGGAGTCTGTATTTCATCTTTTCATCAGCGTCTGTTAGTTTCTCTTAGAGTCCGTTAGTGGTGAGTCTTGGTAATCAAAGCGTGTGCTTTTCATGAAATTGAAAATCCCAAAAATTATTTTATTATTTTCTTTCGTACTTATCTTCCCAGAACTACGCTCGGTCTGATTCATGTAGGGTCATGATACGTAGGCAATCTCCATATGATTCGACCATAACCAAAAGAGAAAAAGAAAGAAGAAGAAGAAAAAAGAGAGGAAAACAAGAGAGAAAAAAAAAAGAAAAAAAATGAAGAAAAAAGAAGAAGAAAAGAAAAGAGAGAAAATAAGAGAAAGGAGCAATGGAAAAACAAGAGAGAAATAAGAGCATAAAAACAAAAGAAAAGGCCAGAATAGAAAAGGGAAGGAAGAAGTTGCAAATGGAAAAGCCGGGATGACGCAAGCAGCCGATCAAATGCATGATAGAAATAGTTAATTGCTTAGGTGCATTCATTCCCCAAATGTGCGATTACCGATTTGTTAAAGCCCTAACCACTAACAAAATTGTTGTTGATGTATTTAGTCTAGGCAGGTGGTTAGTTGATTGGCATTCTGGCAACTCACTCATACAACACCCGATCAAAAGACAGGCTGAATATGGCCAACCAAGAACCGGAGACAAGTATTGTTGACCCGTCAAAAGAGGTGGAGGAACTGGATGTTAATGCAATGAAGGAAGAGATGTATAAGTTAAAGCAGCAGATGGCTGAAATGTACCAAGCCTGGGTAAAAGTGCATCCACCACCGATTTATCCCGCCAACCCCGTTTATATCCCACCATCGGCCCAACCTCCGGAGCCTCCCACTGTGAACTCATCTCCAGCCTTTCCCCTATACTAACAATGCTATGGCGCCACTTCCCTTACTTCTCAAGCTCCACCACCCAAATAAGTCCCATACCCTCCCCCACCAATTACACCTATTTTTGTGGCATATCCACATGCTACATTACACCGATCTTCTAGTGAACCTCTGTTCCAAACTCACGATAACCAGTACTATCCCCCTGAACCCCCCTTCAAAGCTCCAGAACCATATTCTTGCACCCCTCATCTTGATCTCCCGGCAGAGACCGAGAAGCCACCCAAAAATCCCGAGCATGAAGAGATGATCAGAAAGGTCAAAAGCTTAGAACAATCGTTTAGAGATATGAGGGGGTTGGGAGGTCAAGTAAGTGTGGCTTATAAAGATTTATGTCTGTTCCCAGATGTTCAGTTACCAGCAGGGTTCAAAATGCCCAAGTTTGATCTGTACGATGGGCATGGTGACCCAGTAGCACACTTAAGAGGATTTTGTAGCAAGATGAGAGGAGCAGGTGGAAGAGATGAGTTGTTGATGGCATATTTCAGCCAAAGTTTGAGTGGATCGGCATTAAAATGGTATACCAGACAAGATCACAGCAGGTGGTACACATGGGACGATTTGGCCCAAGCTTTTGCCTGCCATTTTCAATACAACCTTGAAATTATCCCTGATCGTCTATCATTAACAAAGATTGAAAAGAAGCCCGGTGAGAGTTTTAGGGAATATGGATTCTGGTGGAGAGAACAAGTAGCGAGGGTTGACCCTCCGATGAAAGAAAGTGAGATGGTTGATTATTTCTTGCAGGCTTTGGAACCCACTTATTTTGGTCACTTGGTGTCAACAGTAGGCAAGTCCTTTAATGAAGTTGTAAAAATGGAAGGCATGGTTGAGGAGGGACTCAAGTCCAACAAGATAATGAGTTATTCAGCAATCAAAGCGACCACCCAGGCCATTCAAAACGGTATTGGGGGTGTACTCGGGAAGAAGAAGAAAGAGGATGTTGCTACAATTGAGTCGGGAGCTTGGGTTGGATCCAGGAACATTCCACGTTACTACAACCCGCCTCGACCCTACCACCAAACTTACCCCCACACTCCATATAGTCCACCATAACACTACTACCCACCGCCCGATCCCCATTTTTCCATCTATCACGTACAAACCTATACCCAACCTCCCGCTCACGCACAATGGCATGCGCCGGCTCCACAAAGTCCATACCTAGCTCCACAAAATGCCCATCCACCCCCGAAAGCCTATAGAAATCCACCTGGGACAGGTTTCCGGCCAAATCAAGCCTTTAAGAATGAGAGGTTGCAGAAACAGAAGACCTTCACTCCTTTGGGAGAATCATATGCTAGTCTATTCCATCGACTGAGACAGTTGGGTATGTTGAATCCGATCGAGGCTAAACTGCCGAATCCCCCTCCCAGAAATCTTGACCGCTCGGTGAGTTATGAGTATTGTTCAGGGACCCCGGGTCACGACACAGAGAAATGCTGGAAATTGAAAACAACTATTCAAGATATCATTGATACTAATCAAATTGAGGTCCAAGCCCCGGAGGCACCCAACATCAACCAGAACCCGTTGCCGGCCCATCATGAGACAAATATGATTGAGATAGTGCATAAGGGAGGGGAGCCTAAGAAGCCTTCGCAAACCATCATGATGATTCGGGCTAGTGAAGCCAAGCCGTTTGAAAAGTTAACAAGTGAGAAGTCTGTGATCAAGTTGAACAGGGCAAATAATGAACCATCTGTGGAGGTCAAAAAGGGGTCCTCAAGTGACGTGGCAGGAAAACATGAAAGAGCAAAAGTGGTTGTGCCAGGAGTGACGAACAAGCCTATGGTAATTGTGAAGGGCGCCCGCATAGATCCTGTCATTATCAAACCGGTAACTCAATTACCTATAGTCAACAGCATCGCAGTCCCATGGAATTATGAATGAGTGACAGTGACTTACAAGGGGAAAGAGGTTAAAGACGAAGTGTGTGAAACCCATGGTTTGACCCGATCGGGGAGATGCTTTGCCTCCGAAGAGTTGAGAAAAGCTAAGACCTCAAAAGATAACCCAGTGTTGGTGAAGAAAGCTGTAACCGAGGAAGAAGTAGAAGAGTTTCTGAGAAAGATGAAAGTACAGGACTATTCCATTGTGCAGCAGTTAAGGAAGACACCGGCTCAGATCTCGCTCTTATCATTATTGATCCATTCAGATGAGCACCGGCGGGCCTTGATGAAGATCTTGAATGAAGGCCACATTCCTGACAAAATCTCAGTAAACCACTTGAAAAAGATAGCTAACAAGATATTTGAGGTAAACAGAGTCACTTTTTCTGATGATGAGTTGCCCATAGAGGGTACCGAGCACAATAGAGCCCTCTATCTAGCGGTGAAATGTGAAGATTCCGTGGTTACTCGGGTACTGGTTGACAATGGTTCCAGGGCAAATATTTGCCCTCTTTCTACTATGAACAAGTTGAAGGTGGATGGTGAAAGAATTCACAAGAATAGTATCTGCATTCGGGGATTCGACGGGGGAGGGAAACATTCGGTCGGGGATATAGTGCTCGAGCTTACAATAGGGCTAGTTGAATTTACTATGGAATTCTAGGTGCTCGATGTGGCTGTTTCTTACAATTTATTGTTAGGTCGACCCTGGATTCATGCTGCCAAAGCGGTCCCGTCCACTCTGCATCAAATGGTTAAGTTTGAATGGGATAGACAGGAAATTGTTGTGCATGGCAAAGACAATTTGTGTGTTCCCGGTGATTCCATTGTTCCATTCATAGAGTTTGAAGACGACAAGGGGTCGTGGGTTTATCAGTTTTTTGACACGGTATCGATAGAGAAAATTCCTGAAGGGAAGTGTGTGCCGACTCCAAGGGTAGCTATTGCATCAGTCATGGTAGCCATTGAAATGTTGAAATATGGTTTTGTACCGGGCAAAAGTTTGGGCGCATCTCTTCAAGGTATCGTAAAGCCTGTTTCTCTTCCTAAAAACTTGGATACATTTGGTCTGGGGTTCAAGCCCACAGTCGTAGACGTGAGAAGAGCTAGAAAATAAAACAGATAGCATGGGCCTTTCCAAAGCTAGTCTCGTGTCTATCCCGATCATTTATTAGGCCTGGTACCAGAAAACGCCCAGTGACATCGGTTCCCATTTCAATGGTTGATGTGGATGGAGATTTGATGGAAAGGTTCGAGAGGATATTCGCCGATGTGAACGTGTTGGAAGCTGGAGAGGGTTCTAGCAAGGCGGATGTGCAATTTATTGGCCCAGTGCAAAGATTAACAATTGGGAAGCTACTCCTCTCCCCACTAGGAAGGAGTTTTGGTAGTTTGCTTTGATTTTCTTTCAATTTACCTGGATTATTCCAGGGTTGTAATTCAGATTCTATGTTCCATCCGTTTGGATGTATAAACCCCGTTGTCTTTAATTTCAATGAAATGCAATTTCTCTTTTCCTTTCTTCCTGATAGTTTTATTTTTGTTTTCATTTCTTCCTTGTACAGTTCTTTTTATGTCGGCCTCAATGATATGACATGCATGCGGAATCTCTGGCCCAGTCTTAAAAGCCAATCTAGTTCTGAAATAGTAATTCAAGAAATAGAATGTGATGTTGAATCAGAGTATGACGAGGATGAAGCCTTTGAAGAGATATTAAGCCATTTTGAATAAAAACCCAAGCCTAACCTGAGTGATACAGAAGCAATCAATCTAGGGGACCAAGATAATGTTCGGGAAACTAAAATAAGTGTCCATCTTGAACCACAACTCAGAGAGGAGATAATTAAAACATTGTTCGAGTGTAAAGATGTTTTTGCATGGTCCTATGACGACATGCCAGGTCTAAGCACTGGCTTGGTGGTTCACAAATTGCCCACTGATCCGGCATTCCCCCTTGTCAAGCAGAAGCTGAGGAAATTTAAAACTGATATGTGTGAAAATTAAGGAAGAGGTCACCAAACAGTTTGAGGCCAAGGTCATTCGGGTCACTCGGTATCCCACTTGGTTAGCTAATATAGTGCCTATGCTGAAGAAGGATGGCAAGACTAGGGTGTGTGTTGATTATCGAGACTTCAACAAGACGAGTCCCAAGGATAATTTCCCACTGCTGAACATCCATATATTGATCGATAATTGTGCCAAACATGAGGTTGGTTCTTTTGTAGATTGTTATGCGGGCTACCACCAGATCTTAATGGATGAGGAGGATGCAGAAAAGACAACACTGATCACGCCCTAGGGAACGTACTATTATCGGGTCATGCCATTTGGTTTGAAAAATGCTGGGGCAACCTACATGAGGGCAGTGAAGACCATATTCCACGACATGATACACAGGAAGATCGAGGTTTATGTGAATGATGTGATTGTAAAGTCTAGAAAGCAGTCTAACCATGTCAGAGATCTGAGAAAGTTCTTCTAAAGGCTTCGCAGGAACAATCTTAAGCTCAATCCTGTAAAATGCGCGTTCGGTGTTCTGTCTGGAAAGTTGTTGGGATACATAGTAAGCCGACGAGGTATTGAGTTAGACCTGTCAAAAATCAAAGCCATCCAGGAATTGCCACCTCCGAAGAACAAGACTGAGGTGATGAGTCTGTTAGGAAGATTGAATTACATCAGCCGGTTTATTGCTCAGCTCTCGACAACTTGTGAGCCTATCTTCAAATTGTTAAAGAAAGATGATACAGTCAAGTGGACTGATGAATGTCAGGAAGAATTTGATAAGATAAAGGGGTACTTATCAAACCCACCAGTGTTGGTCTTGCCAGAACCAGGGAGATCTTTGATTCTGTATTTGACAGTCTTGGACAATTCATTTGGATGCGTGTTGGGATAGCATGACATTACTGGCAGGAAGGAGCAGACCATATATTATCTCAGCAAGAAGTTCACATCTTACGAGGTTAAGTACACTCAGCTTGAGAGGACGTGTTGCGCCCTAACTTTTGTAGCCCAGAAGCTGAAACATTATTTGTCCTCTTATACTACTTACCTCATCTCTCGCTTGGATCCGTTGAAATATATCTTCCAGAAGCCTATGCCCACGGGAAGGCTCGCAAAGTGGCAGATCATGCTCACAGAATTTGAAATTATCTATGTGACTAGGACCACAATGAAAGCACAAGCATTGGCTGACCATTTGGCTGAGAATCCTGTGGATGAAGAATATGAACCTTTGAAGACTTACTTCCCTGATGAAGAGGTAATGCACATTGATGAGTTGGAACAAATTGAAAGACCAAGATGGAAGCTTTTCTTTGATGGTGCTGCTAACGAGAGAGGCGTTGGAATAGGAGCGGTACTTGTTTATGAAACAGGGAATCATTACTCTGTTACAGCACAACTTTGGTTCTACTGTACTAACAACATGGCAGAATACGAGGCATGCATTCTAGGTTTGAGGATGGATGTGGACATAGGTGTCCAGGAAGTCTTGGTCTTGGGTGACTCGGACCTTCTGGTACACCAGATTCAGGGAGAATGGGAAACACGGGATTTAAAACTCATACCGTACCGGCAATGCTTGCATGATCTTTGTCAACGGTTTCAATCAATAGAGTTCAGGCATATTCCGAGGATCCACAATGAGGTCGCCGATGCTTTGGCTACTCTGACGTCAATGTTACATCATCCAGATAAGGCTTATGTAGACCCGTTGCATATTCAGGTCCGTGATCAGCATGCTTATTGTAACATAGTGGAGGAAGAGCTCGATGGGGAACCTTGGTTTCACGACATCAAGGAATACATCCGAAGGGGAGTATATCCGATACAAGCCACAAGTGATCAAAAGAGAACAATTCGTCGCTTGGCAAGTGGATTATTCTTAAGTGGAGGAGTTTTGTACAAAAGAACTCCAGATCTCGGGTTATTAAGATGTGTAGATGCTAGAGAGGCCGCGACTATGATGACCGAAGTACATTATGGAGTCTGTGGACCGCACATGAGTGGGTATGTGCTGGCAAAGAAGATTCTCCGGGCAGGTTATTATTGGATCACTATGGAGCTAGATTGTATCAGTTTCGTGCGTAAATGTCATCAGTGCCAAAAGCATGGAGATTTGATTCATTCTCCACCATCTAAATTACATACAATGTCTGCACCATGGCCTTTTATTGCTTGGGGAATGGATGTCATTGGACCAATCGAGCCAGCAGCGTCCAATGGGCACAAGTTTATTCTGGTGGCCATCGATTATTTCACCAAGTGGGTAAAGGCTAAAACATTCAAGTCTGTAACCAGGAAGGCGGTGGTTGATTTTGTGCATTCAAATATCATTTGCCGGTTCGGGATACCGAAGGTGATCATTACAGACAATGGCGCTAACCTCAATAGTCATCTGATGAAAGAGGTATGTCAACAGTTCAAGATTACACATCGCAATTCTACCCCATACCGCCCTAAGGAAAATGGAGCAGTTGAGGTGGCCAACAAGAATATAAAGAAGATACTTCGAAAAATGGTGGAAGGTTGTAGGCTGTGGCATGAAAATCTGTCGTTTGCATTGCTAGGTTATCGCACTATTGTTCGTACTTCAGTAGGGACGACTCCTTATTTGTTGGTGTATGGCACCGAAGCAGTGATACCCACAGAAGTGGAAATTCCATCCCTTCAAATTGTTGTGGAGGCTGAGATCGATGATGAGGAGTGGGTCAAAACCCGCTTGGAACAATTGAGTTTGATCGATGAGAAGAGACTGGCAGCAGTGTATCATGGCCAGTTGTATCAACAGAGAATGGCAAGAGCATACAACAAGAAGGTGCACCCATAGAAGTTTGAAGTGGGGCAGTTAGTATTGAAATGCATTCTTCTTCATCAGGTTGAAGCAAAAGGAAAATTCGCCCCAAATTGGTAGGGGTCGTTCGTTGTGACCAGAGTGTTGTCCAATGGTGCATTGTATTTGACAAATGTAGAAGGCAAATGTGTAGAAATGGCTATCAATTCTGATGCAGTCAAGAGATACTATGTATGATTTATTTCTTTGATTGTACTTGTTTGTATTTGGCACGTTTCGAATATTGAGATGACGAAGGCATTTTGTTCTGCTATCCAAACACTTTATCCCTTGTCACCCCTTTTGAGCCTTATTTGTTTTCTTTCATACCCCTCTGTCGGAATCAGTAACAAATATTAGGAACACAATCTTAAAAGATAAGTAAAGGAAGAAGAGAAAAATAGAAAGAAAAGAAAAAAGAAAGAAAGAATGAAAAGAGAGAGAAAGAATGAAAAGAGAAAGAAAAGAAATAAAAAAAAGAAAAAAAACAAATAGAGAAAAGAAAGCAAAAAAGAGAAAGAAAAGCAAGAGAAAAGAGAAAATCACAGCAACAAAGTAATTCCTATGTCATGAACTACGTTTGACCTAATTCCTTTTAAGGATACGTAGGCAGCCTCATGGTTCGGTCCCATCAAAATAAAAGTCCAAAAGTCCCCAACCAAGAAACTGGGGCAGAAGTTGTGGTCGTTATCAGAAATCTGATTCCGAAAGTTGTAATTTTGAACACATTCGAATGGTTTTAAGCTTTTCATACCCTTTCTTTCTAAGCCCATCCAAAAGCCACATTACGGTCCAAAGAAAGACCTTCCGGTCAGTTCTCGAGAAATCCAAGTCGAGCAGGTAGAGGTGATTCATATCATGGGGCAACACTCTGGTCCGAATAGGGAAAAGAAACCAAAATGAGAGAGTCTTATTGGTGAAAACCCCCACGGGCACCGTAAGGCGACGGGAGTAGAGAGAAATAAAAATGAGAGAGTCTTATTGGTGATATCCCTCACGGGCACCTTAAAGAGAAAGTGAGTTGACAGATGAAGGAATGAGAGAGGTCTGCTGGTGAAAACCTTTCAAGGCACCGCAGGATGAACAAGGTCGGGATTTGAGGTAAAGAAATCAGGTTATGGAAATTTTGGGGCAACAAAGTATGGCAACTGAATGTTGATTGGTTGGACAGATCGGGCCGATTAATCCAAATTGCATGTCATGATCATTGGTGCCAGCTGTTCCACTCAGATAAGTCTCTTTTCTTTTTCTCTTCAGATAGTCTTCCAGTTTTGGACTTCCTTATCCTTAACTCTGAAAGTCATTACATTTCATTTCTTTAGGTTTATTTCTCTAAGATGTTCCCAATGTCAGTTCTGTTTAAGAAAATGAGAAGGAATTTCAAAGCTCACTACCATCTTCAAGATTGCAAAGCACAGTGCGACCAGAGCATAACAAAGATAGCATGATGAAAAAGGGGATAAAATGCCAGCAAGAGTTCCATCGGCAAAATGATTTGGTTATTTCATGGGAGATGCAGAGGTTCAGTTAAAGGGGTCAGAGGTGTGAAGCAACGGTTCGGGTATAGAACACTCGGGTCATCCAAAGTCATGGGGTTTTGAAAGTCAATCGGAAAGTCAAGTGGTTCAGGGCCAGTTCGGGGAAGTCAGTCAAAACAAAACAATGCAGCGGAGAGACCTTCAGCAAAGAATGCCATCAACCAACCACCATATTTAAAACTGACAAGATTTTTCTTTGATTAAACAGGGGCAGAAAGTTTCGGTTGTTTCGGAGAAACCCTCCCTGGAGAAAGCCAGTCAGCAAACAGGTTTGATATTTTATTTTCAGGACCCTCCTGGAAAATGGGACCTAGTTTAAATGTTCAGAAATAGCATAATATAGCATAAGTGCATCCCAAAGGAATATAAGTTGGCTTAGAAGTTTGCATGTTCGAGATAGGATTCAATTAGGAGTTTCTAGGACCCTCCTGAATAATGAGACTTAGTTTAAAGATTTCCATTAGATCACAAGATGTATCGTAAGCTCTGTCGTAGGGTAATATAATTCAGTCGTAAAAGTGTTAATTTTTAGGACAAGATTTGATTTTGAGTTTCAGGACCATCCTGGATAATGGGATGTAGCTCTAAGACCCTCTTAGATAACAAGATTTAGTGGATGTCACACCTTTAGAAGACACAACATAGATTTAAAATTGTTGTTTAGGCAAGAATTGTCAGGACCCCCTGGATAATGGGACCTAGCTTTCAAATTTTTAGTAATATTTGGTAATATGATTCAGTTTAACACTCACGTATGTGCCCAGTTACCAAACTGGGGAAGAAAATTTTCTTTGTTTTGTCTATTTTTGTTTTGTTGAAATCAGGTACCCACTTGGAGAATAGGGAGAAGCAGTTCAAGTTAGCAGTCAGGAACCCGCCTGGAGAGCAGGGAATACATTCAAGTTTAGCAATCAGGAGCCCGCCTGGAGAGCAAGGAATATATTTCAAGTTAGAAGTCAGGAGCCCGCCTGGAGAGCAGGGAATACATTTCAAGTTAGAAGTTAGGAGCCCGCCTGGAGAGCAAGGAATATATTTCAAGTTAGAAGTCAGGAGCCCGCCTGGAGAGCAGAGAATACATTTCAAGTTAGAAGTCAGGAGCTCGCCTGGAGAGCAGGGAATACATTTCAATTTAGAAGTCAGGAGCCCGCCTGGAGAGCAGAGAATACATTTCAAGTTAGAAGTCAGGAGGATGCTTGGATAGCAGGGAATACATTTCAAGTTAGAAGTCAGGAGCCCGTCTGGAGAGCAGGGAATACATTTCAGTTTAGAAGTCAGGAGCCTGCCTGGAGAGTAGGGAATACGTTTCAGTTTAGGATTCAGGACCCGCCTGGAGAGCAGGGAATACATTTCAGTTTAAAAGTCAGGAGCCCGCCTGGAGAGTAGGGAATACATTTCAGTTTAGAAGTCAGGAGCCCGCCTAGAGAGCAGGGAATACATTTCAAGTTTAGCAGTGAGGAGCCCGCCTGAAGAGTGGGGAATACATTTCAAGTTAGCAGTCAGGAGCCCGCCTGAAGAGCAGGGAATACATTTCAAGTCAGGAGCCCGCCTGGAGAACAAGGGAGTACAATTCAAATTTTAGCTTTCAAGTTCTTATTGATAGTTGGTAATATGATCCGTTTTACACTTACATATGTCCCTAGATACCCAAACCGGGGAAAAAAATTTCCTCTGTTTTTGTCATTTCGTTGAAGTCAGGAGCCCGCCTGGAAAGCAGGGAATACATTTCAAGTTGGAAGTCAGGAGCCCGCCTGGAGAGCAGGGAATACATTCAAGTTCAGCAATCAAGTGTCCACTCGGAGAAAGGAAAACATCTCAAAGTGTAGTTGGCAGTCAGGCATCCACCTGAAGAAGAGGAAAACATCTCACATTATAACTCAAGGCGGCAACAAAGGGATTTCATCAAGTCAGCAAGGCAACAAGAATCACAAGAGCAGATGGAAGATATAGATAGGATTTTGTAATGCAGATCTAGTATAGTCTAGCTTCTTTTTATTTTTATCATGGTGTAATAAGGGGATGTAGTAAGCAGTAGCAGCAGCAACAACAGTGAAATTACGGCTTCATGGTAGTCCCAGCTACCAAAACTTCCCGAACTATACTGACCTGATTCCTTTTTAGCCAACGATATGTAGGCAACCTTAGAAGCAGGGTGCAGTCAAATCTTTCAAAAATGTTTCATACGGAGTATTCAAACGGGCAAAAATTGCTCATATCCGCTCACATATCTTTGCACGAAAACTCTTCGTGTTTTCGAGCAAAGAGGGGCAGCTGTGAGCACGTGATTTTTGCCCTATATATAAATTACTCCCATAGATTCAAACAAAATAATTTCTTTTCATTATTTGGAATTTTTGAGGATTTTGTGGCATTTTCTGATAAGTGTTTGCATTTGTCTGTGCATTTTTGTTCTTGTTTAAAGTAATGGAAAATACAAAAAGAAATATGTTGCATCTGCATCTTGGATCTAATTTTACATTTTAGGATTAATTGACAAATTAGTTGTTTTATAAAAATGGAAAAAATCAAAAAAAAGTAAGTAACTTATTTTTGCAATTTTAAATTTTAATTTCGATTTTTGGTATTTTTTTCCTTGAATTTAGTTTTTAATTAGTTGTGGTAATTGTTATCTAGATTTAATTAATGTAATAGGATAATTTGATTAGTGATTAATTTAGGTTTATTTTATTTTTAAATTTAAAAGAATTTTGGAAAATAAAAATAAAAAAAAAGGATTTTGGAAGAAATTGAATTTTTGGGCTAAAATCTAAAATTGTCCAAGCCCAAACAAATTTCCTTTTAGACCCGTCCAAATCACCCCTTATCCGGCCTAAAACCCGCGTCCAACACGGTCCAATTTCCCCTCCTCCTCAAACGATACCGTCCATGATCGAATCAATCAGAACCGTCGAGGTTAATCTAATCCAACGGTGTGGAAGCGAGGTGGATTTATTATTTAACTGTCCGAACCCTCAGCCCCCCTCCCCTCTCATCCTCTTTCAACCTTCTCACTCTGAAACCCTAGCTATCCACCCCCAAATCCTCCATCGTCGGTGGCGGCGCCACCGCAAACCACCACCAAACTTACACCAAATACCCTCCTCCATCTCCACATCCCAGATCCGCACCCATTTTACCTCAAATCGAACCCCAACCGTTCAAATTTAAAATCGATACCTCAAACCCTAGCCGCCGCCCTAGAATTCCCAACCCCCTGCCGGGCGGCGCCGACTCCTTTTCCCACCAAATCAACCCCAAATAATCACCATAACCTCCCCATCCCAAATATCCAACCCTTTACCCTTAAATCAACCCCAAACTCTTCGAATCTGGAGACCGAGTCTGACCCTTAGATGATGCAAAGTCATATTTTAGTCAAGTTTGGTAACATGCAAAATCATGGAGTGCAATTCTTTCAAACTTTGAGGTTTGGACTCAACGAAATTGATGTCGTTCAGTTGTTCTTGACAAAGAACAAAGGATCGGCATAAGTTTGGTTGAGTCCATTGTCCCCGTCCGATTTCGATGGTTCGATTTGGTAAGTTCCTACGCTCTCCTTGCATTTTTCTTTCTCTTTCATTATCCTCTCCCCCCCCCCCCCCCCTTTCTTTAATTTGGTTAAAATTCGTTTAGAATTTTTGAGTTCAAGTTGTGTTCCGTCCTATGTTTTGTTTTCCTTTTCTTCTTTCTCTCCCTCTTCTTTGGTAAGTTCTGGGTTTCTTTTGTTGGGAATTCTGGGTCAGTTGTTAATTTGGGAATCCCTGTCTGTTTCTAATTGGTTTCTGAAAAATCAAAAGACTAAGTAGGATCTTATTTGGGTCTGTAGACCCATACCAATTTGGTTGGGCCAATTTGGCCCACATTTGGACACGTTCTAGTTTTTGAAGGGTAATTAACCAGGGTTTGAGGGGTATTCCGGTCAATCAGCATAGGGCATCTTGCTGTAACAGAAATAGGAAGCTTCTTAGAAGTTGACCTTGGGACATATTTGATTTCTGGAAAATTAAGCTAGGGATACTTAAGCAAAAAAAAACAAAATTCAAAAGGGGGCAAAGTGCAAAGAATGACACCTTTCAACAGCCCTAATGCCTTGCCTATAAAGGCATCGTTACTTGATATTCAAGTCAGATTTTGAAGAGAAAAAATCCTAAAAAAGCTTAAACGGCTGAATTCTTTTAAAAGTTCCGAAATTCCTGCATTCCACCGTGGTGGAACTATCAAAATCCTGCCTGTTTGGATTTCTGATTCCTCTTTATTAGCTAAAGTACTTAAAGTTTTCCCTAGTTACACTTCTGGTTGAGAAATGGCTTGAGCTTTTCGTTTGAAGCTGGTTTTGCATTTGTTATTCCCCTACTGTTCCATCGTTTGTTCTTGAGTTGATTACACTGTTTCATTGACTGAATCTGGGCTCTTTTTCTGTTGTTGCTCCGCTGATTCTGCAATGCTCTTGTTTCCCTTTTTGGCAGGTACACATTCTTGAATCTTGTACAATGTGGTGCACAAGTTCAGGAATGAAATGGAAATGGAAATTTTGAAGCATATTATTAAGTTTCTTGTCTCTGAAATGTTAGTCCTATTTTCTTGGAATTCATCAGATGTTATAGATTATTTTTGACTTTCCCTTCGTCATGTTTACTCTTTGTTTTTTAGCCTTAAGTCTGTTTTGTAATATTGGGCGAACCATGGACTTTAGCCATTTAATAAATTTTAATTCGTGTTAAGGGGTCTTTAAGGCTATAGTTGCAGATGTTTCAGGTCAATTTGTTATGTATTTTAAACCCTGTTTAGTTTTGGCTGAGATCTGTGTTGCTTTCTAGTGTGAAATTATATTTAAACTTGTTGGAAATAACAAGTTTTTGGTCCTCTTGTATAGAATAGGTTCTATTAGTATGAGATTTATTTGAGGTTTAAATTTTCATGTCTTTATTTTGAGTTAATTTGAGGCTTTGAAAGTTGAAGTTGCCTACTGCATAGTTATTAAAATTGGATCTTCAATTGCTCTCCAAATGCATGTCATATAAATTGGAAGCTTAGCTAGTAATTAAAACTCAGAATTGAATGCCAGTGTAATTTCATATTTTCATATGGTTTTTTTGTTTGATTGGTATTTAATCGATTTTTGCATAATTTTGGTTCTGAAATTGGGCTTAAAGGTGGCCCAGTTTTGGCGTTCAAAAAAAATCAGAACCTATTTGCATACAATCTGCTCTTGGACGTCCTTTTCACCAAAGGTTGGGCTCATCTTGGGTTCAAGCTTGAAGGCCTTTGCAATCAGACTGCTTACCTCTTGGCTACTTGAGCCCATGACATTTTGTCAAATTCAGCTCTTCAGTTAATTGTCATGTGCGTTTGAGTGGTTAGTTAAAATCCCTTTAAGTTTTCTCTTAATTAACTAATCTTCTTAAAATGAATTGAGGTGAGCCTTATCATATAACACAAATAGCTTATGGTCTTCCGAAACATAGTTTGAGCTTCCCTCTAAAATTGGAATTGAGGTGTGTCATGCCGAATAAAATCTTAAAATGCACGAACCTCATTTAGTTGATCTTGAATATTTGAATCCTTAGAAATCGAGGCATGCCATTTAGCGAATTTTCCATGGCCCTCGCAAAGTCGCAAATGTGTAGTTGCTTTAGGCGCGTTATTTTAATAATTTATCTTCCTAAACTCAGGTGTACATTTATGTGATCCAAATCCAAATCTCAACAACGTTAGATAAAATATGTCGAGAGTCGCGTGTGCATTTATGTGACGTGATTCGAGACGTATTTTAAACGACGTTGCAATTTTCCTTAAAAATAATTAAAGCGGTTAATAAGTTAAAATATACCATAGTCTAAAACATGTATTAAAATCAGATAATAGGCCAATTATAACAGTTGAGCGACCATGTTAGAACCACGAAACTCGGGAATGCCTAACACCTTCTCTCGGGTTAATAGAATTCCTTGCCCGAATTTCTTTGTTCGAGGACTGTTAAACAGAGTCAATCTTTTCCTCGATTCGGGATTAGAACCAGTGACTTGGGACACCGTAAATCTCCCAAGTGGCGACTCTGAATCTTTTAATAATAAATCATGTTTCGATTGTCCTTTAATTGGAAAAACTCCCTTATACACCCTTTTATCGGGGTGTAGGAAAAAGGAGGTGTGACAGATGTGACGAGCAATGAAATTGCCTCCGTAATTCATTTGTTTCATTCAGTACTCGATCCAGACAAAAATGAGGTAAATTTCAATAACTTAACCTGGGATTAGAGGAACGAGATTGTTGCTTTTTTGCAGTATGGTATCATCCCTGAAGACAAGAAAAAAGCTCACGTGCATCGAAAAAAGGCTGCTCGATATTGTTTAAAGCAAGACAATCTTTATCAAAAAATGTTCGGTGGACCCTTAGCAAGATGCCTCGAGCCTTCTCAAACATAATATGTAATGAGAGAGATACACAAGGGGCATTGTGGAAATCACGCAGGAGGAAGATTACTAGTAAAAGCCATGATTAGAGCAGGCTATTATTGGCACAAAATGGAAGAGGAAGCGGAAAATTTTGTGGCTAAATGTGATAAATGCCAAAGATACGATAATAACATGCATAGACCTGCAGAGTTGTTACATCCGGTTGCTATACCGTGGCCTTTTATGAAATGGGGGATGGATATCGTGGGTCCTCTACCACAAACAAAAGGCAAGGTAAAACTTTCTTGTACTCACTAATTATTTTACTAAATGGGTAGAAGTAGGAGCATTTAAACAGGTACGAGAAAAAGAAGTCAGAGATTTCATTTGGCAAAATATCATATGTCGATTCGGTGTACCAAAGGAAATCGTGTGTGATAATGGCCCGCAATTTATAGGCGCACAAATCACGGAATTTTTTCAAAGTTGGCAGATTAAAAGGAATACTTCAACACCTTATAATCCGGTGGGTAACGGACAAGCTGAATCGTCAAAAAAAGTCATTATCAACAATTTCAAGAAACGATTGGAAGAATCCAAAGGTAATTGGCTAGAATTGCAACCTGGTATTTTATGGGCATACCGCACCATAGAAAAAACAAGTACGGGTGAAACACCATTCTGATTGGTGTACGGAGCTGAAGCCTTAATTCCAGTTGAGATAGGGGAGCCAAGCACAAGGTACACGCAAGCGTCAGAGGAATCTAATGAAGAAGAAATGTGCATAAACCTTGATCTACTTGAAGGAAAAAAGGAAGTTGCATTAATAAGAATGGCAGCACAAAAACAAGTCATGGAACGATATTACAATCGGAAGGCACGTCTAAGATACTTCAAAATTGGGGACTTCGTACTCAAGAAAGTTTTTCAATCCACAAAGGCGGCTAATGCGGGAAAATTAAGTCCAACTTGGGAAGGACCTTGCAAGATTCATGGTATCGCGGGGAAAGGAGCATACGAGATGGAAACAATGGATGGCAAGATATTACCTTCACATTGGAATGTTGTTCACCTAAAGAGATACTATTTCTAAGCAATACCTATGGTCAGGTATCCTCGTTTTAAAATTTTATTTTTGAAATGTTAAAATTTTACTAACGATTTTAGATGATATGCAAAAAGCTAACCCGTACTAAATGATGAATCACGACCTGCAAGGCATTTGGAATAGATTAAAATTCCCGGTCTAGGGTTAAAACTATTCTGATAGAAATTGAGATAGGTTAAGCCGTCTTCATCTAAAATCGTACCTCCGAGTCCCGTATGTTTTATTCCTTTACAGGAAAAGGACCAAATAAGAGGAGTAATCAAGTGCTCGAGACTTCATACTTCAAAGCTCAAACACTCGGGGGACTATGTAATATACATAGACATATGTATAAAGAAGGCAAAAAAGATTGGGAAATAATCAAAGTTCAAGCCTAAAAAGTTTACTCATTGGATGAATCAAGTGCAGAGCAAAGTTACGAGCTAAGGCCAAAGAAAAACCTTATCATAGTTAGGTTAAAGGCAATGTACTGAAACGGATTATAAATAAAAACCTTGTATTTTATTTTCTTTTTTGAAATTTGTTATAAGGAAAATAGTTATGAAGAAGTTATAAAAGTTATTTAAATACATGTAAGGTGTTATTTAAAACTTGACAAAGTTCAAATAAAAACTTGTCAAAGTTATTTCAAGAAACATGTGTATTCCTATTTCTTTTGTCGTACATTAACACCATTATGAAGTTTAGACGTCTTCTTCATTAAGTGTCGAATATAAAAGGGCCCTCTTTTATAAATTTCATGATTGATTTAAACATTCATGGAGTTAAAAAAGCATTTTACAAAATAAAAGTGCAAAATATTGAATAAGTCCTTAAAATATAAAGTTAAGAATGAGCAAAACAGAAGTTCAAAAATAACTACAAAAACTTCTTAATATTAAAAAGTTTAGACTAAGTACGAACTTAGTCATAAACTAAGAGTTACTTATACAAAACGCCCCGGAAAAGATCTGGGGACTTGGTGTTTTTAACAAAATCTCAAATAGGAAAGGGTTGTAACCACATTCCACCAAAGAAAAAAAGAGGAGTCACATACCATTAACTTGTCACCGAGGAGTTGAAGAAGGAACTAAAGCAGGGTCATCAGCAGCAGCAGGCCCAACTTGACTTGAAGGAGTTGGAACATTCACCGTACCCATATCATCTTCAACATTGTCAGAAGATTCAGCCCCGGGAGAAGGAAAGTCTTGGCTCTGTTGAGTCTTTTCAATAGTTTCTCTTATTTTGGCTAACTCAGCTTCCAAGTTAAAATTCTCCTGGTTAACTTCCACAAGGGTATCATGGCGAGTATTTAAAAATGCCCAACTCACTTCAATTGCGGTTTAGTCTTCAAAAATCTCGTAATCTCTCTCCCAATCAGCAATTTCATTTTTAAGCTTTTCATTCTCAACCAAGGCAGAATCATAAGAAGTTTGAAGGGAAGCATGTGAACTTTCTAAGGAACGAACCTTATCAGAAGATTCCCGGAGATCTTCTTGAGTCTGAGTCAGAGTTTGCACAAGTTCACCGGCATACGCTTCTTTCTCACTTAACAGAGCCTTCAACTCTCTGATTTCTTCACTAGCCTTGGAGAGTTTCTCGGAAAAAGAAGTTTCGAGAAGATTCTTGTCCTTACCAGCATGATTTGAGAAAGCTCTTTCAACCGCCAATTCCGTAGTTAAAACCCTCAATTGTTGCTCTAAGGTGCACTTGTTCTCTTCTAACACTTCTATGTCAATTTGAAGGCTTTCATATTGTTCTCTCCAGTTATCTACTTCAACTTCATACTCATACATTAGTTGCTCCATGTGGGAAACCATCTTCGTCATTTCTGTACCAACGAGGTTGATCTAAAAAAAAGAGAGGAAAAGGTAAGAACCTTAATAAAAAGGAGTAGCAAATCATTAAAAAGGAATACCTTTAGTGATGATTGTATTATGTCATTCATCCAAGTTAAAGAGTTGTGGCTCTCTCGATTGGACCAATTAGGGGCTTCAACCACACGTCAGCCCCACCTGATTTTCTCAAAAGATTACCATCGGCAGGAACCTCGATGATAACTTGTTTCATGGCTCCGCTTCCACTTGAGGAACCTGCCTTAGTTTGTTGAACAGTTGTAGGAGGAACTGTGGAAGGGGTCAAAACAGCCTGGGGGGAGCAGCAATGGCAACGGTCACGACTGGCAAAGAAGGTATCATAGGAGCACATATAGAAAAAGAAGCAAGGGGTGCTTCATCAGAAACTGGGCCTAAACTTTCATAACCAAACCCGCGGGCAAAAAGATATTTAGTAGAATCATGAGTATCAGCGGGAGTTTCATCGTCAGAAATCACCAACAAGGCTTCAACAGGCTCGGTAAGAGGAATAGAATGAGGGGGAGATGCTTCATCATCTGAAATAATTCGTCTCCTAGCCCGTGGCCTTTTTATCAAAGAACCCCCGTCTTGCTCTTCTTCTTCTTCTTCAGAGTCCTGATCAATAGTAGCTTTCCTTTTCGATGAAGAACCCAAAATTATCTCTTGGGCCCTTTCCAAAAAAATTCTGGAAGCTACGACGGCCTCAACACTTACGCCTCGAATGGGAAATCCTGACGAAAAGAAGGATCAAAATAATTTCTGGAAGAAGAAATAAGTAAAATTATAAAATAATCTTACCGTGAGTTTTCACTTTCCAACCAAATCAATGGGAGTGGTTTTTCCAAGACCTACCGTCCATTGGAGAAACATTAAATAGCTTTCTTACCCAACCATGGAAGTTTAGAATTTCATCAACAACTCCCATTGTTGCTGAAAAAGAAAAGGAAAATTAAAATGGTGATCATCAAGATTGAGAAAAAGGTACGAGAAAGTTATTAAAAAGAAAACTCACGTACAAAATTTCACTTCTCAGGAAAGGGAACATTTTCATCACCCACTAAACTAACAATGGGGGTAGCAACAAACCTGGTGTACCAGCCACGGTCTTTGTCATCTTCTGGACTGACCAGAACTCTCTTTCTTCTTGCCACTAGAGTGAAAACTCCTTAGCGAAAGAGTTTGAGAGAATAGAGATGGATTAAATGAAAAAATGTAAAAGGTATACCAGCCATATTGGTCAAATGCCTCAAGTAAGCAACGACACTCCACACAATAGGGCCAATTTGTCCTAAACAGACGTCGAAAAAGCAACAGAATTCAAGGATAACAGGGTCAATAGCAGGTTTGAAACCCAACGTGAAAGGATATGTATAAACAAAAGAAAACCCAGTTAAATAAGAGGTGATTCTTTGGTTCGCATTGGGGATTATAATGGGGAAGTCATGGCTCCAATGGCAATCTATACGAACTACTGAAATCATACCTTCAGTAATTTGACTCGGGTAGATATCAGCACGATCTAATGAAGACAGTTGACTTCTAATGGATTCTCTATCATTGTAGAAAGATAGTTCCGCAGGAACAATTTCATCCACTAAAAGTTCACGAAGAGGTTCAGTGGGTTCTTTAGTCCTAGATGAAGATCTTTGAGAAAGTGAAACTCTAGTTCTAGAAGGAGGAGTAGAACTCGATAAAGGAATAGAGGGGCCTCGTGATGAAGAAGGCCCTAAACTTCGAAGCCTTCCTTCTCTTCTACTTCTAATAGGAGCAAGAGAAAGGTTGTCAACAATGGGGATTCTCCGAGGGTTAGGGTTGGAAGAAGACATAGTAGTACGAGGATGAAGAAAATTAGAATTGAATAATCTAAACTTTTGTGAAAAGGACAAAGGTAAAAATTTATATTTATAGTCAGAAGTAACCATCAAAGGAAAAGGTGCAATGATGGAAACGTCATAATGAGAATTGACGCTTCGTAATTGGTGAAGTCGTAAAAAAGCCTTAAAAGACGCTGAAAGGTTGCAGAGCCAACCAGGAGATGCCACGTGTCATGGACATTAAATGGAAGAGACAGTTGAAGCATCAGGTCTAGGAAAAAATTAATGGCGGCAAATATTCCAGCTTTAATGAGGTCCACTTCCCAAATATTCTATTGATGAATAAATGGCAAGTGGGGGGACTAACTGTATTGGAAAAAATTAAGTTTATATATAGAATTCATTACAAGATGACACGTCATGATGCGTGGACCAGTTAAAGAAGGATATGTGATGAAGAATAATCAAAGAAGCACGAGCTTCAACAGGCACGGGCAGATGTTCAGGGAAAACGCAAAGAGGATAGGTGCTCGAACCTCTTTATGATGGAAGGAAATGAATCTGATAGTAAATAAGGTATAGATACGTACTATTGGGCATTAAATACGGAAAACGTTAAGGAATCTGTATTGCATCAAATATGATTGTTGATTGTAACGTTACATTAAAAGTCATTAAATGTCATTAATTGACAATAATGGCTCAATTATGGTAGAAACAAAATGTATTACCTAGAAATAGCTATAAAAGGAGAAGACTGATCATTTGTAAGGACACGAAATATCATCGGAATATACTGATTTACTTTGCTTTCTTCTGTTCATATTATTATTATTAAAGCCAATTTCTTTTATTCAATCTATATTTGATTATCAGTAACTCGAGTTCTTCTAAAATAAAGCTTTAACCGAAATTTCTATTTTTGGTTAAACACCTTTCACATAGGATTTGCTCAATATTTTTAGCAATATTGAAAATAACTTCGATAAAAGCATAAACTCTCATACTTCATTATTATTCAGGTTTTATGCAACTATAACATTTGCAAATAAACTGCATAACAAAATACATCTGAAATATCAAGATTTCGTTACAATACAATAATTATACCATATATTATATCTGAAATAAACTTATATGATAACACATATGAAAGTACTCATGATAAAATACCATTATTATACAAGTATTATTCCATATATCATACTTAAATTATTCCATGAATCATCAAATGCTACTATGATACTAGAATTAAACTGTTTAACCAAAAATCTGAGTATTTGGTCAAAGCTAGAAATAAAGAGAAATTGGGTTACTGATAATCAGGAGACGAAAATAATAGAAGACTTCTGAGAATAAGTAGTTTTGTATTTCAGTGTAATCTCAATAATATTTCATGTGTCTACAGATGTTGAGTCATTCTCCTTTTATAGTTGATTCTAGGAAAAGATGTAATGCATTTGTCTTAATGAGGCAATTATGAGCAATAAATGACATTAAAAGAAACGTTACACAATCATTTCTATTTAATTCAAATTTTCTAACGTATTTGATATTTAATGCTGTATTTAGACTCTTTTACATCATCAGATTCGTATCTTCAACTTCTTCTGATCTTCGGTCTTTAAATGACTCGAATAGGTACGAGACTCGTACCTATTTGAGTAACGGTCCACACCTATGTTGTTTTCTTCTCCCCATATCTGTTGTCTCCCGTGCCTCTTGGCTATTTATTGCGTTTTGACCTTTTGACCAGTCCACGTGTCATGACATGTCATCTTCAATACAGATAGTCCCCCCACTTTCCATTTATTTATCAATTAAATATTTGGGAAGTGGATCTTCACGAAAAAGAAATTTTCGCTGTAATCAATGCTATGTCAGTACTGATGCTTTAGTTGTCTTTTCTATTTAATGCTCTGCACACGTGTCACCTTATGATTGGCTCTGTAATTTTACAGCCTTTTTCAAGGCTTCTTTATCCCCTTTATTTATAAAGTGATAGTTGCCTTTATTATAGGCTTTCCATCATTATACTTCTTTGTTTGACGATTGCTATTATATACATATTTAACCTTTTTTCCTTTAGTTCATCCTTTATCTGCAATGGCATCTCTGAATCCTAACCCTAAGAGAATCCCAATTCTTGATAGCTTCCCCAACGCCCCTGTAAGACATAGAAGGGGTAGAGGTGGCAGGCTTCGTAGCCTAGGATCCGTTCGTGGTGGTTCCTCTGGTTCCATCACTTCTTCTTCTAGTTTTGGCACTATTTCTAGAGGTTCTATCACTAAGAAATCCTCTTCTAAAGGTAAAGAACTTTCTGAGCCTCTTCAAGAGCCTTTAGTTGAGGAAATAGTACCCAATGACTTATCCTTTGAGAATGATAGAAAATCTCTTCGTGAACAAGTTGTTAATTTAGAGAAAGCTGACACTTTTCCTTCTCTAATCACTGAACCTTTGATTTCTATTGTTCGAAAAGATTGCAACTGGAGAAGTGATCTTTGTATAGTGATCCCTAATCCAAACCAAAGAATATCTTCTTTTAGGATTGGATTTTCTTTTGTATATAGTTACCCCTTCACTTTGGGATTTATTTCTGCTATTGACCTAGTTATACTTGATTTCTGTTGCTTTTTCAAAATTTGTTTGGGACAAATTGGCCCCTTGTATGGAGAGCAGTGGCTTGTTTGAGGTATTTATCTGTAAAAGCCAATGTTAGCTTTACCTTTGCCCACCTTATTCATCTTTACCACCCCAAATTATTCCACCATGGGGTTTTTACTTTAACTTCAAGAAGTAAAAGGATCTTGGTAAGCCCTGAAGATGACAAGGATCGTGAGTGGTACACTCGTTATGTTGCTGTACGCACAGTTGATTTGGTGGGTGAAACAAATATCCCCTTCCCTGAGAAGTGGAACTTTGCACGTAAGTTTTTTTTTACTTACCGTACCTATCTTTAAGAATTTCAATTTCTTTTCTAATTTCATCTCTTTTTGCTTTTCTGTAGCAACTATGGGAGATGTGGAACCAGATCCTAATTTTTGTGGTTGGGTAGATTCAATCTTGAAAGTCGTGCCTATGGAGGCAAGAACTTGGAAATCCATTTCCAATTTACATGGTTGGAAAGTGAAAACACACGGTATGCATCTCTTTATGCTTTTTCGTATGTTAAGTCCTTTCTTGTTTCTAACTTTTTTCATCCTTCTTTTTGTCAGGATTTGCTATTCGAGGAATGACAGCTGAAGTAGCTATTGCCCTTCGAGCCTCTTCTGGTACTTCACTCTCTTTGGAGAGAACTCAAGCTACGCTATCAAAAATGAAAGTTGTAGAAGAGGATTCTGAGAATGATGAAGATGAAGACACCTCTTTAATAGCTAGACCAAGAGTTAGGAGACACATCGTTTCCGAGGATGAAGCTGAAGTTACCCCTGTCTGTGCCTCTCTTACCGAACCTGTTCACATTCTTTCTGATGATGAAACCACTCCGAGGGACACCAATGAGTCTATTCAACGTCTTTTTGTTGGTGGTTTTGAAAGTGGAGAACTAGGTCCAGTTTTAGATGAAGTTCCTTATTCTTCCTCTGTTCCCATTCCTTCTATTCCTCCGTTGGTTTCAAGGGCTTCCTTGCCCATTCTATCTGTTCCTGCTCCCTTGCCTGTCTTTTCTCCCTTACCTGCTTCGAGTCCTTTGACTCCTGTTATTTTTACTTCTTCTACCGCTC
Source organism: Nicotiana tabacum (assembly GCF_000715075.1). Classification (NCBI taxonomy): domain Eukaryota; kingdom Viridiplantae; phylum Streptophyta; class Magnoliopsida; order Solanales; family Solanaceae; genus Nicotiana; species Nicotiana tabacum. The sequence continues at coordinate 108,182,944 of NC_134080.1, read as the reverse complement.
CTCCTTCTATAGCTCCCCCTCCCTCTGTTCAACATGCAGAGGAGGGTTCCAGTAGCAGAAGCTTGGCTATGAGGAGTTACACTTGAAGTTCCTGCTAATAACAGTCTTTTAAGGAAGTCTGGTGGAGCAGATGCCTGGCTTGGGCCTTTGATTGGAGATATTGAGAAGAAAAAGATGAGCAGTCACAGTTGCTTAACTCTGATGAATGACATAGTTCATTCTACTTTGAAGGTATTTTTTCTTTACTTACTAACAAGTTTTTTTTATCTCTAAATTCTTATTTCTATGAGTTGTCACTGTAGGCTAACCTCATTGGTACAGAATTGATGGGAAGAATTTCCCTTCTGGAAAAGAAAACTCGTGAGTCTGAAAAGTTTATCCACGAGGCTGAGGAAATAGCCAAGGGAGCCCAGCTAGAAGCAGCTAATTGGAAAGAGCAGTTTGAGAATGCTCAGGGAATTATAGAAGAATTGCAAGAAAGTAGAAATCACCTGGAGCAGCAAAAGCGAGGTCTGACTTCTGAGTTAGCAGTTGCCAAAGCTTCTTCAAGTCAATTTGAAAAAGACAAGGAGCGCCTTGAATGTTGCTTTTCAGAACAGTTATCAAAGTCAAGTGAAGAAATCAGAGAACTTAAGGCACTCTTGGACAAGAAAAAAGAATATGCAGGAGAATTAGTGCAGAACTTGACTCAAGTTCAAGCTGATTTAAAGATCTCCTCTGACAAAGTACGTGCCTTAGAGAGTTCCCATGCCTCCCTTGAAGCTTCCCTTGATTCTCATTTAGCTGAACATCAAGTGTTAAAGAATGATCTTGCTATGTGGGAAAGAGAGTATGAACTTCTTGAGGAGAAGTTTGATTTAGAGGTTAGTTGGGCTTTCTTAAACTCTCGTCGTGATGCTTTAATGGAGGCTAGTCAAGAAAACTTTGACTTAAACTCAGAGTTGGCCAAAGTTTTAGAAACCATTGAAAGAACCCAACAATCATTTGACTTTCCTTCTCCGGCAATTGAAGCTCCCATGGCTAAGGAACCTGTAAATGACGAAGCCGTTTTTGTGGCAGTTGAAGTTGAAGATGTTGCAATTCCAGCTCCCGAGGGTGAAATTTCTACGACTCAGTCTATGGAAGCTGAAACTTCAGTGACTCTTGCTCCCCTCGTTGAACCTAACACTTCAAGCTCAGCTGAAACCGCTCCTGTTGCTGCTTCTTTAGAAGTTGCCACCGTGCTTGTGGCTGTTTCTGGAAGTGAAATTAATATTGCAACTTCTGATGTGCTAACCCCTTCAGTGACCAGTTAAATTTCCAGACTTTGTTTTTACTTTCTTTGTTGTATGATGGTTTTATCCCTTAGTTATTTTTAAGGGATTTTTTGGTGAAAGTCCCCAGTTATCATAATGGGGCACTTGTACAAAATTTTTGTTGACTAAGTTTCTACTTAGTCTTTTTAATTATATCAAGAAGTTTGTTAGTACTTCAATGTGTTCTATTCTTGCCTTTTCCTTATCTATTTAGGATTTATAGGATAGTTTAGCATTTTTATCCTTTGAAAATGCTTTATGATTCTTCTCATGACTTATTAACATGAGGTTTATAAAAGAGGGCCCTTTTATATATCGACACTTAATGAAGAAGACGTCTCAACTTCATAATGGTGTTATAATACGATGAAAGAAATAGGAACACACATGTTTTGTTTGAAACAACTTTGGCAAATTTTTATTCATGAACTTGGACAAGCTTTTGAATATTACATGTATTGAGATACATCTATAACTTTCTCGTAACTGTTTTTCTTGTAACAGATTTTTATAAAATAAATACTATTCAACAAGGTTTTTCCTTATAACCTGTTTCAATACATAGTCATGACCCTATCTTAATGTATTAGGAAGGGTTTGAGAGGTGACTCCGTTGTTCTCGTGGGAAAGAACACTATGATGAATGTTTTGCATCTTCCTTTGTTTTGATAGGAAAGAACACAATGATGAATGCTGAGGTTCCGTAACTTCTGCTCGACACTTGTTTCGATTTACGTCTCCGTCTTACCGCACGTATTTGTGTACAATATGCAGTCCCCCAAGTGTGTGAGCGCTGAAGTATAAAGCCTCAAGCACTTGTTTGTTTCTCACAATTTGGTCCTTTTTTTCTGAAAATAGAAAAACATACGGGACTCGGAGGTGTGATTAAAGATGAAGACTACCTAACCCGTGTGTATTTCCATCAGATTAATTTTTAACCCTGGGTTGGGAATTTTAGAATATTCCATTTTGCCGTGCAGGTCGTGACTCATCATTTGGAACGAGTTAGAGTTTTTGCCTAGCATCTAAAATCGATAGTAAAATTTTAACAATTCAAAGAAAAATTCTAATATAGCGATACCTGATCGTAGGTACTTTCTCAGAAATAATATCTCTTTAGGTGGAAAGCATTCCAATGCGGGGGTAGAACCTTGCCTTCCATTGTCTCCAACTCGTATGCTCCTTTTCCCACAATGTCACGAACTCTGTAGGGTCCTTCCCATGTTGGACTTAGCTTTCCTGAATTAGCAGCTTTTGTAGATTGGAACACCTTTTTAAGCACGAAGTCCCCAATTCTAAAGAATCTGAGGCGTGCTTTCCTGTTATAATACCGTTCAATTACTTGATTTTGTGCTGCCATCCTTATTAATGCAGCTTCTCTTTTTCCTTCGAGAAAATCAAGGTTCACCCGCATCTCTTCATCATTTGATTCCTCCATTGCTTGAACGTACCGTGTGCTCGGTTCTCCTATTTCAACTGGAATTAAGGCCTCCGTACCATAAACCATTGAAAATGCTATTTCTCCCGTGCTTGTTTTTGTCGTTGTACGATAAGCCCATAATACTCCAGGTAATACCTCAGGCCAATTACCTTTTGAATCCTATAACCTTTTCTTTAAGTTGTTGATAATGACCTTGTTTGTGGATTCCACTTGTCCATTACCCACTGGATGGTATGGTGTAGATGTTATCCTTTTAATTTGCCAACTTTGAAAAAATTCTGTGATTTGAGCTCCTATGAATTGCGGACCGTTGTCACACACGATTTCCTTTGGTGCTCCAAAACGGCATATTATATTTCTCCAAATGAAGTCTTTAACTTCCTTCTCTCGTACCTGTTTAAATGCCCCTGCTTCTACCCATTTAGTGAAATAATCTGTAAGTACAAGTAGAAATTTCACCTGACCTTTTGCTTGTGGCAATGGACCTACAATATCCATTCCCCATTTCATAAAGGGCCACGGGGCTATAACAGGATGCAATAACTCAGCTGGTCTATGCATATTATTGTCGTATCTTTGACATTTATCACACTTGGACACGAAACCGTTTGCTTCTTCTTCCATTTTAGGCCAATAATACCCTGCTCGAATCAGTGTTTTTACCAGCGACCTTCCTCCTGCGTGATTTCCACAATGTCCTTCATGTACTTCCCTCATCACATATTCTATTTGGGAAGGTCCGAGACACCTTGCTAATGGCCCACCGAACATCTTTCGATATAGATTTCCTTGATGTAAATAGTAACGAGCAGTTTTTTTGCAAAGTGCATAAGCTTTTCTTTTGTCAGCAGGCACGGTTCCGCGCTGTAAAAAAGCAATAATTTCGTTTCTCCAATCCCATGATAAATGATTAAAATTTACCTCGTTCTTATCAGGTTCGAGAACGGAATGAAATAAATGTACGACTGAATCATTTGTGTCGTTTGCTACGTCTGCTGCAGATGCGAGATTAGCTAAAGCATCCACCTCCACATTCTCATCTCTTGGGATCTGCATTACCTTCTAAGTTTGGAATTGTTTTATTAGTTCCCGTACCTTTTCGAGATATTCTTGCATTCGTGTCTCCCTGGTTGTATAAGTCCCCAGCATTTGATTGACCACGAGTTGAGAATCACTCTTGATTATAATCTGTGTTATGCCGAGTTCTCGTGCCAATTCTAGACCTGCAATTACAGCCTCATACTCTGCTTCATTGTTAGTTATAGAATGACATTTTATAGCCTGTCTAATAGTCTCACCCGTAGGTGGTATGAGAACTATCCCTAGGCCTGCTCCTTTTACATTAGACGAACCATCAGTGAATAAAATCCAAGTCCCCGGGTTTGCACCATTAAAAACTTGTAATTCTTTTTCTGCTTCTAAATGCATCCCCTGGCTAAAATTAGATACGAAATCGGCTAATACTTGAGATTTTATAGCAGTCCTAGGTTGATAAATGATTTCGTATTCACTTAATTCTATAGCCCATTTTGCTAACATCCCTGACAATTCATGTTTATGCAAAATATTTCGTAATGAAAAAGCAGTAACTACAACAATGGGATGACATTGAAAATAAGGTCTTAATTTTCTAGATGCCAAGATCAAAGCTAATGCTAATTTTTCTAGTTGTGGATATCGTGTTTCAGCATCTAGTAAAGACTCGTTTACATAATAGATAGGAGATTGTTTACCTTGGTCCTCACGAACTAAAACAGCACTTACCGCAACTTCTGACACGGCCAAATAGATGAGTAGCTTTTCTCCTTCCTTTGGTTTCGCCAATAGTGGTGGATTTGACAAGTAAGCTTTTAAATTTCTAAGGGCTTTTTGGCAATCTCCGTTCCATTCAAAATGATCTTACTTTTTGAGTGCGGAGAAAAATTTAAAATATTTTTCTGAAGATTTGGGAATAAATTTCCCCAAGGCTGCAATTCTTCCCGTTAGCCTTTGGACTTCTTTTTTACTCGTAAGGATATCAGGGATCTCCTCTATTGCTTTGATCTGAGAAGGATTTACCTCAATACCACGGTTAGAAACGAGAAAACCCAAAAATTTGCCTGAGGCAACCCCAAATGCACATTTTTCTGGATTGAGTTTCATATTAAATTTTCGTAAAATTTCAAATGTAACAGATAAATGAGAAATATGATCATGAGAATGTTGGGTTTTGACGAGCATATCGTCTATATATACCTCCATGGTTTTTCCTAAATGTTCTTGGAACATTTTGGTGACCAACCTTTGATAGGTTGCTCTAGCATTTTTGAGACCAAAGGGCATTACTTTATAACAGTAAGTCCCCCTGTCTGTGATGAAAGAAGTTTTTTCTTCATCACTGGGGTCTATTTTAATTTGGTTGTACCCCGAATATGCATCTAAAAAACTCAAAAGTTCATGTCCTGCAGTTGCATCAATTAACTGATCTATATGCGGTAAAGGGAAAGAATCTTTTAGGCAAGCTTTGTTAAGATCTGTATAATCCACGCAAACCCGCCACTTACCGTTTTTCTTAGGTACAACAACTGTGTTTGCTAACCAAAGAGGATACTTTACCTCGCGGATTGACCCAATTTTCAATAGCTTTTGGACCTCATCTTGAATCACCTGATTTTTGAAAGCTCCTTGCTTTCTTTTCTTTTGCTTTACTGGTGTAAAGGATGGGTCTTCATTTAGTTTGTGAGTCATCACATCCGGTGGTATCCCTGTCATATCAGCATGGGACCAAGCAAAACAGTCCACGTTAGCTTTTAAAAATTCAATCAACATACCTCACATGTCTGAGCTTAAATTGGCTCCAACATAAACCTTCCATTCAGGCCATTGCTCAAATAATATCACAGCCTCGATCTCTTCAATTGTTGTTTTGATATTTTCATTCTCTTCAGGTTCTTGAATTGTATCAGGTCTCGAGTCTAAATCTATCTTTTCTTGTTCAGTTGAGGTTTAATCCTTGATACCTTCAACTGTTTCCTGTAATTGCTATTTTTCTTTATTTACGGTGCTCGTATCTGTTACAGTGTTGATACTCCTGGTTGTCTGCCGATCCACACGAATTTGGCACATTCCCCACGGTGATGGGAATTTAATAACTTGATGTAGAGTTGATGGGACAGCATCCATATCATGGATCCAAGGTCTCCCCATGATCGAATATTGTCACTTAAATTGGAAAAACTCCACCCGCGCATCTTAACCCTTCGGGGCCGGGCGCGCAAAAAGGAGGTGTGACAACACTTGAATTGTCGAACCCGGACAAGCTATGCGCCTTAGGTATCATTTTGTCTTCAGCTTGCATTTCACGTAATACCCTTAATAGTATAATATTTACGGAACTTCCTGGATCAATCAAAACTCGTTTTACATTAGTATCATGTACAAGTAAAGATATTACCAGTGCGTCGTTATGTGGGGTCATTACTCCTTCGGTATCTGCATCATCGAAAGAAATACTTTCGTTTTCTAAAACCTGTCGTACCCGTTTCCCATGTGTTATCGTTACTTTAGAAACCTTGTTGGAGGTCGTATATGTTACACCGTGAATATCCTCTCCCCCACTTATAACATTCACGGTTCTCTTGGGTGAAGGGGGCTTTGGTGGCTCTCGCCTATTTTTCATATAGGCTTGCTTACCTTTCTCACTAAATAACTCAGTGAGATACCCCTGTTTCAATAGATGATCCACTTCACTTTGTAAGAATCTACACTCTGAAGTTTTATGCCCGTGATCATTGTGAAATTCGCACCAATGGTCTGGATTGCGTCTATTTGGATTTTACCGCATCTCTTTTGGGCATCGTACCTTATCTCCCATGCTCCTCAAAACAGCTACGAGCTCAGAGGTAGTGACATTAAAGTTATATCCACCGAAACTTGCCTTTAAACTTCTGTCATCATCTCGTGACTCTTGTCTGTTTCGGTCATTTCTGAACCTTGATGAAGAACCAGATTCCCTGTTCCTCGATTTTTGATCATATCGTTGACTATCCTGCTTTGACCGTGAGTCTTTCCCTGCAGGCCCCATATATGGATCGTACCTGTTTGTACCTGATCTTTTTTCTATTTCTGATCTCCTGGATTTGCTCCTTTCTTCATGATGAAACTGAGGTACGGTATCTTCCTCAATTCGCAACTTCGTACTATACCTGTTATAAACGTCATTCCACGTGGTTGCAGGGAACTATCGAAGGCTTTCTTTAAGTCTTCTCGTGGCTTCTGAACTTTTGTCATTTAAGTTGCTTGCAAAAGCTATTGCAGACCAGTTATCAGGTACATGAGGCAAAGTCATCCTCTCACGTTGGAATCTATCAACAAAATCTCTAAGCAACTCCGAGTCCCCTTGTTTAATTTTGAAAATGTCTTCCATTCTTTTTTCAACCTTTTGAGCTCCTGAGTGTGCTTTAATAAGAGAATCTGCAAGCTCATCAAAAGAGTTTATAGAATTTTCAGGTAAAAGAGAATACTAGGTTAATGCACCCTTGGTGAGTGTTTCTCCAAATTTCTTGACTAACACTGATTCGATTTCTTGCTTGGTCAAGTCGTTGCCTTTTACACCTGTAGTAAATGCAGTTACGTGATCACGTGGGTCTGTTGTGCCATCATATTTTGAGATGTCAGGCATTTTGAACTTTTTAGGGATTGGAAGGGGAGCAGCACTTGGTTTCCAAGGTTTTTGTGAGTATTTATCCACATCCACTCCTTTGATTACAGGGGGAACTCCAGGGATTTGCTCGATGCGCTCATTCTGTTCCTTAAGCTGTTTCTGCAAAGTAGTATTAAATTTTGCAAATGAGAATTATTTGAATTACCTGGTTCTCCTTCCTGTGGTTCACAGGGGGTTCTTCCATTTCCCGAATTAACAAGTCCAGAACGAGGATTCTCCAATGTATTATTATTAGGTGTAGGTGTGGGTGGTGCAACAAGTAATCGACTAACTAGAGCCTGAAGAGCTTTGCTAGCCCGTGCATCAATTACTTTTTGTAAAGCTTCATCTACCCCTTCAAAATGTTCAGATTGCTCTTGTTGATCAGCACGAGATTCAGAAGCAGGAGTGCCTTCACGAGATTGACGTGGTGAATTTTGAGGGGAGGGAACCACGTCAATGTTCTGTAAATCTCCTTGATTTTGATGGATTTGATTTTCATGGTTTCCCAAGGTATTTTCACTGTTATTGTTGTTGTTGTTATTGTTGTTTAACATGATGATAACAACGGATAGAATGTAGCTTAAAAGAAAAGATTATCAGATTCCCGGTAACGGAACCAGTTTGTTTAACCAAAAATCTGAGTCTTTGGTCAAAGCTAGAAATAAAGAGAAATTCGGGTTACTGATAATCAGGAGACGAAAATAATAGAAGACTTCTGAGAATAAGTAGTTTTGTATTTCAGTGTAATCTCAATAATATTTCGTGTGTCTACAGATGTTGTGTCCTTCTCCTTTTATAGTTGATTCTAGGAGAAGATGTAATGTCTTTGTCTTAATGAGGCAATTATGAGCAATAAATGACATTAAAAGAAACGTTACACAATCATTTCAATTTAATTCAAATTTTCTAACGTATTTGATATTTAATGTTGTATTTAGACTCTTCTACGTCATCAGATTCGTATCTTCAACTTCTTCTGATCTTCGGTCTTTAAATGACTCGAATAGGTACGAGACTCGTACCTATTTGAGTAACGGTCCACACCTATGTTGTTTTCTTCTCCCCATATTTGTTGTCTCCCGTGCCTCTTGGTTATTTATTGCGTTTTGACCTTTTGACCAGTCCACGTATCATGACACGTCATCTTCAATATTCAGACTCAGTTTTTTCCCAATACATAAACCATATATAATACCTGCAAATGACTTACTTAAAAAAAATACATCTGAAGCATCTGAATATAATTATTATACCAGTATCAAACTATATATAACAAATGACATACATAAAAATACATGAAATGTCAATATACCATTTTTTAACATTTTTTCTGTGTGTTCTAATTGCAGAATACAAGCAATATGTTGAATATAATGAATAGGGACATGGCAGCATTTCTATTTCAGTTACAAAAGTAAATATCTTAGAACGAATTCATATGATTCTCGGCTGAATTGCTTTGTTCTATTAGAATCTTTTATGATATGCTAATATTTCATTGCCAAAAATGTTAATTAATGAATCCTGCTAAGACTTTGTAAGGTTTTTGTAAATATTGCACTATTATTTTTTTTCCCGGGCAACTCAATTATTTTAATGATAAGAGGAACAAAAATAAAGATTTAATTGAGCCATGTCAAATTGAATATTATAATCAAAAAGGCTGTAGGAACGAAAAATAGTATTTGTTTTCTTTCGACGAAGTGATCTTAAGTACAAATATTTATAACCTATCACCATGTATTGAATTTTAAATAATGATCCAACATCCCTTTCGTAAGATGTCGTGACGACACCTAGTATTATGATTTGCATTTGGTAGTTCGTTAATTTCCTTTTGTTTGTACTGTTAATGCAGTTGTTAATAGTATGTTAGTTGGTTGTTATTAGTTAGTTAAAAGTGACACGTGGCAATGGCCTATTGGTAAGTTAAGAATTAGTTAGTGGAGTTAGTGGAGCAACTCTATATAGATCCTTATGTGTAGTCTTCTGCTGTATTTACAAATATACATTCATTCTTTTATCTAGAAACAAATATACATTCATTCTTTTATCCAGAAACAAATATACATTCATTCTTTTATCCAGAAATGTTCCCTTCTTCTTCGATATAGAAGGTTCCTCCATTAAAGAGATCATCAAGCTTGAAGCTCCAAGTGCAAATTTATACTGTTTTGACATGGTATCAGAGCATGAGCTACTGATAATCTATGAATGTTCATCAATGTAATCTACAACACTCTCGAGTATATCAATCTATCGATCATTCAAATCATTGAGTAGTTTTTTGAAAATTGAATCCTTCAATGGCAGAAGCAACAATTTCATACACTCATCCTCTATATCTTGGTCCATCCGACTCTCGTAGAATTGTTCTAATCCCTGTGAAGTTAATAAGATCAGAGAACTATGGCCTTTGGAGCAGGATGATGGAGATCGCATTATTGGGGAGGAGAAAACTGGGATTTGTGACCGGAACTTGTTCGAAGGAGTCAAGGTACAGACTCTGTATCTACTTATTTCACTAAGTTGAAAGGTTTTTGGAATGAGTATGATGCCATGGTACCTGCCTCTAATTCAAGAGAATATACTGAACACTTACAACAACAAAGGTTGCTACAATTATTAAGTGGCATAAATGATTCTTATGATCAAGCTAAGAGACAAATTTAGTTACAATCGAATGAGCCATCTCTTAATTAGGCATATGATATGGTAATTGAGGATGAGTCGCAACACTAATCTTCTGGCTTGAGTGAAAATATTGATCCAATAGCTATGCAAGTTGGCAAGGGTCAAAGTTACAGGGGAAAGAAGCTCTTTATGCAATGTGAGCACTGTGGGCTTAAATGTCACACAAGGGAAAACTGCTTTAAAATCATAGGATATCTTAAAGATTTTAAAGGAAAGAAGAAGTTTAATACTGGAAACTTTAGTGGACAGCCTTGTAGAGGTAATGGCAATTTTGGAGGACAATTTGGAAATGGCAACTTTGGAGGATAGTTTGGAAATCAACAATCTATCAATGTTGTGAAAAATGTATGTGGAAATGTTGTAAATACTGAAGTTCAATCCCAAGATTCTTGAACAAGTACTGACCTGCAGACCACTCTAGCTGGATAAGGACCATACTTCACTGAGGAACAATACAAACAAATTCTGTGACTATTGAGCAAAGACAACACTGATGCCCAAGCTAATATGGCATGTATTGCTACTTGCCTAATGACTACTAGCTTTACAAATGAATGGATTGTTGATTCAGGTGCTACACACCACATAGCAGCAATTGAAAATTTGTTGACAGATGAAGTCCATACTAGGAAAGCCTCTAAGGATAGTGTACATCTGCCTATTGGAGACAAGGTAACAGTCTCATGTGTTGGTGAATCTTTTTTGTTTGGAACTGGGTCTATTAGTAATTTATTATTCATACCTGAGTTCAAATTCAATTTGTTATCTGTATCAAAGCTAACCAGGCAACTCTCATGTTCAGTCAATTTCCTCCCTGACTTAGTCTTGTTTCAGGACCTTTAGGGTGGCAGGGTGAAGAGGATTGGTAAAAAGAATGTTGGACTATACATTTTGAGAGAAGCAATAAGAAAATAAGGGTTGAGAATCAGAAGTTAGCTGCTACAGTAATAGGAGAAGACTGTGGACTATGGCATATGAGGCTTGGACATCCCTCACCAACTGCTATGAAGAGTATGAACTTAGAAAATGCTGTAAATAATAAGGTGTTGAATAAGTGACTTGTTTGTCCATTAGTTAAGCAAGCTAGACTAGTATTTCCTATTAGCTATTCCAAAATTGAATTCTCTTTTGCTCTTGTTCATATGGATCTTTGGGTTCTTTATAAGGTTGCTACCTATGATAAGAAATACTATTTCTTGACAATTATAGATGACTTTAGTCATTACAGATGGATTCATCTATTGCAGATTAAATCATAAGTCATTGTTGCCATTAAGAACTTTCCTTTGATGACAAAAAATCAATTTGGGACTATGGTGAAGATAATAAGATCTAACAATGGAATGGAATTTTTTAATTCTCAGTGTAAATCACTCTTGTAAGATCTAGGTGTAATACATCAGAGTAGTTACATACACACTTCATAATAGAATGATGTTGCGGAGAGAAAGCATAAACATATATTAGAGGTAGCTAGAGCCTTGAAGTTTCAATCCCAAATGCCAATTAGATACTGGGGCATTTGCATTACCACAATTGTATATTTGATAAATAGGTTACCATTTGTAGCCATTAAAGGAAAGAGTCTCTATGAAATGCTACACTCTAAGTCTCTATCTCTAAAATATTTGAGGGTAATTGGATGATTATGTTATGCAACCATTGTACCAAAAGGGGACAAGTTTGCTGCAAGAGCTAGACCTGCAGCCCTTATGGGTTATTATGAGAGACAAAAAGGCTATCTACTGCTGGAATCGGATAGTAAACAACTGTTTGTAAGTACGGATGTAGTCTTCAATGTGATAGAATTTCCTTTTGCTGCCAACTTAGACACAGAGCAACAATGGTTTCTTGACATAGCTGACAAAGCGTATGGTCAGGATGTGCAAGAAGTACAAATACCCGTTACTATAGTTCACATACCTGATACAGCTGGAGATCTTGAGCCTGAAGAATCAATATCTGAAGGTGATGAGTCTGAATAGACTATAACATCACAGGAAGAGACAATGAAGGAAGTGGTACCACAAGTAGCAGAAACAATACCAACACCACCAGCAGTTGTCAGAAGGTCTGCTAGGGAATCCAAAGAGCCGATTTGGATAAAGGACTACATAGCACCAAACAAGGCTTCCACTAGATATCCTTTGGCAAATTACCTCTCATATCAAAATGTTACCCCCATTTATTGCAGTTACTTGTCTAAATTTTCAAGCTTGGTAGAACCAAAGACTTTCAGACAAGCAATAAAAGAAACTAGGTGGATTGAAGCTATGCAACAAGAAGTCCAAGCTCTGTAGGACAATCACACCTGGGAAGTTGTTGATTTACCTACATGAAAGAACACTGTGGGCTCTAAGTGGGTACATAAGATCAAATATCATGCCAATGAAGAGGTTGAAAGGTTCATGGCTAGGTTGGTTGCCAAATGGTACAGCCAGCAAAAACGCCTTGGGTATCATGACACATTTTCCCCTATGGTAAAAATGGTCACTGAAAGGTCTTTGATAGCACTAGCAGTGTCCAGAGGTTGGTATTTATACCAAATGGATGTGCACAATGCCTTCTTTCAAGGTGATCTTTGTGAGGAGGTGTACATAGAACTGCCTGAATGTTTTAAGAGATAAGGAAAGCAGAATATTTGCAAGTTACTCAAATCCTTATATGGTCTTAAGCAAGCCTCTAGATAATAGAACATTAAACTGACAGAAGCATTACTTGAAACAAGATTTGCTCAGAGTAGTCATGACTATTCCCTATTCACCTTGAAGAAAAAAGGTGGCATAGTAGTCATTCTAGTCTATGTTGATGATTTTCTCATCACAGGTTGCAATGCAGACTTGATCCTTGAGGCCAAACAAGTGCTCCATCAAAAATTCAAGCTAAAGGATTTAGGGGAACTCAAATACTTCCTGGGCATTCAGGTTCTTAGATCAAAGTCTGGCATTATGCTAATCTCTGATATGGGCCTTAGTGGAGCCAAACCTGCTATCACTCCTATGGAAACCAATTTGAAGCTGACTACAGTTGAAATGACAAGATCACTGGCATTATGGGAGATGCATCATTGCAGGATCTTACTTTGTACCATAAGCTGATTGGGAAGCTTATGTATGCTACCATTACACATCCAGACATCAGCTATGATGTCCAAACACTGAGCCAATTCATGCAACACCCTAAGAGATCACATTGGGAAGCTGTACTTAGAGTGGTGAGATACTTGAAAAATGCTCCAAGCCAAGGTGTGTGGGTAAAGGTTGGTGCTGCTTCTGAATTAAGTTGTTGGTGTTTTTCAGACTGTGCAGGTTGTCCAAATAATCGCAAATCAGTCACAGGCTATGCCATCAAATTTTGAGAATCCTTGATATCTTGGAGGTCGAAGAAACAACAAATTATGTCCAAAAGTTCAGCTTAAGATGAATATAGAAGCATGGCTTGAGCAATAGCATAGGTTACTTGGTTGCTTGGTTTGTTCAAAGAGCTTGGAGTGATCATTCAGACTCCAATTACAGTGTTCAGTGACAGCAAGTCTGCTATGCAAATAGCAGCTAACCCTATCTTTCATGAACGTACAAAGCATATAGAAATTGACTGTCATTTCATTTGAGACGAGATCAAAGATGGTGTTGTCATGACAGTCTATGTGAATACTGGAGACCAACTAGCTGACTTGCTCACCAAAGCATTATGTCAAGATCAACATCAGTATCTTCTAGGCAAGTTTGGTGTGCTAAATATTTTGCACCCTTCAGCTTGAGGGGTGTATTATGATTTGTATTTGGTAGTTTATTAATTCCCTTCTATTTGTACTATTAATGCAGCTATTAATAGTGTGTTAGCTGACTTTTATTAGTTAGTTAGAAGTGACATGTGGCAGGACCTATTGGTAAGTTAAGAGTTAGTTAGTGGAGCAACTCTATATAGGTCCTTGTGTATCTTCTACTGTAATTACAGATATACATTCATTCTTTTATCCATAAATGTTCAATTCTTCTTCGATCTAGAAGGTTCCTCCATTAGAGAGCTCATCGAGCTTGAAGCTCCAAATGTAGATTTGCACTATTTTGACACCTAGTCTCTAAGACTAGGTAAGCCTAACAATATGCAGAATAACTAAATAGTAATTTGAATCTTAAAAATATTAACAACTGTATGAATAAAATCTGCAACTCAATATGTACATCTCCCGAAACTCGGTGTAAATACAAGTCACAAGCTCTAGATATAGTACTGAACAATCTTATACATCATTATCTGTAAGGATGTAAAGAAATAAGAAAAGAACATGATAGAATGGGACTCCAAGGCATGTAGACGTGGGTAGGTGTACCTTGAAGTCTCCAAAACAAGCAACTCAACACGCTAATACCGAGGCTAATAGGATGTACCTGGATCTGCACAAAGACATGTGCAGACACCACAACAGTACCCAGTAAGTGCCAAGCCTAACCTCGTTAAAGTAGTGGCGAGATCATGTCAAGTCCTACTGAGATAATAAGAAACAAGAAAAGAAATATAGTGATATAATTAAAGTGACAGAGAACTGAAACGATAAAGAATTTATGGAAAAGTCACAACACGAAATTAAGGAAGTTAACACAACACGAAAGGAAAACAAGGATTTTATATGTTAAGGAAACAACAACCAAATAATACAGCAAGTACAGATGATCAACAGGGCACTCCCGAGGTATCGCCTCGTAGTCTCAAATCATAAAAATAACTCACATTATTTCCTTATATCATCGCGGGAGCCTTTACATTTTTTTTTTGAAAATCATTTTCCCAAAGTAGCACCTCGCATTTCAGCCCACCTTATCATACCGCATGACTTCTAGTGTTTCCCTACAAGCAACGCGTATCAAGTCCACCTTATCTCCCCGTATACGTTACAACACCCAGTCTTTATACCACCGCATGCATATCAATAATCAGAACGACATAGCAGAAACCTCGTGAAAATAGTAACAACCGCACAGTAGAAACCTCATGCAAACAATAACAACATCACGAAAAAACCTCGTGCACACAACCAAACAATCATCTCAACAATAACACAAATTCCAAGACATAACAACTAAATAAAGTGATATTTCACAACTTACACCTTGCCTCAATAGAAACTACGGCCTTTCCAACTCAACAGCAAGATATTTCAAGGATAGCATTCAAGTAGAGAATCCCACAGTTAAATAATGAACACGGTATTAAAAAGCAAATAATTGGACTAAACATGTAGTACAAGTTGCAAAAAAGAGATAAGACAGGTAGATATGTGAAATTGGACTAAACATGATGACTATAACATTCTGAAGTAACTCAATTAAGGCATGAAAAGGGAACTACGTAGCTAAAATCAGAATATCAACATTTAGCCAGTGTACGCACTCGTCACCTTGCGTACACGACCTCCATATATCACAAATAGCACAAGAATACCAAATCCTAAAAGGCATTTTCCCACACGAGGTTAGACAAGTCACTTACCTCAAACCACGCTAAATCAATCAGCTAGAGGGCCTTTCCCTTGATTTTCTAACTCCAAATAGCTCGAATCTAGTCAAAACAATTTCATACTATAAATATAACTACAGGATACTAATTTAAATGAATAAATTATGATCTTAGCAAAGAATTGAAAAATCTCCCCCAAAAGTCAACCCGAACCCACATCTCGATACCTGACCAAAATTATAAAATATAAACACTCATTCGATATCGAGCTCAACCATACAACAATTACACAAATCTAGTACCAAAATCTCGCTCAAATACCAAAAATTCGGCCTAAGAAGTTTCCGACATTTTTCCCCAATTTTTCAACTCAAATACCTAATTTAATGATGAAATCAAAGATATATTTGTGGAATTTAACAAAAATCAAGTGAAGAATTCTTACCCTAATGTTTCCCTTGAAAATCTCCCAAAAGTTCACCCTACACCGAGCTCTCTAAGTCCAAATTATGAAATAAGAAAATAAACCCACGTTTTGAAATTTATGTTCTGCCCAGGTATAAATTCTTCTTCGCGGTTGTGAGGAACAAAATCTCAGGCTGCCAAATTAACACTCCGCGATAAAGGAAGACCACACACGAACGCTGAACAGTGCCTCATCAATCTATGCGATTGTGAAACATACCACGCGACCGCGATGAACAAACGCACGTGAACCTGTTGCCCCTAAATCCTTCTACGCAAACGCAACTTTCTTTACATGTTCATGATTCTCTTAAAACCAACCTTCTGCAGTTGAGACATCCTGTCTTGATCGCATAGAACAGATCTCCCCCAGTGCCAAACTACCCATTCACGATGGCACTAATACACTCACGATCGCGTATAAGGAAACTAGAAGCACCAGATTCAGCAATCTTAAATGATCCGAAATGCGCTAACATTGTTCGAATTACACCCGAGGACCCTGGGAACTCAACCAAACATACCAACAAGTCCTAAAACCTCCTACAAACATGGTCAAAGCGTCAAATCACATCAAACAAATACTATAATCACGAATCGCACATCGATTCAAGCCTAAAAACTTGTAGACTTTCGAACACTTATGCGTTATTGTTGGGTTAAAGCATGTGGGTGGGACTTGTTCCTTGTAATTTATTGCATACTTTGATCATGCTATCCATGCTTAGACTAGTTACTTTTAAAATTGATCATTCTTACCACGTTTATGGGCTTTTGTGATAATTGAGTATTGTTCCTAAAAGTGAGATTGGTATTATGGAACCATTGTTAACGTAAGGTTGATCTTGTTATTCTGTCTCCCCGTTGTTACTTGTTCATTGTTATATTGTAAGGGAGAGTGTTAATGCACGAAGGGTGTTGTCGTGCCGTATGTGAGTTTTAATGCACGAAGGGTGATGTTGTATGCGGCGAAATTAGAGGGCCTAAATTCTTGCTCTCGAGTCGCTTCAGAAGAGCACCTCGAGACCCCGATAGCGCAAAGCTACGACCGATTTCCCTCCCTTGGGGATCGTCGAGGCCCAATTCAAAGAAGATGAAGATCGAGGCTGGAGCAAAACAGGGAATTCCCAAGGCACATGGCTAAGTCTGACAGAGCCGTCCTACCCAGAGCCTGTATTGAGACGTCATGTCTAGCCGTCCCATTTCCCTACCTTTACAATTAATGTCTTTTGTACTATGAAGAGATTCCCCTCCTATATAAAGGGGATCCTCTTCACTTTGTAAGCAGTTGTTGTTGCTCCAACTATTCTACACAAG
Source organism: Nicotiana tabacum (assembly GCF_000715075.1). Taxonomy (NCBI): domain Eukaryota; kingdom Viridiplantae; phylum Streptophyta; class Magnoliopsida; order Solanales; family Solanaceae; genus Nicotiana; species Nicotiana tabacum. Next base: position 108,165,591 of record NC_134080.1, on the reverse strand, counting down.
ATCAATAATATCTCTTCTCTCTTTTCTTTCTAAATTACTCGCTCGAGGCTACTCTTTGCATTTATTGCTTTCATACTTGTTTTTCATTTATTGCCCGATATTGTCCATAAAGAGCCTTCTTTAATTATATCTTAACTGTTATCCCATTCCTCTGATCTGCAGTGTACGATTCCTAAAGTACAAAGGCAATGACACGAAAAACGATGAGATCGAGTCCGTCTTATTGAAGAGGTTCGGAGAAGCGCTCTCGAAAGGGGCCTTGATACGGCATCATAGCCTAGATCCCAACCCCATAAACTAACTTACCATACTGGCAGATTCCTTCATAAAGGCAAACACCGGTCCCATCGAAGCAACAGCGAGAAAGCCTAACACATCTGAGATTGAGCAAAGGGAGAATAAATTGCTGATAGAATTCGCATCTCATCCCCAGATTGAACGAACAGAAATATTACCAGTCTCAGACGACCGGGTGGTGTAGACCTTCACTCAAAGCCTAAACAAACAAAGCCTGGTGATTTCAAGGCAGTTGGAACAGAACTTGATCGGGTATCCAGCCAAGACCTGGCCGGACGCCCTTAGTCGGCACCAGTCGCAAATCAGGGTCATGGATGATCAGTTGGGAGCCCCCTCGGGCTCAGTATACCCAAGCAGGCTCCTGGCAAAGAAACCAATGCCAAACAAGGAGAGGTACCGGCCGTACACTGCAAATCAGAGGAATTCCTCGAGACGCAACCTACCTCGCTATGATGGGAGAATGGACCGAGGACAATATCCTCGAGGAATCGCCAATAGAGCCAGATTCGACAGGAACACAAGGCCAGCGAGGTCTCCTCGCCCATCAGGATACAATTTCAACATAGCTGTATCAGACATCGTGTTCACCATCGGCAAAACCAGGGACGCTAAATGGCCCAGGCCTATTAAGTCGAATCCCTCTCAGAGGAATCACAGCTTGGTATGTGAACTGCACAATACACACGGCTTCAAGACCTAAGATGGCCACCAACTCAGAAGGAAAAAAGCCAAGCCACTCAACAAAATCATCGCCAAAAACTGTCAAGCGATCGGATTCATGTTCAGTTCCAAGTAAGGAAGGCGGCCAAGAAGAACGAAGCAAATGGGCCGCAACGTATTACCATGATAGTGGAGAAGAAACGACACTCTCCAAGAACTTATAAAAAAGAGGATAATAAATGCTCGTCATCGGAGAAAAGCGGATCCGGGGATGTATTCCTGAGGACGCCCTCACATTCAACAAAGAATACACCGAGACCTTATCTCGGCCTCACACTGACGCACTGGTAACCTTCTTCCTCATTCGATCCATTTCAAATAAAACATATGCTCATGAATTCAGGTGGCTCAATCAATATTGTCGAGCCAAGGATGATAGGGCAGCTCGGACCGCCGGACCAAATCATGCCCACCTCTCAAATCTTTGGCGGATTCCAAACGGCGATCGCAACGACGAGGTGAAAGACCATTCTCTCAGTCAGCATGGCTGGCCCAAACCGGAATGCCAAGTTCCGTATCATCAAAGGAAGCGCAAGACATGGACGGCTTATTTAGACGATCGTGGAAGCACTGCGTAAAAGCAGTGTCGTCCCCCCTTTGCCCAAAGGATGAAATTCCCCGCAAGGGACGAAATTAAAACCATCGACAGGAAGCAACACACGGCAAGGGGAATGTTCGCATCACATAACGTATCGCCGACACCAATATCTCCACTCTCGAAAGAGTCAAAGGGTAAGAGAACTATGTCTTCGGCCATGCCCGATTAAACACAACGGAGGGTTATACTAGAGTCCTCCCTCCAAAATAGCAGGGACATATCGAACCTCGGAACATCGCTTGCACATCCTGCGGTAAGGTAAAACTACCTCCCTCGTTCGTTATTATACACTAACCTGTATGTAGACACCCAGCCAGGGTGTTCGAAAGTGTTAACTCTACCCGAAGATCCGAAGGCATTAACGACACCCATTGCACTTTTTCCCCTCGGCCAAACTTCTGCCCCAAAGAGGGTCTCGCCAGCAAGGTTCTTAGCAGAGCAACGTGCCTCCTAAGGAAGATCCGACGAGCGTGCAGGGTTTCTTTTGCAATCAACCTCGAACGTTGGAAGGTACCCCCTTGAAGATGCAATCCGCTCGGAAGGGCAGGGAACGACATTCTAGTTCCGATAAGAAACAATGTACCGGGCCAAACGGTCAAAAGAGCCGTGTCCGCGCAGGCCGAGCTCACGACAACAGAACAACATGTACTAACATTAAGCAATCAAAGAATATATTTTGCCAAAAGCATCTTGTACTCCAAAGAAAATTTGGCATACTCACGGCAAGGATCCCCCAATCGAGTGCGTCCCGAAATACTCGGAGGCTTAGCATCAACAATTGGGCACCCACATGACCTCAGGGTCGGAACTCCATGCTCATAAGGCCCCATCGAGGCAATTCCAAGTTCACGAGTAACGGCCTTCGAGCTTAAGCAAACTCGATGACTCGGAGACTGCCGTCAATCACCATTCACTAAAAAATCTGAGGCCCTAAGACCCCGAGCGGGCAAACTCGGTCTAGCCAGATTTGTTTTACATAACAACGAAAAACTGTAAGACCTCAACAGGCATGAAGAAATTGTAAGACCTCAACAGGAATGAAAAATTTGTAAGACCTTACTACAGGAATAAAACTCAATCCCTAAGTTTAGGCTATGTGTCGCATTTGTAAGACTCCCGAAAGGGCATACCCTAGATGTAGACACCTAAACTATCACACTCAAGATCAAAAATGGCTCCGGCCAAACACATATGACTACGGTCAAAACAGTTGCACCAGCCAAAATAACGTGACTCGGGGACGCCCGACCGTCGGTAACAAAATCACAGGCCATTACTTCGAATCTACTTCGAAAAGAACCGGTTAAAACAGGCTACCCTCAATAGGCAAACAAGCTTCGACCATGTCAGCTCCAAATCACAAGGCTTTAAGCTACTCAGCCTACAAGACAAACCTTTCGAGGTGCTCGAACATCGCCGCTAACGACTTGAAATCGAGGTTCTTCCCGAACCAATGACGAGTCAGGCAAAATTATTTCAAAAAAGACCTTAACGAGGGAAAAACAAAGCCTACATATGCCCACGGGCAAAAGCATAAGAGCCATTGTCGCCAGCTAAACTAGCCTCAGGGTCGCACACTAAAAGGTCGCAATGACCAAAAGCATAAGAGCCACTATCGCCAGCTTAAAAATTGAAAACTTGAGGATCAAAATGAGCTCGAGTCACAACCCGATTCGGAGACCGGATCAAAAATAGTTAACTATACATGCCTAAGGGCACAGCGTAAGAGCCACCATCGCCAGCTTCATGAGCCTCAGGGCCACATACCTAAAAGGTCACTTCGACCCGAGGCGCAAAGAGCCATTGTCATCCGCCCATGCGGGCACAAAAAATAACTTGAGGGTCAATTAAGCTCGAGTCGCAACCCGACTCGGAGACTGAATCCAAAATAGTTAAAATACAAATGCCCAAGGGCAAGGCGGAAGAGCCATTGTCATCTGCCCATGCAGGCACAAAAGATTGACGGTCAAGTAGGCTTGAGTCAAAACCTGACTCAGAGACTCAACCCAAAACAGCGGAGCAAAGCATAAAGAGCTCTAACGCCAACTTGCACTAAAGGCCGCATCAACTGAGCATATAAGAGACTCTAGGCCTGCCAGATGAGCTCCGTAACCGTATTACGAATCTAAAGATTCTCGCCAATTCCGAAACCAACCTGCCCGGTCAAAAGCAAAGCAAAAATGGATACATAAGACATAAAGCTTCAGGTTTTCTGTTATTTACATATGCAAAAGGTGTGTTCTCCACCTACAAACGTGCTTTACGAATATCACATACAAAATGGCAAAACCTACGCCCCACTTCAAAAGGCTATAACCTACCAGCCTCATCTTCATTCTCTGCGGCGTCGGCAAGAAGTGACCGAGCATCACGCTCGTCCGCCCTCGCTCGAGCTAGCTCTTCCAAGAGAACGAAACCCCTAGCGCCGATCTCTTCAAGTAGCTCTCTTCGGGATCTGCAACGAACATATTCCTCGATCCTCTTTTCACAATCGAGGGCCCTTTTCAACTCGGATTGGGAATCAGTAGCATCCTTCAAATGGATCGCCATCTCCTGATTAGCCTTAATCCGACTCAATGCTGCTTCAGCCTGAGCATCGACGATTTCACCCTAACCTTCGAGAGTTCAGACATAAGATCCACGATCATATCTGCTTGAACTTCAGCGTTGTCACGAGCCAAGCGGAGTTGGGCCTCGAAGGCGGGAACTTTAGTTAAGGCACCCTTCTCCTTTTAAGTTTGTGCCTGCACCTGAGCTCTTAGTTCGCCACAGTCATTCCTAACTCGGTCGGCTTCACCCCTAAGGTTCTCTAGAGCCTCCATCTTTTTCTACAACTGCGATAGGCAAAAAGACTAACCTTAAGGGTTAAAAAAAGCAAAACGCGTACTACAAGAGGTTACCTACTCCATCAAATAGCTCTCATAATTCGAGCTCCGATACGCCTCATATCGTCAGTGCATCAACTCATCCTCCTTCTCCTCGCAAAGGAGCCGAAGGGACCAACCCTCATCCAGAGATTTTCGAAGCCTAGCCTTGTGACGGAGCATCTCAGACCTGAGCCTATCAAAGGCCTGCAGAAGAAAAACGCGATAAGAAAGGGAAGACACGAAATGCAGAAGGACTATGCCAAAAACTCACCGCGAAATGAAGTCCGCGAACTTCCTCGAAGGCTGAGCACACTCCTGTTGATCCAGCCCTCTCGGCCTTGGAAGAACCAACCTCGAGCGAAGCATGATCACTCGAAGGAACCACCGCTCCGGAACCAAAGACTTCAGGAACAGCAGGCTCGGGTGACGTTCTCTCCTCGAAGACACCGACCCATTTAGCCCCGCTAAAAGCTCCATCGCACTACGAGTGCATATTCTATTTGTTGCCACCATCCCTTGGTTCTGAGGCCGATAGCTCCTCCTACTCTCCGAAGGAACACAGCCTCGCCCCTGGGGACCGTCCGATACCTACGATGGCAATGCCAGTACAAGGGAAAGAGGAAAATGTCATCTCAAATATACGATGACCAAGGTAAAAGCAGTGTACGCACATACCTTGGCAGTTCGCCTCCCATCTACCCCGGGACACAGCTCACCACCTATGCTCGTCGCAAGTCGAATGGGTCGCCAACTTCCGGATCTAGCCGGGCAAATTAGGAACATTGCCTGGTGCACATAAAGTAGTTGTAGGAAAGGAAGAAACACAGTTACTAAACTGCTTTTCGCTATAAGGGAATCTAAGAAAGCATGAGACGCTCCACTCAGGCGCATAATTCCATCCCTCGGGAAATGGCATGAGTTCCGCGGGGATAATGTCAATCGTCTGAACTCGGACGAATCAACTGACCCACTCTCTAACCTCATCCTCCTCATCATCAACAACAAAGGGAATGGATGAACGGCACTACAAGTTTAGTAGGCCTCGATGATGAAAGGGCTGGTGCAACCTCACGAGGTGACTAAGCGTGAATTCAAGCCCAGCCTTCTCCGCAAAGAATCTCATCATCAATACCACTCGCCAAAACGACGGATGTATATGCGCCAAAGTAACCCGATCAAAGGGGCCTAGCACGAAGGAGTATAAGTATACGTTTAGGAATCCATCAGCAGGGTTCGTAATACTCTCATCCGAGGAAAGCGCCTGCAACGCTACCCCCTTGCCCCATCCGCAGTCTCTCCTCACCATCTCAAGATATTCCTCTCTTATCGAAGACATAGTCTTCAAAGTAAACTCCCACAGATCCTGAGCACTGGGAGTGGAACTCTCCCCTCCCTGCCAGGCAGGCCCTGAAGTAGCAGTAATAACTATGGTAGAATTGGCAAACTAAAGAAGGGACCTATACCAACACTTTTTGCGCTTGAGGCAATAAAAGACTTGATGCCAAGGCGGAAGGATGGCTATCTAAAATAATGGGATCTTCCAAAGAAGCAAGAGCCTCTTCATGTATATGTGGGATACAACAATAATTCGCCTACCCATGATAAGCCCCGGGAGGCCAATGACCTCAGAATGGATCCCGAGGTGGTGCCCGACCTCGGAGATTTCCGTCAAGAAGAAGTTAGGCCACAGAGGGTTAGCGACATCTTCTCCAATTCCGAGGTGGTACCCAACCTCAAAGTTTTCCTTCCTCAGAAGCCTGCCTACAAAACCTTAAAAGTTTATCTACGTCAAGCTCAAGGTAAAATCCCTAAGCACCCGAAGTCGACTTTAACTTTGGTGCTCTATCTCCACGAGGCTCGAGGGCCCCAACGATCCAAGTTTACCGGACCACTTCGGGCTTGATTCTGGGAACCACAACGAACTCGGAAAGGAGCCATTTCTGTCGACCAAAGGTCGGAAAAAATATTGGACAAGAATATACAAGAACACGGCAAAAATCAAAAGCAGAAGTAAAGAGGACACCCTCATATTTCATAAATATTGGCTACAACGGCCCTCGTGTGGTCCTTACATACAATTATAAAAGCCCGCAAGGAGTTCTTATGCAGAAACAAAGAAACAAAAGGGTATACACCCATAGTAAGAACCTAAGATCCTAGTCCATCCTCGAAGGTCCATATCCGGTATCAGCATCCTCGAGCATCGCCCCCTCGAGCTCGCATCCGCGAAGGAAGTCCCTTCAACCACTATCTCCTCTTGGGTCCCAGCTCAATCCTGCGGGAAGTCCTCAACGAGGGAGAAGATGAAGAAGAGGAAAAGGAGGGGATGCAGAGGAGGCAGAGAAAAGAGACATAGCCCGCCGAAACCAAAGGTTGAAGATTCGGCAGGCCCCAGCCTCAACGACTGGTGGAGAAACTTTATCCCCCGGGAAAGAAAAAACCCGAGGGATGAAATGTCATACCAGGCCAGGGTAGGAGAGTGAGCAGCGGTGCATAGTGAGAAGGACTTTCTAAAAGAGCGGAGAATTGATTCCCCATCTGTCGTCATCTCGAGCCAAAAGGGACAACGACAGCAGAAGTAACAACAACCACAACAACGACAGGATGGCATAGTCATGCTCAGCAAAGAGGAGCTCAGGGAAAGGGCCACGACGCGACCTATCGGAATAATGCCAAACGACCTTGAGGCCGTAGACTCCAAGTATGGTGATCAACAATAGAGGAAGATGATAAGGAGAGAAGGGTGAGTGAGAAGATGAAGGCACTTGGATAGAAAAACCACGCCAGAATGCCTCCCTTTATATGAGATAACGACGCGATCATCGAGGCCTTGTGAAATACTGACCGGCGGACGCAATTACTGTGTTCTTAAAGAACCAAATGGATGGCGGAACTTTCACCTTGGAGAATAGGAATCGACAATGCATTAAATGATGTCGAAAAGACAAGTCCAAGGGATGTCCCGGTTATTGTAATAACTCGCGCTATAGGATTGCATCATCAGCATGACATCGTCACGGGGAGCTCGATGAGTCAGGTATCAGAATCGTTTGCCATCGCTTCGTTCTAAGAAATGCAAAGACTATTTGTATGTGGCAAAATCATAGGGCCTAATTTCTTGCTATCAAGTCACTTCAGAAGAGCACCTCGAGACCCCGAGGGCACAAAGCTGCAACCGATTTCCCTCCCTCAGGGCTCGTCGAGGCCCGATTCAAAGAAGACGAAGATCGAGGCTGGAGCAAAACGGGGAATTCCCAAGGCACATGGCTAAGTTTGACAGAGCCGACCTACCTAGAACCTGTATTGAGGCGTCATGTATATCCGTCCCATTTCTCCACCTTTACAATTAATGTCTTTTGTACTATGACGAAATTCCCCTCCTATAAAAAGGGGATCCTCTCCACTTTGTAAGCAGCTGATGTTGCTCCAACTATTCTACACAAGATCAATAATATCTCTCTCTCTCTTTTCTCTCTAACTTATTTGCTCGAGGCTACTCTTTACATTTATTTCTTTCATACTTGTTCTTCGTTTATTGCTCGATATTGGCCATAAAGAGCCTTCTTTAATTATATCTTAACTGTTATCCCATTCCCGACTACCCTCGACAGCTCGAGCTCGAGCCGGATATTGACCTCGGGGCCTTTCATCGATCAGTCCAAAGCCCGGGTAGCAAGCCCCTCGATTTCATTACTGCCTTGTTTTAACTTGTATTTCATCATTAAACTTCATACGCCTAACATCAACTGCTCTAACGACTAGCATAAAAATAGATCACTTATTTTTAGAGTCCCATTTACAAATTTAATTGTTGTTATAATTTTCACGGTAAACAGATGTCGTAGCATATTGTGAGTATTAATGCACGAAGGGTGATGTCGTGCCATATTATAAGAGTTAATGTACGAAGGGTGATGTCGTGCAGTATTGTTGTTTCATTGGGAGGTTGAGAGTAAAAGCACGAAGGTTGATGCCATGCAATTTTCTTCATTGTGCTTAATTATTTTTACTGGTTAAAGGTATATTGATTGTTCTGGTTATCAATTTCATTGTATTTCTCGTATCTTGTATCTCCCTTTAACATGTCCCCCTTCCAATAGTACATGTTTAGCTTTTATTTGTTGTTATCTTGTACATATACTGTTATCGATATAGGTTTATTACGTGTGTGTCTTGTCATAGCCTCATCATTATTTGGTCAAGGTTAGGCTCAACACTTACGAAGAACATGGGGTCGAGTGTACTCAAACTATACTCTACACATCTTGTCTAGACCTTGGTACTGATGCTAGTTGTTCGTAAGGCATATCAGCTTGTATCTGCTCATTGGAGACTCGAGGTAGATCTGATGGTGTCCGCAGACCTTGAAGTCCCCTTCTATTTTTTTCCTACTTTACTATTTTTTTCATTCAAAACAATTGTATTTCTTTCAAACTCTATTTGTAGAGAATCCTAGAAGCTCGTGATTTGTGACTCTAGATACGTATTGTAGTACATATTATGGGCATGTATGTTATTCCGCATTCGGTTTTATTTCATTTTGGCTTAATTAAATTTATTTAATGAAATTGAATAACAATTAGCTTAACGGTTCTATAACATTTGCTTGCCTAGCAAGTAAAATATTAGGCATCATCACGGTCCCAAAAGTGGGAATTCCGAATCGTGAGAAAAGTACCTAGTAAATTTATGTAGGGCCTTTAATACATGGTCGATGACTCATTAATCAACAACACTTCTATAACTAATTGTATATCTGATTATGCTACATGTGCTAGCCCACAAATATATATATCTAAAAGATAATAATTAGCATTAGAAGCAACCTATTACGTGACCCTTAAACCCTGTTAAAAAAATAACCTTTTGTGCTTTTGATGGAGCTTAGTGTGCTGACCCGACAAATTCACGACTGATTTTCCCGCCTAAGGGGCCACAAACCGAGTCAAACCTGGCTGCCAAAGGCCAGGGAATCTTTTCACATGAAAGACACGGTCCCACGGCCCGCCAGGACAATCATGGCAGCCACTCTCTGCCAACAAAAACAAGTGCTGCACAGCTGGGTAAGACCACAATCTGTCAGCACAATCATGGGAGCCAATCTGGGCCAGCAGGAATTAGTGCACAGCAGCTGGACAGGGCACTGACAGAAAATCTACTAACATAATGATGGAAGTCACTTAGTGCAGTGCCTCACAGCTGGACGGGTCCACTGCCAACAATACCCATCAATAGGCATTTTTGTGTATAAATAGATATGCTTAGGTCTTGTTAGAAGGCAGATCTCACATACTTAGCTTGTACTTCCTTTTGTATATCAAGAAAATCCGAAAATTGGCCTTGGCCTCCAAACTCTTCTGTGTCTTTTACTTCATTATCTTTCCATCCTTGTGTGTTGAGCGCTTGCCATTCCTTAAGCACGAATTTGTGCTTATTTTGGGTTAGGACTGAAGCTAGCAGTAGCATAAGGGCTGTCTAGTTGTCCGCACGTAGCTTACTGGAGTTAAGCCCGTGACAAATTGGTATCAGAGCGAGGTTAACAGAATGGCAACGGATAGAGATAATGTCGATCTAGACAACATTCGCAGAAGAGACGAGTCACCAATAAAGAGGCAGAAATCAAAAAGGAGAGGGACGAGCAAGACGTGAGATCCCACCATAGCATCAACAAGTGAGGTACCACCCCCACAACAAGTTAGCCATGTTGTAGATGGAGGTTTGGCTGCACTTCTTTTGGAAATACGAGCAAACCTATTCGAGGCTAGTTTAGCTGCTTTAAACCAATGCCTTGAAGTTGCTGAAGGCAACTTCTGCTCGCTTGAGTCTACTGCTCTAGAAGAACTGGGAGACATCAAGGAGACTTTAGATCATTTGAACGATGAGCACAAGGATGGACTGACCAACTTTGAGCTTAAGCTGATCGAGGTTGTATCCGCATTGCACGGGGAAGTTGAAACCCTAAAGCAACAACTGAAGGTAGTAAGGCTTGCTGGAGGCACAGATCATGTTACTATGCGTGAAACCAAAATCAAGGTCCCAAAACCGAAGGAGTTTAGGGGCAAACAAAATGCTCAAGATGTAGAGAACTTCCTCTGGAAGATGGAAGACTACTTCGAGCACCTTAACATCGTTGATAAGGCTGCTAAGGTTTGTGCAGCAACGATGTATCTTACTGAAACCGCCATGTTATGGTGGAGACAGAAGAAAGAAGATACGGAGAAGGGTATTTGATCCATCAAAAACTGGGAACAGTTCAAGTTTGAGCTAAAGCGCCAGTTTTACCCACAAAACGTTGTCAACGAGGCTCGTCGAAAGTTGAGAGAGCTCAAGCAGACAACTTCTATTCGGGAGTACGTGAAGGAGTTCACCAAACTCATTCTTTAGATTCCCAACATGGCAAGCGATGACTTGCTATTCTATTTCATAGACGGCCTTCAAAATTAGGCCAAACAAGAACTGCAGTGGCGTCAAGTTCAGGACGTCGATGAAGCGATTGCGGTGGCTGAGTCCTTCAATGATTTCAAGACAGAAGCCCCAAAAACAAGGGACAACCACTTCAAACCTGATAGAGACCACGATTATCGGGACAAAGGCAAGCAAATTGCTACCCCCGACCACGAGTCCAAAGAAGGAAACAACGGACGTAATTGGCGCGATCGGTACACACAAAAGAAGACGGCGGTTAATCCGCGCAATGCTTGCTACCTCTGCAAAGACCCTAATCATAGCTTCAGAGATTGTCCTTCTTTAGGCAAACTCAGTGCCTTAATTGCGGCCGAACTGAGGCCAACAGATGATAGAATCCAAGTTGAGAGACTAGACGAGGAGGCAGTTGAACTACTGCCAGATCTAGCCCATCTTGCCAACTTGATATTGGGCGTAATTGGGTAAAGGAGCCTGTTTTGAAGCAAGCTGCCCAAAGAAATCCTGACCTTGCCAAAATGGGTCGTACGTTAGACAACGTGGAAATAGGCAAGGGCCCTCAGATGAGGAACAAAGGGTCCCTGTTTGTGGATGCAGCACTGAACGAACAGTATGTTCGCATTATGGTGGACAACGGTGTGACACACAATTTTGTTACTAAAGAAAAGGCTAAGTCACTTGGCCTTGCGTTTAGTCCCAATAGTTTCGTGTTAACGACGGTAAACTCCAAACCCACCAACATATTTGGAGTTGATCGCAATGTACAGCTCAACTTGGGAGCTTGGTTGGGGAGCGTGAATTTCTTTGTCGCTCCCATGGATGTGTTCGATCTGGTACTGGGGCTAGACTATTGGGACGAAGTTAAAGCATTCTTTTTCCCTTATCTTGACCAGATCTACATTTATGACCCAAGGGGTCCATGTGTGGTACCAACAATTTGGGTGCCACAATTCGATAGTCAACTATCCACAATGCAAATTGTGAAGGGCTTCGAGGAGGAAGACGCCACAATTTTGGCTACCAAGACAGAGACCAAGGAGGACAAGGTTGACAATACCTTGCATGAAGGCAAACAGTGAGTCCTTAATCAGGATACAGACTCTACATCGGGAGCAATACTTCTAGCCATGAATCTGAAACACATGGCACCTCCGAAGTCGGAGGATTCAAGTAAACAATCTAAAGAGTTGCTTAGGGTGGGGCATGTCAGCCCGTCAAAGGAACCCTTTGGATAAAAGGGTGTTATGGAGTGCGGGCAGTTCAAAGATCAAGTTCCCAATTCCTTGAAACTCTATGGCGACAAGGGCGTCACCATTTCAAGTGGGGGAGTATGTGCTGACCCAACAAATTCACGACTGATTTTCCCGCCTAAGGGGCCACAAACCGAGTCAAACCTGGCTGCCAAAGGCCAGGGAATCTTTTCACATGGAAGACACAGCCCCACGGCCCGCCAAGACAATCATGGCATCCACTCTCTGCGAACAAGAACAAGTGTTGCACAGCTGGGTAAGACCACAATCTGTCAGCACAATTATGGGAGCCAATTTGAGCCAACAAGAATTAGTGCATAACAGCTAGATGGGGCACTTGGCAGAACATCTGCCAACATAATGATAGAAGTCACTTAGTGCAGTGCCTCACAGCTGGACGGGTCCACTGCCAACAATACCTATCAGTAGGTATTTTTGTGTATAAATAGATATGCTTAGGCCTTGTTAGAAGGCAGATCTCATATACTTAGCTTGTACTTCCTTTTGTATATCAAGTAAATCTGAAAATTGGCCTTGGCCTCCAAACTCTTGTGTGTCTTTTACTTCATTATCTTTCCAGCCTTGTGTGTTGAGCGCTTGCCATTCCTTAAGCACGAATTTGTACTTATTTTGGGTTAGGACTGAAGCTAGCAGCAGCATAAGGGCTGTTTAGTTGTCCGCACGTAGCTTACTGGAGTTCAGCCCGTGACATTAGCCTTCATTTTATCCCAATTCAGTAGGAACCAGCAAACGATAATAAAAGATATTGAGTTAATTTTATCCATGGTCATTGAACTTTTGTGTTTGTTACCCAAAAGTCACTTTTCTTTTGTTTGTTACGTAAAAATCATTCAACTTTGTGTTCATTACACAAAAGTCATTTTTCTTTCTTTTGTTACACAAAAATCATTTTACTTTGCTCTAGTTATCACAAAAGTCACATTTTTACTTGAAAAGTCTATTGTGCCCTTGATATTATATAAACCTTCATATTTATGTGATACCTTCTATATTATATACTATATAATATATTTTTAACTATGTATTTTATTTATAAAATTTTTAAATAAAATAAATTTATATTATTTTATTTATTATTTTTAAAATATATTCGTATATTTAATTTTTTCTTAACGTTAATTTTCAAAATATATTACTAGTGTTATTAAATTTGTCAGTAATTTTTATTTATATTAGTAGAGAAATAAATCGGCAAGTACATTTTTGTGAGAAAATTCACAGGTAAACAAACTAGAAAATGAGGAAAAAATCATATGTTACTCTGAAGGAAAATCCCTAGGTACTACATGCGAATTTAGCTGGGTATATTTTTTTATGTATTTACCAGGGCAATTGGTTATTTGGGAAATTATATTACTAGAAATTCAGGAAAAATCGTCCAAAAGAAATAATCAAAGTTTGTCGGTAATGGCCAATAACCATCCAAAACGCGACCATTGACATGTGGTCGGTATTTTGAAGGTCGGAAGGGCATATTGACCAAAGTTGGTCAGTAATTATAGACCAACTTTGGTCGGTCAATTAAATTAAAAAAATTGCTGAAAAAAATTGTTTTATAACGCTACTAATATATCTTGAAAATTAACATTAAGAAAAAATTAAATATACGAATATATTAATAATATTAAATTATTTTATCTATGAATATAATATATAGTTAAAAATATATTATATAGTATATAATATAGAAGGTAATACATAAATAT